>NW_028288870.1:945162-1260216 GCF_059628265.1 Tinamus guttatus | reverse complement strand
AAGAACAAGTACACAGATAAGATAACAGGAGGATTGAGGACTTTTCTACTGCTAGGAATAATACAAAAAGATGTTTTCTATTAGGTAGTGTTTCACCAGTGTGCAAGAGGAGCCCACAAGTGACTAGAACTGAATAGCTATAGCTCAGACTTTCAAGTTCTCTCAGCAAACTCCACTAGCAAACTAGAAACAAAACGAAGACACTATAGTAAAAGCTAATTTGGGAATGTCATTCAGTTTTATTTGCTTTCCCTCAACAAGTGCCCATTGTTTGGATGGAGGTAGCTCATTTGCACCTATGTTAGAAGGTCTCCCTCTCTTTCCCCCATCCAAGGGAGATAGAATCATTATTTTTCATTTCAATAGACGCCATTGTCTATCCCAGCTTAGAGGGGTGTCAGGATAGCAGAAATAAGGTAACTTTCCATGCAATAAAGGAATAAACATTACATGGATGGTGAGCAAAATCTCTTTTCTTTCCTGGAAAGGCAGAACAGTGAAAAGAGTTGTAACAAAAAAAGACAAAATATTTGCAGTGTGTTCTTGTCAACCAAATATATATATATATATATATACATATATGTATAAAGAGGTTTCACAGTTTATTCACTACATCACTGAGTTTTATGGTCATCACTGTAAATCTGTTCAAATTCTTGCTCCTGTTTTGATGGAAAACATTGAGTTCTATAATAATAGTACTTAGATAGCCTGTACTTGACCTGTCTTTGGATAGTGATGATTTTCCATACAAGATGTTTTACTGTGATAACATAGTGATTCAGATGCTCCATCTTAAGGCAGTTGGTGTACAAGTGCCTGGCTCCAGAAATGTTTTTCTGCCCCCACTATTTGAATGTAAGCTGCACATTGAAGGCCTTTCATATAAACTACATTTTCAAAGTATTCTCCTAGTTAATGCATTTCCATTAGAATTCTTCTGGTTTTGATTTCAAGAACACAGAACTGCACCCATGGGAGCTGAGCTTTTCAGGTGTTAAAGAGGATTTGTTATAAAGAAAGTGATTATAATAGGATTTAATTTAATTGAAAGTCAAGGTACAGTAGCCATACACTGTGTCAGAGACAACATGTACTGCGGGTGAAGGAAGTTTTGCTAAGTAAAACCTGGGGCCACGATGAATAAAGGTGTGGAAGACCTGCTGCTGCTGCTGCACACCTTTTGCAGAGCTGGCGTTCTCCTTAATGTCTTACGCCTCAGAGAGGCAGGACAAGCCCTCAGAGCTGAGCTCCCAGAGACTGGCAGCAATATGGCAAAATCCACAGAGATAACAGAGCCAGCTCCTATGGAGATCTGCCTGGTCACACAAGTTCCTGTCCACTTCCCACAAGTTCCTGCCTTACAGGTTGTTGCTTGCTCCAGCAAAGCTGCTCCAAGCCACAACCCGAGATAACTAGTGGGGAGGGTGATACGGCTGCACAGGCAGTGCTCTTTTGTACCATTTCATGTGACTGATGGGAAATTAACTCTTCTCCAAATTCACTGAATTCTTCTGTACCATCTGACCTGCTGGCAGGCAAATAAATTTTCCAAATTCCCTCAAAATACTCCCTTAATTGCTCTCTTTGCCCCCTTGAAATCTCTTGGACAGACAGGCTTCCAGCTACTCAAATACTTAAATAAACCCTTATTATCAACTAATTGCTATTCTTGAGAATTTCCATCATCTTTTTCCTTATCATAGCTTGCACTCTTTTATGTTGGCTTCATTCCTGCTCCCTCTCCATTTTCCAGGGTACTTTGCTTACCTCAAACAGCATCTTGAACTTCACCATTTAACCATAATTTGTTCTCTCTTTCCTTCTGTTTTTTTTTTTTTTTTTTTTTTTTTTTTTTTTTTTTTACTGCTTCTGAGTATTACAATGTCCTTAGATAGCTTTCTTCCTGACTGTATGTGGGTAGTGGAAGTCACTGTTATTATCTTTTTATTACACTTTGTTCCCTTTTTGATATTCTTCGAC
This sequence comes from Tinamus guttatus, assembly GCF_059628265.1. NCBI lineage: Eukaryota > Metazoa > Chordata > Aves > Tinamiformes > Tinamidae > Tinamus > Tinamus guttatus. The sequence goes on along the minus strand of NW_028288870.1, from coordinate 1,258,233 downwards.
ATTATGCATTCAGTAACTTCTCCAGATCAGAGGTCAGGCATTTAGCCCTGCTAGCATTTGGGCACTTTTATATCTATAGCTGAGCTGGTCAAAATGTTTTTTCAGTTAAAAGATAAAAACGTCCCTTTCAATAAAAATGTACTTTTAAGGGGAAAAAAATACATTTTACAACCTCCTCCATCACAAAGGGGGTTCCAGTAAATTTATTCAGATCAGACCAAATCACAGATAAAGGTTTTTAACCAAATTATTACTTCAATTTTCACTTTTCACAGGAATTTATATGAAAAAGTCTGACATTTTTCTTTCAAATTTCCTGAGGGATATAATTGTCATTGTGGAGGTCATTGTGAATGCTGGAGATTGCACAGATACATTTGCCTTCTAAAAAGCTGTGATATCTCTGTATTCTGGGCACTAACTGATCTGGGTCTTCACATTGAACAAAAATATTTAGAATCATGAAGCATATTCAGCAACTACAGTGAGCTTCATGGACAACAGGTTCTCACAAGGGGTGCTTTTCCTAAATTATGGAGAATATACACCTGATCTTGAGTCAACCACAAATCAGATAATTGGGATTTGCTGCAGGCATGTTTGCCTGTCATCCTCACCAAAAAGCAGACACTTCCGTGATGCCACAAGACAGCAACTACAAGGGAACAAGCAGCAACGCAGCACTACAAATTTTAACCAATATCTTCCTGTATGTGTTGCTCTACTTGTCTCTTCCCATCAGACGCTCAAAAGCTGGATGAGAGTAAAAGAGATATCTACCATGAGCAGTGATCTGCCAAGCAAAGTATGCTCTTGTTTCAGAAAGAAAACACACGATATACTATCATTTGCGAGAACAGTATCAGGAAGGTCTTCCTGCCATTGAAGGGTAGGCTTTATCGGCCTGGAGGAGAGAGGCGTGGTTGTGATTTCCAGTGCCTCTGTGCTGTTTGTGTTGCCACATAGCTTTAAATTCCCAGCAGATCAGGCATGAACTGAGTGCCAGCAGCCTGTGGGAAGATCCCAGTTTCCCCAGAGCTGTCCTTCTTCTCACAGGCTTGACTACAGCCTGCACAGCATCCATAACTTGCACTCAATCTCCCAAATGTCCAGTAGGCATGTACGCCAAGCAGTCCTTGGACGTAGAAAGGAGAATGCTGTTTACACTATTATTTTCTTTAATTATTTCTGGCATTTTACCTCTGATATTAAGTTAGAATTTATTTTCTTTCCTTCTGAGGGAAAAATAAAAACAATTGAGGAAGTTTATTATACAGAAAAGTGAAATGTTACCAAAAATTAGTTGAAAACACCAACCCAAGGAGCTAGTTTGAGAACACACATATAGACACACATCAAAAAATAAAAATAAATAAAAAAAAAAATTAGTGTTTGAAGCTTAAAATTCAGGACCTTTCATGAAAATGTGCAGTGGTGAGAGGATCGATTTCTGATGATGTTCTTGAAGGGCAGAAAGAGAGATAATAACTTTGATGCGGGCTCTTTGTTTAAATGACTATTGTTTGTAGCTGCTATTTAATCTCCACTACAGAGGGGACCCGGTACATAGCTAAACTCTCTTCTAATGAGATCATTATTTTCTTACCACTCTTGCGAATGAATGTCATTTTACATAGCAAAACTACAGAGGCAGCGTTTTAGAACAGTGCTACCTTTTATCTAACCAACATAAGAGGCACTTGAGAAAAGGACAAGAAGGGTCAAGAAGAAAATGTATGCAGCATAGTTTCTTTGCCTGGCAGGCAGGAAAAGGACAAAGAAAGAGTCCATGATAACAAGACTGACCATCATTATCAGTGGAGAGGGGTCCAAGCTGCAAAGTTTTGGAATAGTTAGAGCTAGTTTGACCCAATATATGAAGGGATATGTCTGGATTTAACTCCAACCTTCAGGGTTCAGTCACATTCTTAATTACTGCTAAATATTTTCAATACTTTGACATTTGCCAATTATTATCCATGGAAAAGACACCAGCAAGCTTAGCTGTTGTCAGAAATGTCACTCATTTTGTGTACTGCCCCTTTACTGGGTGAGGTCTCTTCCTCCCAGCCTCCCACGGACACGGCAGTCCATGAGCAGCACTGACTGAGCTGGGCACACCCAGCTCTGCCAGCTCTGTTGGGCAGGGAAAACTCTGAGCGGAGAGAGGGCGCAAACTGCTGGAAGCAGGAACATTTCCAGTTGCTCCCAGTGTCTGCTATGGTGCCTTTTGACTCCAGTCAATTCTGGCATTCGTATCCACAGGGCTGAAAGCCTACCTATGCCCTTTTGCCGTGTTACTGAATGAGCCACGTTTCAGAGCAGGAATTTGCGGGAGCAGCAAGTATGGAGCTGCCTAGGGTCAGCTCATGAGAAATAAATAATAAAAAAAAAAAAAAGAAAGAAAGAAGTCCCAGGGAGCAGCTAGGAATTATGCTGCCAGCCTTGAGCATCCACAACCATGGAACAGGCCCAAGGAGCCATAAGAGCTGCTTAAAAATCATGCAATCTTAATAAACAATTCATGTGGGATTGCTTATATTTGTTTTCTGATTTTATAGATTCCCAGGATCGTGTTCATAAACTTTTACCTTGAATATAAGCCCCAGAGGTTCACATTAAGAAGTAAGAGAGAAAGATCTACATGCTATTGTGTGACTCCAAGAATGGCACCATTTCACAGCAAAATATAGCAATTTTAGTATTTTTCAAGCCACAAGGGTAGGCAAGAGCTTTACAGCTTTTGCCCCCTTTCCCTGCAGCAGGAAAATTTCTGCATTTACTCTGTTTGTTGTTTTGTTTGTTCTCTCATGTCTCTCTAGAGCTGAAATAACTTATCTCTTTTGCTCTTTGTTTAGGGGGAAGCATGTTTAAGGAGCAAAAGAATCGATGCTTGCTCATCAAACACTCAGCGCACGTGGCATTCGTAAAGTAAAGGGGCTAAAATTAACTTCCCTGGCCACTGCTGCCATCTGCCCTACCATGCTCCGGCTCTGCCAGCGCTGAGGATGGGCGGCAGGGTGGGAAAGTGAGGCCTCTTCCTAAGTTTTCAGAGAAGCAATAGACCAGAGCAGCCAGGCATGCGCAGGCATGCCAGTCCTGGTGCATGCTTTTGGGGCTTGTTTGTTTGTTTTAACAGCTGCTAATAATTATATTTTCCTGCCACAGAGGTAGTTCTGGGAAAGACGGATCTTTGAAAGCACCGGAGTGATAGGAAGAAGATGTCTCTTCCCTCCCTCCCTTCCCCCCTTACTTCTCCATGTTAGTTTTCTGATACAAACAGCATTCCTGCTTCATTCCTCTCTGAAGTTAAAAGACTTAAATTCTTTAAGAGGAAGGTCATCCTTTTGTAGCCAAAAGCCTGTTTGCTTTTGTCTTTCCACTCGCTTTCAAATTACAAAAACGGAGCGTGCACACCAGCCCACTTGACTGTCCTAAAAATTAAGCATAGCAAGCTCAGAAGAAAAGATTAAAAAAAGACAAAGAAAAAAAAAAAAAAAGGCAGTGTTTCAGTTATTAATGTATGTGTGTTCGGCACAGAGTGCTTTCCAATAGCTCTTCCAAGAATGCTCTGTGGATTGTTCTTAACTTGACCTGATCAACAGTTAAAGAGCGCCTGGTGTACGAGCTACAGTTACACATTGTTCAGAACCTCCCTGTGCTCACTCAAAGGAACACTGTCAAGCACTCTTAATAGTATTAAATATAATTTATCGATTCTCCATTGTTTGTAATAATAGCCTCCCTAAAGCTTGAGAATAATGTTTTCTTTTCCCCTGCAGATTTTGTCCTGTCAAACATTTATTTTTTTCGTGGTGCTGCTAATAGACCTTGAAATTAACACTAAATTTACATTTGGGATTTATACCGCAATTGTTTGTGCCAGGGTGCTGCACTCATCCATCAAAAGAGCAAAATAGGCAAAAGAGGATGCATCTGAGCCCCTTCCCATTCTGAAAAAAAAATGGGTCAAATTCTGGTCTTTAGACTTATGCATGTTACTCTCATTAAGGTCAGAATAAGCTGCATATGTGTTACACAGGCAGAATTTGGCTCGGTGCTTGTTAGCTGCTGCAGCTCTAAACCTAGAGGGGGCATAAAATGTTAGGGAGGGTTTTAATAGGTCTTACATAAACACTGACAGTTTGGAATTTTTTAATTACTCTGTGAGGAAAGAGACACTTGAAATAAAATAAGATATCTGTAATTTTTTATGAAATCAGAATAAATTTGAAAGTAGATCATATCGGGGGTCTAAATTAAAATGCAGTATCCCTTTGAACAATTATAAGAAAGTATAAGAAAAAACTACTAAGCTTTAAGGGAAATGTGGAGATTGGTTTGTCACACTAACTTGAAATTAGAGAAATGTCAGTTAGTCCACTTTACATTAGCAATTAACAATAAAAGAATTTATTAATTTCTTTGAACTTTTTTTCACTTTAACATAAAACTTCAGTAAAAGAGTTGTGCTACTATTAAAAGCACATTGTGTGGAGAACCCCCACAAAATGCAGTATGTTCCAGGGTCAAATTAGCAAGCAAGAATCAGGAAATACTTAAAGGACCCCTTGTTACCTGCTAGTATCTTTCTTCCTTCCCATGAAAAATGAGAAATGAGCTGAAATATAAACAGGGTGCAGCATGAGAATAAGAAATGCACCCGGAGCGCATGTAGAATAGCCAAATAATATGGCTTTGCACAAGGTCCCTGACTCCTGAGGAGGGGTTTTCCATAGATTGTAGCTAACTGCTCATGCATGGAAGGCTGACACTGCAAAACAGCCGGCGAGGGGGAAGGGGAAGCGGTGGGGAGAAAAGCAGAGGGTGAAGGAGTAGTGTACACAGTTTTTCACCTTTTGGTGTCAGTTCAATTTACTTCGTGAGAGCATCAGGAAAGCACTTGGTACAACATAGTCTGATGAAATAATCACATATGCAAAACCTGTGTGTATCCAGAAATTGCCAGGACTTCATCTATATGGAGGGTTCCTATGCAGGAAATAAAGCTGTGTGATTTATGGCATTTTATTGCACTTCTTGGCCATTGCTAACATTTTCTTCACTGAGAAATGACAGAAGCTGCTATTTAGATTTTTACTGTGTAGTTTGACAGACTTTTTTCACATCCCCCTTCCCTTTTTCTTTTTCCCTTCCTGGGTGAACTTGCACTGGGTTTGGGAGATGAAACTTTATGGAGGCAGATGAGTGTCAAGGTGACTGAATCCAAACCTGGAACCAATGACCATGTTGCCAGATTTTATCTACCCTCACCGAAAATACAGTATCCAGAAAAAGAAGAGTGATTATAAAGGAGAGTGACTTAGCCTCTAACTTACACAAAAATTCTTGGACGTGTTTCTGCTTTTCTTTTTTAAACAAACAAAACAATGTTTCCTGGTTGGCAGTTCCCAAAGTCTTTCCTTTTTTTTCCCCATTTTTTGGCACATTGCTGAAAGGTCATGCTGATGTATTTCCAAAACATGCTCATTGAGTACAGCTTTGAAAAAAAAGTTAGAGGAGCTTTCTGAAAGGCCTAATGCTGCTCTCATTTAAGGCAGAGACAAAATTTCGGCTGTTTTCATGGATATAGGAGGAACGTCTAGTTACCAAGTCAAACTTGCTGCAGGATTAGACACAGGCTGGATAGCTCTAGCTATTCCTAAAGCTGCTGACACCATTACACAATCTTGTTTACCATTGCTTGTGACTGCCAGACTTTAATGGTTCAGGCTGGAAATGTTCAGCCTCAAGTACTACTGCCTCAAGTAGACATTTCTGACAATGAGGCAAGGGGGCAAATAGGTTATTGCTCGTGTCAAAATAGTCCAGGGATGATTCCTTTGAAAGCCCTTTAGCCCATGCACTTTTGGGCAGGGACTTAGAATTTGGTGTACTTTATTTCTGAGATGAACACCCAAATGTTGCCAGATGAATGTCCCTTTTAAGACTGCATTTGCTCCATGTGCTACAATTTCAAAAACTGTTCAGTTTGGTTATGCTATGCACCATGCATTGAAACATACAGACCACAGAGCTAAAAATCAAAGGTAGATAGACACACTTTGCCTGATATTTCCAAATGTCTGAGTTTGCAGACACAATGTCTTTTCTAGAAAAGGGTGTGCATGCATGTACGCATGCATGTGCATAGGTGCTTGTCTGCAGTTGTTTCTTCAGCTTAAGCAAACAGGTAACGGAACAGTTAAATGGGCAAAGCACGGGACCTCAAGAAACTTACTCTCCGTTCTTGGCTCAGCTTCAGTTTTCTTGCATGACCTTGTATAAGTCACTTATTCTACCGTATGCCTCAGTCCTTGTCCTCCTGCAAGTACTTTCCTTCCTCCTAGCAGTGTTATATAGTTAAAATACATGAATGCCCTGAGGACCTAAGGAAGAATCAGATAGCGGGAGGAAAGGACAGGGGAAGTGGGTGTTAAATAAGGACTTTTATGACACCATGATGGGTCTCACTTCCTTCCAGGTAACTTTTCTGAAGGGCAACTCATATTGGCAGTATTCAGCATTGTATTAGTGGAGGGCTTAGATACCCCAATTAAGGAAGGAACTCATTGTGCTCAGTGCTGTACAAGCAAAGGACTAAAAGATGATGCATTTGCCCTCCAAAACTATCAGCAGCAGGATTTTCATAACGCTGTATGTGCTTGCTTCCCTAAGACATTTTATGTTCAAGGGAACATAATCTAAAGTGCAAGCCTTGAAAGTTTCAAGGAATTCTGTTAGGAAGCATGTCGCCCTCTCATTTAGGTGCTTTCAATTAAAAAAAAAATCCTGCTGGCTTCTGGACGTGGCGTATCTAAGGAGTTAAAGCAAACGCCAGTCTGTTGCCTCTACACTCCAGCCCTGATCCCACTGCGCTTGCACAGGGCTGAGCAGCTTTGCAAAGCAAGGCAGGTTTTGGGTCACCTTTGACACACAAACATCCTGGTGAGTTGCCTTTTTGTTTATTCCACTGTAAACCTCCAAACACACCACATTCAGGGTGCTCACCTTCCATAACGTGACCTTTCAAGCAAATAGATCCCTTCAAACTTTGGAATTCAGTGAGGTAGAATTAAAATCATTGACCTTTCCTTCTCCTCTCCTTCTAGCCCACCTCCCTTCTCGTGTGTTTTCCTTCTAATAACGGAGAAGCACATCTGCGGGGTTTTGCTGTAAACACTGCAAAAAAGCATTAAGGTTTTTAAGGTAACCTTGGCAAAATCCAAATTAGAAAACATGCTGCAGTGGTTCACATTTAACTCTGAGTTATTCCACAGCCGAGCTGACAGCCTGCATTCTTCACGACTTGGTGTTGTTTGCTTTCTTTCCCCCCCCACCCATAAGCAGCAGGACAAAGAAAGAAAAAAAAAAAAAAAAGAAAAAGAAAACAACCCCAAAAAGGCTTAGGAATTTTTTTTCTCCATCGGGGCCTAATATGTAAAGTACACATGAAGAACGAGTTCCTTTTCTGGTCACTGAACTGAAAAGGGAAACATTTCTTACAAGTTTAGAATAACTTTGCCAAATAAACAATGCCCCAAACTCCTGATTTTCAGGGAGGTTGGGCAGCCTATTACTCGAGGATTTAGGAGACCTTCAGCTTCCTTTGCTGAAGGGCCACTCAGCCAAACCCCTCTGCTGTTTAAGCCATCATGCTGCTGTCATCTCCCTACACGTGTCCTTGCCTGCACTAATCCTCTGGATTCTCCTCCCCAGGAGACAAAGGGAGTCCAGGGAGCAGCGCGCGACACGGCACTGTGGCAGTGCATCGGCCAGCTGGGGCAGCCGCGCTGAGGAGGCAAGAGCACGAGCAGGGGAGATGCTACAAAGGGAAGGGGTGGAGTGCTGTTTTTCTCAGAAACGTGCTGCGCTCTAGGACTGAGCCTTTTATTTTTGGCACAAATTGCTGTAGCAAATTATATGGCTTATCAGATGTGGTTTGTTAGGCTCAGTAAAGAAACCACAGCAAGGACTTGTTTTCCTTGTTGCCTGCGCCCGATGATGAGATCGGCACAAATCAAATTCCTGATGTTGCGCAGGAGCACGGCTGAAACTCCCCCAGCCTTGTTTTTGCTGTAACTGCATTAGGCATGATTGGGTTACAAACCAATTCAGCCCAGTCCTCTGCCTTGCTTTACACTCAAGGAGCCTGGAACACCTTGGAACACAGGCGTTTACTGGGGAATAGGAAGGTAGGTGCCAGTTCCAGCCGCAGCATAGGCACATGCAGCTCCTCTTGGAGCAGCTCAGTGGGAGTGCTGGGCTCTTGCTCCAGGATTCAGTTTGGCCCTTCAGTTAAGGGCGTTTTATGAGAACCCACAGACTGCAGAATGGGCCCCTGCAGGCCATTTTTTTCCTCAGTAACTTCTCAGAGCAGAGGGCAGTGCCTCTGCCACACCACCAGTGCCACCACTGAATCAGCATCACCTGCTCTGCCTCGTGCCACTCGCGCTTGGTGAGCAGGCCTGGGCATCGAAGCGGGGCTGGTGCTGAGGGTAGCAAGAGCAAGAACGGGGAGTTAGGCCACTCATCTGTTTTCACAAATGGAGAGAAAATATTTCATTTCTACCTGTAGAGAAAAATAGATTCATGTCACATCCTTCCTTGATTATCCCCTAGCATTATGCAATTCAATAGATTTGCTGTCTTGATTAGACAGGCAGAATAGAATTTTAATTGTGAGTCTCTGGAAGGCAAAATGGAGTGATTTGTATGAAAAATTTGGGAGGCAGCAACGTTATTGGAAGGCTGAGCTTTTTATAGTCAGTCTTTCTGCTTCATTCAACCATCTGCCTTTACTTGTGCTCTGCTGCTAGGGGTTGAGACGTTGCTGGCTTTAAAGACAAGCCGCAAAGTTTAACCAGATAAATAAATGTGTGCAAGATCTCTCGCTACTACCAGAACAGCCTTCAGCATTCCAGCTACATATGTTAACAAAAAGAATGTTTTAAATTTAGCATTATTTTATTGTTTATCAAACAGAAATGATGCATGTAGTTGCTTGCACAAGTCACAGTTAAAGGAAAGTCCCTTTCAAAAGCAACCTAGGAAAAGCAGACAGACAAAACTATTTTGCTGGAAGGCAAATAGAGAATTTTTTTTTTTAGATGCATGCTCATAGATATATTGGTAGGAAGGGGAATCGACTGAACTAGACCAGTGTTTGTGGGTCAGGGAGAAGATAAAAGTGGCTGAGTCAGCAGCCAGTGCTTAGTTGCAGCTTAGTTTATGCCAGAAATCAGGGCTGAATTCAGCCCAGAACCAGGTGAAAGCAAATATGTCTTTCATGTTACCTTTATTCTAGGTCAGTGATGAAACATCTCAACCCTAGTTATTGGCTAGAGAAGTTTTGGTTAGACATAAAAGAGAGCAGTTTTAGGGATAGGCAAAGGTCTCTGCTACAGGGATTTAAACCAGTTTGAGATAGTAATCATAAACAACAGTTTTCATTGTGGTATAAAAGACTCCCCTTCTTTTTAATCATAAAAGCTGTATCTGGTGATAGAAAATATTAGTCCAACAGGCTCATGTATGGATTTTTCTAGAATTCAAAGCCTCAAGAGGAAATAGATAAACAGTTTAATCATTAATAGATAAAAATTATAATCATTTGATCATTAGTATTGACTGTTTATAGTGTTGATCCAGAGTTATTTGATTATTATTTGTTTTTAATCAAGAAGGAATTCCTGGTTTTAACTAAGAGAGAGACAGAAATACACAAAATCCAGCCCAAGCAGCCAATGCTCAGATGTGGAAGGCCTCTGGTCTAATTCACTAAGAGTAGGCTTTTAAGCATTCAGTGATGTGCTTTCTTCCTGTGAAAAACTTTAAAAGGATCTTGGGTTCATTCCAATGGGAAAAATAGTTGCAACCATAAACAGTTTCACAGTACTGAGAAAATGTTTCCTGCCCAGCTCTAACCTTTTCTATAGGTGGAAAAAAATATGAAACTTCTTAAAATACACCATTGCAAGCAGACACATGGTTTACAGTGCTGGAGTGGAGTTTTCAGCATTTATTCCCTTGTCTATAACACAAGCCCTGGTGAATCACAGAGATTCCAGTGTCAGTCCAGTGTTAGTTTAAACATCTAAACTTTGAGATATTTAAACTTTGTGATCTGAAAAACTATGCTGGAAGTCTCATAAGAGACTGTTTAAACTAAGGAGATTACAGGAAATTCTTACTTTCAGTTGGAAATAGAAAAACCTGTGAATAAATCTCTCCTAACTCTTCAGGCATTTCAGAGGAGTGCTTCCTCCAAACCCAAATCCTTGCATACAAGAGAAACATCTTGCATTGGTCCTGGAGTTGCAGCTAAGATTGGCTGGAGCTCAAGCACTGTCCAGTAACACAGATACCCTTGTTTTGGCTGCCCATTTGCTCTTCTGCAAGGACCTCGGAGAGTACTTTCATCAACAGTCCCATGTCCATAGAGAGGCAAGGACTGCCCAGTTCTTGCACTCGCTTCGCTTGATGTGATCTCTTCATCTGCACAGAATATGTAGGCACTTACTGTAATTTCAGTCTTCCTCCACCATTTTCACTTTGTTAAGTTTGTAATGATGTGGACTCTCTTGTGAGGATGGAAATACCTGGGCTGTCATCTACTGAATGGTATTTCTGCAGAAACAGAAAGTACTTTTTTTTACTGAGGTCAACTTATCCATTTTTTACTTCCAATGATGTTTTTCTTTTCTCAAAGAATAAACTGTCCCTTCCAGTACTCCACTCATATTCCACATGGCGTTTCCTTTACTTCATGAAGGAGTTTTGCAGCAAGAAGGTATAAGCCAAAGTTATACTAAAAAGTAAAGAGGGGCTAAAGCCAAAGTTATACTAAAAAGTAAAGAGGGGCTATAGAGTTGGTTATGAAACTATAATGTCTGTCAATATTGCCTAAGCATCTATAAATCTCATTTCAGGACAGATAAAATAACATGTAGGGATTGATTCAAGGAAATACTTATTGATGTCCATATATAGCAATACACTTAAGAATCTGATTGTATTTATAGATGTGCCTTCAACCTGAGCGTGTATTCATACACTTTTCCAACTGAGCAAGAAAGATTCATCTGAATATAAGACACTTTGCTGAGAAGATCTTTCAACTGATTTTTCCGAAGTTAAGGGCTTCTCCTTTTTAGAGATACTAAGAGCATGCCGGTTCAGCAGATTTCAAAAAGAATTACAAATTATGCCTTTTTCCTAGGGATCTCAACTGGGGGTTCAGTGCCTGATGTTAGGCACCTGCATTTGGAAATGTTATTGTTTGCTTTGTAACACCCTAGTGAGTTACTATTATTACAGGAGTTAAACAAGCAAGTTTGGAATTTGAACTTGAACAAACAAAATCCAATACACAGAGGAATGGGCCATCTACAGTATTGAAGAAAATATACACTCCGACTGTTTCATGGCATCTCTTTTCTGTACCTCCCAGAATCAGTACTCTTGTGTTTCATGATAATACATTTATCCTGCTAATACAGAAATAGATGCTAATTTTAGAAATTATTAAATGTAGAAAAAGAAAGATAAGAAAAGAACAAAAGACCTGCCTCAAGCTTCTGTTTGTGGACTTCCAAATTTTTATTCGAAACACGAATCTAACATCACTCATGGAAATACCAGCTCAGCACTGTTGAACAACAGAGTGTTCCTTTATATTTATTTTGCCCCCTCATATTTTCTTCCATTAAGGTTTAGCAATGTACACAAACAAACTGCAATGAGAAAAAGAAGACAAATAAGAAACTCATAAAAAGGTAGGCAATAGAAATGACCTTTGCCATTTCTTTGATAGTGTTTTGCACATTTCTCTGCTAGTGGCTAAGTTTATTTTTTTATGCTTTCAGGCAAGAGTAGATGATAATATGAATAAAATTGTATAGTTTCTCACAAATTTAACAGAAATATTAGGTTCAATAATTGGAACATACTTTCTGGAGCATATTTTAATTTGGATATGGAATTCTTTCTGCAATTTATATAATGGTGTATTTTATACCATGTAAGGTAAGTCTTTGAATCTGTTCCTCTGAATACACACATATTTGAAATGCTTGCCTTCATACATCCACTCACACAAACATAAATACATGTCATAGATATACTAACATGCACATACACACATAAGAATAGACAACATATTTATGAATAAACGCATGCATTAAGTATTTGTATTTGTGTGAATGCAGAAATTTCAAGTAACCATGTCCCTAATTAGACCATACCGGGGGAGTTTTAAAGAGCCACAATGAAAGTTAAGCAAAAAAAGTCACTCTAAGTGAAAAAGTAGGAAATACTTGTGACTGACCCTTAGTGCTTTCAATGTGTGAAGGTTATAAGCAACTTTTGTGTCTTTTTGGGATTGTCACAGACCTCTGATTAGCAAAAATAGCCAGAGACTGATTGCTTTGTGGTTTTCTTCCTTTAAATATGTAGGCAGACAGAAGACACTCTCTGTGTAATGATACTCTAAGGAAGCAGAAACACAGCATCAATCTGGACAGTTTTCAGCTGCTACAACAGGGTATCAACCCATTGCAGCTGAGGGACTCATTCTTTCCATCTGCCTTCACGTTTTCTCTATGCACTGTGAGAGGCACAGACAACTCTATATTTTTAATGTTATTCTTCACTGATGTAACCACATGAACATGCTAATGCCAGTGACCTAGTCACACTCTGCTCTAGCTTGCTTAATAACCCAGGGACTAGAAGCCAGGAATTTTATTCTTTTTTCTTCCACTTGCTGCGTTTCTCCTTTTCCCATCCTACGAACTTAACTGAGGTTTCACAAATTTTCCCACTCTGCAGCAAAAGGAAACAAGCCCTACGTAAGTTTTTCCACACACAGATGAAAACAGTCCATTGAGTACTAGCCTTCACATGGGGGCAGTCATCCGGGACATCACCCTTGTGCATCCAAGTGCCTGGATGCCTGTTGCCCTATCTCCTAAATTGCAGGCAGAAGACTCAGACCTAGGGGAAGGCTAATCTCAGCGTCTCCTCCACTTTGGAGAACTTCAACACCAAATAGTTACTGGACTAGCTTTCAGACCCAGGCCTCCCACACCCTAGAAGGGCAGGATGACAAACAGGCTAATGTTCTAGCTGGAAATTTTTGCTTGACTGTAATGGTGTTTCATTAGTTACAGGACATGGAATAGCTAGAATGGAGGAGCTCCAGGCAAAGAGCAGTACAGGAACACTGGACTTACCAAATTCAGACACACTCCTGGTTTGGGTTGCAGCAGTGCAGAGAGGCAAACTCACATCTGCCATATCTAGGCAAGCTATAGAGACAGTTTTCTTTATCCTAGGATTCAGATCTGTTAGTCTTTTTCTATATTCTCTATTTCTTCAAAAAATATTCCCATTTCATTGGGTACCTGTAGAAAAAGTAACTGTTTAGCATGAGAATGATGGGCCAAGGCCCCCTACAATCAAGGCATAAAAGACTGGGGATTTTTCATTCCTTTTTTCTCCTCCATGTGTCCTTCTGTGAGTCCCTCCCTGGAAATGGAAATGCTGTATTGTAATGCAGATTTCCCGCAGAATCTCACAGATCATTCTCTGCAGGGATTTCACTCTTCAGCTGAAATACTTTTCAGACAAGGTATTGTTCACTTATTCAACAGCTTTATTTTTAAACATGGAATACTATAACTGTGCATTACTAATTCCTTTCAAGAGTATTACAGTGTTTATTTTTTGATTGGAGCTTGAGAGCTTAAGATCATTTAGCTGAGTTTAGTTGGGTCTTTTTTATCCCATTATTTATGAATTTAAAATACACTATGAAAGGATCAAAATAAAGTAAAAGACCTCAAAACCCCACTAGTCCTGTTTTCATTTCTTTAGTCTCAACATCCAGTCTGTTTTTCCTTTCATGCTTTCCATAGAGAATCACTTTTTTTAATGTAATCACCAGCTGATTGACTCCTGCCTCTGTTTTCCCTTTCGTCCTATTTGTGGCAGGTCAGAGAAACAGCAAAAGTTTCATTTAACTTGTGATTAGAGACCACACTTTGGCCCCAAAGCACAGCGAGCCAGAGAGAAACTGTCCAGCCTAAACCCAGAGTCAAGTTATAAAACTAGAATCAGGAAGCCATGAAAACCTCAGTCCTGCTCTGAATTAATTTCCTGGATCCATCCTGTAGAAGAATCTTGCATTTTTGTTGCTTGCACTGGGTCACTTGAACACTGAAGTGATCAGTGGATGGGTTTCTTCTACAGCACCGTGGCATCAACATCCCAGAAATTCAGTGCTTGTTCTTGCAGATCAAGTTTACTGGCAGTACAAGACAGGATGGTTCTGGGAATCTAAAGAAAATGTGCCCTTAACTACAATGTTTAGGGATCAGTTACTAATTATTTAAATGGTTTAGCACAATTCATCATTTTTTCAAAAAGAAGCAGAAAGATTTCTCCTTGCAGTGGAGACCTCAGGGCACAAAATTCCCAAGCTGGCTTGTACACCGGCTCTGTGGCATTACACTCGTGTTCCAGGAGACATTTGCATCTTACTGTAGCAGAACAAAGATTGAGTTCTGCAGTCATTACTCATTCTCAAACACATGCTTAACTGGAGAAGGCTAAAGCAAGAATGTGATTAGAAATTTGGCCGAACCAGGGCTTCAAAACAGACAAACAAAAAGAGTGTTGCATTGCTGCCTGAAAATAATGACCACAGGTATTTTTTTACATCTCCAAAGCAAAAAAAAAAAAAAATCAGAAAGTACAAGGAAACATTTAGACTTTGGTTAAAAAGAAAAAAAAGTAAGAGGTATTTGCTATAGGCTAATGACAGTTGTAACCCCTTACATTATCACTGTGGGATAAATTCTGCCTTGAAATGTGCATGAGCAGTTTCCACTGATGTATGTACAGACATGAATTACTGGATGAAAATAATTCATTTAGAATTGTAAAAAACAATCATCCTTGCAGAGAAAAGGGACAGCAGTAGACTGATACATTTTAAGTACTAATGACTCCGCCTGATGAGAGTAGCTTTACTCAGTGTATAATGCATGAGTGGTAAAATAGGTCAAACCCTGGGAGCATGCACATCTTTGAAATCATTATGAATACAATGGTTTTACTGCATCACCAATTGCATAAGAGCTCCGAAGTAAAGCCGTATGTGGAATGCAAAGCATAATGAAAATCCTTGCTCTTGTGTCGCAGATTAGAGCGCTACTGCAGATTTTGGATCCTTTCCCAATTTTAATACAGTTACATTCTTGCGGCCAGTGCTTCTACATTTTCACTTCTGTGTGAGATGGAATTTTGTTCATTTGTGCTTTTTATATCACTCATAAGATTTCAGCTGCTTGTGGTATGGGAAATTTGGCGTGTTCGCAATCATACTTATTTTTATTCAGAGAGAACTCTGGCCCTCCCATTTGTATTCTGCAAGGAGCTGGGGGTTGTTCATCCCGTAATATCCCATCCCCCACAGACACAGGAAGCTTGTTCACTGTCTACCTACCTCTCCAGCTAAAGTTATGTCAGTGCCAGGTAATGAAAAGGCTTTGTTGTTTAGCAGGCAAATAATAGAGAGCCTTTGTGCAAGGATAATTACAGTGGTTTGGATATTGCTGGATTAACTCTTGGGATGAACATTCATCTCTGTAAATCACTAATAAATAAATTAGCACCATGTCTTTCTCCGTTTTATACTCTAGTCATCTTGGTCATAATACATACAAGCTTATCTGGGGCTGTTTTGTTGTACTGGCTTCATTACAATCTGCCTAATGTTCTTGTATTATTGTAACAAAACAACCAGCACTTCCTGCATTTGACTTCAACCAATTTGTCTTCCGTAAAGCAGTAACAAGGTTGTGTATCTTGCCGTACTGGGAAGAGTAACCAGTAAATATTTGCAAAGCACTTCGAAGAAGCAGGACCTGACTCATCATAACATTATTTCAGTTTTACATCAGTATTAACCATTAAAATTCATGCTATTCTAATCTTAAAAAAAAACAGTTGCAGAGAATCAGGCCCATAAAAGGCCGCATGCCGTTGCTGCCCTTCTTACACTATTCCCTATCTGTTATTTTTGCTGTCTTATCAGTTGCCAGGCCAGTTCACCCTCCAGTTCCATGGACAGTTTTCTTGGAAGAGCAGGGTCGGGGCAGATGTGTGTGGCAAGTGCTAGAGCACTGCAGCCTCATGTTGCTTCCAGAGGGAATGTGAACGTAACCGTGAGGTAAGAGGCAGCACGATGTGGGCAGGAGGGATCAGAGGCAGCAAAATAACAGGGATTCATACTGTCCCAGACCTTTTATTAGTACAAAAAGCCTCCAAGTCAAAGAACTGAGGAAAGGAAAGGAAAGGAAAGGAAAGGAAAGGAAAGGAAAGGAAAAGGAAAGGAAAGGAAAGGAAAGGAAAGGAAAGGAAAGGAAAGGAAAGGAAAGGAAAGGAAAGGAAAGGAAAGGAAAGGAAAGGAAAGGAAAGGAAAGGAAAGGAAAGGAAAGGAAAGGAAAGGAAAGGAAAGGAAAGGAATATTGGAAGTTCATAAAAAACCTTAAATACTAATGACAAAATTGGGTCACATCTCACTTTGACTTTACATGTTAAATTTGGGGAAGCCAACAGGAGTCTGGGATTTCACTGTATATATATATAAATATATATATCATAGCTCCTTATTTCACAGGATCACTCTCTGTAAGCAGAGACAATAATATTTCGTCCAGTACTGGTCCCCGGTCCTTAGGACGGACTGAAGAGTTTTTGATGAAAATCAGTAGGTACAAGTTCCAAATATTTATCTTACAGTTACAAGTATTGTTATTTGACGTAAATTATGCCACCTGACATCTCTTCGTAGTCAGAAGGTTACAAAACAACAGGCCTCTCTGAAGGAAAAGTTGGGAACAAAAGTTTACAGGGAAAAATGGAGAACTGGAAAGTACAGCAACTATTTTATGGAATAAAAGTGTTGAAAAATGGCTGTGAAAATTGGAAATCCTAAATGTTATTGCCAGACCTGCTTTTGCCTTAAAATAATACAGTCACAAACACTAGAGGTGGAAAAAAAAATAAAACATCAGGTTATTTTTTCTGTCTTCTTGTTAATTAAGCATTTCTCCCTACAATGATATGACTGTTTTGTTCATTTTTAAATAACTGAAGCAACAAGGGTTCACTAGCTCCCTTGGGAGACTGTTCTGTAGACTAACAGACCTCACTGCTAGGAAATTTTTCCTCATGGTGAGCACAGATTTTTCTTTGTTCAGTTTCATCCCCTTACTTCTAGTTGCGTTTGGTTGGACTATTTCATATTTCCTATATTACACCAAATTCCATCATTTTATCTCCTAAGGTGATGATAAGTATTTTCTAGCCAGGGCATATCCTGGGCCAAATCTGGGCTTCAGTGAAGGAAATGGATATAAGCTCAGAGTAGTGATTAGCTACTATAGCTCTCATACATGAGCACACAAAACAGAGAATTGCTATTTAAGTTCTGATCAGGAAATCTAAGAATCATTTTGCTTCAAGTACTATTTTTTTGGCAAATATATGGCTACCTGCATCTCAAATCCACTCAAGCTCTTAGAAAGTAACTTGCAGACATCAGATTCTCTCCCCCTGAGATAACTATTCTCACATTTGGGAGCTGCAGATCACATAGTAGTTCACATTTAAAGGGAAGGAATGTCTTTTATTTACTACAGGACCAATACCATACATATCTTTGCTCAAATAGTTAGCTAAGGGCGAAAATATCCTCTCTCTGTGCAGAGGTCACAACAGGGTATGTACCACTTAAGTCTCAGTTATGCTCTATTTATATTTCCCATGAAATTCTCTCTAATTTGGATATTCTACGACTCTGTCTTCCTTCTGCATATTTGGGTTATTTCACCATCTCATGAAGAACTTACTTAGTTGTGAAAATTGTCAATTAAGTATTATAGATAATGTGCGATAAACTTCACAGTATATAGTAAGAGAGTGGAAGGTTGAAGAGAGAGCGGAAGGTTTGAAAATCTTTGTTTTTTTTTTTTTTTTTGGCTAGAAAACTAACCTTGTGTTAGTTAAATTATAAAGATGTATAGTGATTTTTATCTGATTTCCTTAATCTTTTAAATAGTTGAAGCAACATCTTTAGTTGAAGCACATCTGCCATAAAAGGACATTTATCTCAGCATATCTTCTTGCTACAAGCTGACAACTTTTTCTCAAGATGGGAAAAAAAAAAAACATTGACCAAAATGTTCACACCTATAGCCAAACTGCTAAACTGTCTAGAAAGAAACTATTTTTTTTTTTTACAAATTATCTAGTGTTTCTGGTTACTAGGCCACTGTTTTTTCTGTGCTGTTAATTTTCTGGAGGAAAAAAATGTGTCAAAAATATAGAGAAAGATCCTTGCTTCCTGTTTCTGGCCAACTCCTCCCTTCTTTTATGTTTTGCAGTTCAGTCAAATAAAATACTTTCTGATTTGCAAACTACAAACTTGTTCCCTCAAACTATCCCTTTCTCTTCTGAAAATAAATTCCGTATGCTCAAATTTCTTTATATGTCATACACATTCTGGAATGAGAGACTATTCCAATGATGTGAAGCCTTGGGAGCTAGTTGGCGGGGAAAGAGTGAAAAAAAAAAGAGAGAGAGAATTAGATGTGGTAAAAAATCAAACTGTTAAAACCAATGCTTAAAACTACATTAAAGCATATGTGGGGTGCACTGAACACGAAAGCCAATGTATCTGCGTTTTGCAGAATGTACATTCCACCTGTGAACTTCCTAGACTTTGTGTGCATATGCTCAAGCCTTGAAACGAATTAACGTGAAAAATGTTCTTGTGGTTTCATTTCCTCTGCAGGGTTTTGGTTAGGGGTTGTTTTGTTTGGTGTTTTTGCTTTTTGGGGGTGTTGGTTGTTGCTTCTTTTCTTTGAAGCAGTTTAAAATACAAAGAAAGATTCACCAGTTCAAGCACTCTCAAAGGTCAGGTTTATTGTGCTCTATACACAATCCTATTTGTGTTCATCACCACTTCTGAGCCCTGTCCATTAGTGCATAAAGCAATCTGTTTCATCATTCTCTCCTGAGAGCAGTGCAAGCAGCCCGTGATCTGCCTTAGAATATTTCTAAATATTGCACACTCCTGTTGTATCAGTTCATTTTAAAAAGGGCAAGTTCAAAGAATCAATGGTGGCAAAATTTACGGTAGCCTTAGTTCTTCTGGGAATACTTTCTGCAGTTTTGGGTTCCCAAGCACGAAAGCTCTGTCACTCATTAACTTAGTACTGAATGTCCTACACAGCTATGTGAGCCAGAAGTGCCTGGAGGGGTTGCTATCAATACAAGGCACTTCATTCCTCAAGGACTGATGATTTGCAGTAATTTTTTTTTTTTTCCCAGGCAATGAACCCAGGAAATAAAAGCCCAGATGCTACGGCCCAGGCTGAGATGACTGTTCTCTCTTATGCTTTTGTGAATGATAGCAGGGAGCTTTAAAGGATGTTCTTAGAGGGATATTTCCCCTTTCTCTTCTCAGGTGTCCAGTCCTCCTTAAGAGCTTTTGAGAACTTTAAAAGATGTAAAGTCACAGAGATTGCTGAAAGACTCGTTAGGACTCACTGGGACCAGAAATCTCTCCAGCCTGCAGCACAAAAAACTTAAGTGACTTTGTGGCTCTCAGTGATACTATTTTGAAACTGCATGAAACAAATCATTCTGCAAAATAATTTCCACAGTCAAAGGTTGGAGATATTAGTCCATAAATCAAACCTGCATTGCATTCTCTTTCTCTACCTCTTTCCTTAAGGACACTCAAGCAAACCCAGACTTCCTTAATCCAACCACTAAACTAATACCAGACACTGGCTTCTAAATTAATCAGAGAATCTTTTTGGTCACAATTTGGTCAAGACAGAAGTAGAATTTGGGGATCATAAAGCAGATTCTTTGAATCTGAAAGTACAACCAGATTGAATATTCAGCTGGTGTTCTAAAAGTCTGCTGTTTTTGTTAAGCACCAATGGTTTTGAAAGGCACAGAGAAGCTTGGCAGTCTTCCTTTTACTCCAGAGAAGTTGTGAACTACACCCTAAAACCTAGCAGTTCATGGGAGCAATGGAAACCGGCCTTTCCAAAAACAGCTCCTCACATAAGCCAGGAGTAGATAGAGATTTGTATTATGTGTGGACTACATCTACACAAGTGCCACTACAATTCCAGCTTTGCAACAGAAGATTAATTTTAAGCTAATAATAAAAAATAATTTCATAAAACACTACAGTATATTCTTGCCAAGATTATAACAAAATCTGGTGAAATGCAAAAGTGATCTGATGAATTATCAGGTTAGGCAGTTTGAATTTACTGAAGGCATGCACTGCCTTCTTAAGTGTATCTGTACAACCCTCTCTCCTAGCGTTGTTGTCAGTGGGGCAGCTTCAACAAAAGTACCTGTAGTTCCCAGGGCAAACTAGCAGAGACAAGGTCACAGCAGGTTCCTGGACAACATTTTGTCTAAAGTTAATCAGCCATTCTGTAAAACAAAATGTCTACACTAGAATTCCTATTTTTTCAGTCAGTGAAGGGGCTGCATTGCTGCTAGCAATGGGAAAGATTTTTTTTTTTTTCCAGAAAGCAAAATAAAAATGAAGATGGGGCATGGAAGTGGCAGCTCAAGGCAGGAAGCTCCAAAGCATCATTACTGCTTTCAGAGCCCTTTAAGCACGAGAAGAATAGCATGAATTCAAATTAATCAATTGTCTTTTAAAGTAGCTGAGGTAGCACTCTGACTATTACCTGTGCTTTTAGAGTGCTTTGCAAATGTGTCATTCAGTCTACTACAGACAAGAAAGATACAAATGAATCACCTTGTTACAAATTAATCACCTTGGGATTAGGAGTAAAAATTTCAAAAGCATCTTAAAGCGACTCAGAAATCTAATTCCCATTTTCACAATTGATTTAGGCAGTTAAATCCTAACTCTAGCCACAAGTCAATGGGATGATAGCTCCTAAATCACTTCGATGCCTCCAAAAATGATACCCACTTTGCAACACAGCACCAAGCCCTCCTTAGGATCATTTGCCCTTTAACGGAGACTTTTTCCTGCTTTTTATCCCTGATTCCAGTCCACATTTACCATATGTTCTGCTTTCATTTTCATTTTCCTTAAGCAGTTTGAAAGATGGAGGCTTCAAGCACAGAGCAACTCATTCATTCATCTTTCCACACAGAAAGCTGCCGACATTAAATATTACTTTCCATATCACAAAACTATTATCTTTAACTAATGGAAAGGAAATATTTCTCCTAACATTGAGAGCAAAATCTGCCCACTCATCTTTGCATTTTACAAGATGATACAGCATCTACCACTGCCACATATACTAGGTGTATGTTTTGGTGGCTTGCTATAGCTGGTCATCCTCTGGCTACATGCCTTTTTCATAAATTAATGAGTAATCAAAAAGCAGGCAAAATATCCTGTGAGTCTTAAGTGGGCAAGTCCAGACTACGATATAGTCTCTTTTCCTCCTTGGAGCACTGGAAAAATCTTTTCTCCATGTCAGTTCTCCTCTATCCTTTGGATGAGATAGTCCATTGTAAGGTTTTTAACCCATATTGGCAAAGTTTCACTCATAAACGTCTCAGTCTACTGTGACATAAGTTATATAAAGCTATACAAAAAAAAAAAAAAAAAAACTTTCTGGCACTAGTGAATGACCAGTTAGAAAAAGGAATTAAGATAGTACAAGGAGACAGTAAACAAAAGCAAAAATCACATTCACATCTGAAGTAAATGATATTCACAGTAGTCAGCACTCATTCTGGTTTTGAGCTCTTTTTATATATTTTTTTTTCCTTTGTATTGCTTACTTTTCAGTTCTTTTGCCTGAGAGCGCGTATTTTTTACCCCTTTCTCATCTTCCCTAGACAAAACCACTGGACTTGGGGAAAAGGAACATAGAAGGGGAAATTCTCTCCTGACATATATTTCTTCAGTGACCTTGACAAAGTCACTTACTTTATTGTTTCCCTTGCTGTAGTAAAATGAATGAGAATAAAAATTAAGCCTTTTCGTAATACACGATTGTTTTGTGATTCAGCCCTAGCTGGTAAATTTACTTTGTAAGCCTCGACTGAATCATCACTGATGCAAGCTATAACAAGTATCAGTGATGCCTCAGCTCTCTTCTGGACGCACTTTTGGAGGTAGTCAGTACCTGTTCAGCAGTCACCAATGTGAGAGAATAGCAATCACCAGAATAAATGCTATTATGCCCTTTCTCCCAAGCCTGTTGCATCTCAGTAAACTCTGCAGTGTCTCTGGCAAAGGGAGAATTCAAAAGTGTGGTCCCATATCGAGATTCTGAAGGCTTTGCATTCAGAATAAGACACTATGGGAGTATCATGATGACAGCTGCACTTACATCACTGAAAATAATTATTCTGATCCATGAACATAAGCTAAGCCGTAAGAATGGTCTTGTAAGCAAGGTCTGTTTTAATAGAAACATAAGTATTATGCATTACAGTCTATTATAAATTGGTTGTAATTTTCTCCTGACACTCTGTGAATTAAACTAGTTAGGATACCAAAAAAAATAACAAATGCCACAAAGCAGAAAGCAAGCTCAGTGTCTGAAGGTTAATGATTGCTCATGAAAGCTACAGAAATAAATTATCTGCCTAGGGACACTGTCACATGATCGGCACAAAAGCTGCAACAGCCGAAAATGTTTATGTAGAGAAAAAAACACTGTCAGCATCACAGGGCCCTTCCCCCCACTGCTGAACTGGAGTCCCGAGCCAAACAGCGCTGCTCCTGACTGCTTACATTAAACTAATTTGTGCTGCAACATTGCAGCCTGCTTAATTTTGAGCCTGAACTTTATCACCAATAAGTGTTACAATAACAAGTGATACGGCCCCCATCTCCCAAGAAATACCAAGTTCCTCAGTAACAAAGGCAGCAGAGCCCGCAGAGAGTCAAGAAAGCAGCAAAAAGACAATGGCCAAGAGGCTATTTGAAATCGCCACATCCTCCTTCTGCTTTCCCTTAGTTTGCTCCTAAATGCATTAGGGCTCAGCCTGGGCGCAGCCTTGGAGAACCCGGGCAGAGCCCAGCTCGGGATGAGCAGCAAGGGGGACTGCGTGAGCAATGGGGTCCTGGTGGTCCCCCCCACGCACCAGGCATTTTAGGATCACTGGTGTCTCTTTAAACATTTATTGCACAGTTGCACTCACCATCTAAAGAGACTAAAAAAAAAAAAAAAGCCTAGCTCGTTGTATCCTAACAGCTTGAAAGCCCTGACCTCCTACTCACCCCTCCCTCTGCCTCCCCCCAAGAAAAAAAAAGATTTGCTCGAGCACAGTTGCACAGGAGGAAGTGTTTGCAGAGGGGTACTCCTCGGGTAGCAGAAGTGCCACAATCACAAAATGTCACATGCTATTCCTCCCGTTTTCTGAATTATTCTCCTAGCCCTCCACTCTGTGCACGGCTTGGACTTTCACTGAAGCAGACACTGACCTGAGCTGGTTGTGATTCCTGCCAAATATGCAGGCACTGTTTTTGCTACATTTTGGAATTCGGCTAAGTCCATGTGTCAGGCATTTGCTTGCACTCAGGAAACAAGAATGCTCAGACCAAAGGCCTCCCACCCCCCTCCACCCCCAGTGTTTGGAATGCACAGAAACTTTTCAGTTTTTAATTACTTTTAATATGATTAATGCTTTTAGCTGCGTATCTCATTACATCTCATATGCTTGTTAAACAAAAAAAAGAAAGAAAAGAAAGGAAGAAAGGAAGAAAGGAAGGAAGAAAGGAAAGAAAGAAGAAAGGAAGAAAGAGAGAGAGGAAAGGAAGAAAGAGAGAGAGAAAGAGAGAAAGAGAGAAGAAGAGAGAAAGAGAAGAAAGAAAGAAAGAAAGAAAGAAAGAAAGAAAGAAAGAAAGAAAGAAAGAAAGAAGAAAGAAAGAAGAAGAAAGAAGAAAGAAAGAAAGAAAGAAAGAAAGAAAGAAAGAAAGAAAAAAGAAAGAAAGAAAGAAAAAGAGAAAGAAAGAAAGAAAGAAAGAAAGAAAGAAAGAAAGAAAGAAAGAAAGAAAGAAAGAAAGAAAGAAGAAAAGAAAGAAGAAAGAAAGAAAGAAAAGAAAGAAAGAAAGAAAGAAAGAAAGAAAGAAAGAAGAAAGAAAGAAAGAAAGAGAGAAAGAAAGAGAGAAAGGAAGGAAGAAAGGGAGAAAGGAAGGAAGAAAGGGAGAAAGGAAGGAAGAAAGGAAGGAAGGAAGAAAGGAAGAAAGAAGGAAGAAAGAAAGGAAGGAAGGAAGAAAGGAAGAAAGAAAGGAAGGAAGGAAGGAAGGAAGGAAGGAAGGAAGGAAGGAAGGAAGGAAGGAAGAAAGAAAGAAAGAAAGAAAGAAAGAAAGAAAGAAAGAAAGAAAGAAAGAAAGAAAGGAAGGAAGGAAGGAAGGAAGGAAGGAAGGAAGGAAGGAAGGAAGGAAGGAAGGAAGGAAGGAAGGAAGGAAGGAAGGAAGGAAGAAAGAAAGAAAGAAAGAAAGAAAGAAAGAAAGAAAGAAAGAAAGAAAGAAAGAAAGAAAGAAAGAGAAAGAAAGGAAGGAAGGAAGGAAGGAAGGAAGGAAGGAAGGAAGGAAGGAAGGAAGGAAGGAAGGAAGAAAGAAAGAAAGAAAGAAAGAAAGAAAGAAAGAAAGAAAGAAAGAACAGAAAGAAAGAAAGAAAGAAAGAAAGAGGAAAGAAAGAAAGGAAGGAAGGAAGGAAGGAAGGAAGGAAGGAAGGAAGGAAGGAAGGAAGGAAGAAAGAAAGAAAGAAAGAAAGAAGAAAGAAAGAAAGAAAGAAAGAAAGAAAGAAAGAAAGAAAGAAAGAAAGGGAGAAAGGGAGAAAGAGAGAGAGAAAGAGAGAGAGAGAGAGAGAGAAAGAAGAAAGAAAGAAAGAAAGAAAGAAAGAAAGAAAGAAAGAAAGAAAGAAGAAAGAAAGAAAGAAAGAAAGAAAGAAAGAAAGAAGAAAGAAAGAAAGAAAGAAAGAAAGAGAAAGAAGAGAAAGGAAGGAAGGAAGGAAGGAAGGAAGGAAGGAAGGAAGGAAGGAAGGAAGGAAGGAAGAAGGAAGAAAGAAAGAAAGAAAGAAAGAAAGAAAGAAAGAAAGAAAGAAAGAAAGAAAGAAAGAAAGAAAGAAAGAAAGAAGAAAGAAAGAAAGAAAGAAAGAAAGAAAGGGAGAAAGGGAGAAGAGAGAGAGAAAGAGAGAGAGAGAGAGAGAGAGAGAGAGAAAGAAAGAAAGAAAGAAAGAAAGAAAGAAAGAAAGAAAGAAAGAAAGAAAGAAAGAAAGAAAGAAAGAAAGAAAGAAAGAAAAGAAATGGACCATTTAAATGTACTAATCTTAGTTATTAAGAAAACAAATTGAGACAGGAAAAAAAAAACACCCAGAGAGCAATTAATACAGTTAAACAAAAAGCTTCAGTTCCTAGCAGTGTTAACAGGGTTGCAGATAGGCCACGGTTTGTGTGCACGCACGCATGTGCTTGGGGAGGAGGAGAGGCCTGGGGAATTGGGGATGCAAAACATGGGGTGCCCCTGCCGGCACCCCCGGCCTTTTGCAGTCTTCCAGAGAGAAGCAAGAAGCAGGCGCTGCTAAATGAAACAATGACTCTTTTTGTTACACTTAAAAGTATAAAATAAATACAAAATCTGTTTTTGTTTTTGTTTGCATGTGTGTGTGTTTTACCAGAACAGCATTAGGTGGACTTTTGCCCAGCCCTTACTCCATCTTCCTCTCATTTTCACCTTATAATCTTTTAAAACCTCATGACTTCCATAAAAGAACAGCTCTGAAAGAATAACTGAAGTGATAAGACTCAGCTACAAAACTCAAAACTCATCTGTACAACATACAGTGGTTTGAATGAGGAATTGTAGGGATGATGGGGATGTTAGAACAGGAGGCCATCTTAGGTGTGGAGGGGCTATGGCTCAAAACAGAAGAGAAGAAAACAAAGGAGGGATCAGAAGGAAGAAGAAGAATACTTGAAGGAACATCCATGGAGATTTATGAAACATGGCACTTTCAGGTGAAGGAACTTAAATGTTACCCAAAGAAACCAAAACAAATATGGGAATTAAAAGATAACTTGCAGAAAATCTGAATTCTCTCTCTCAGAAATTTCTGGATTTGAGAAGAAAAAAGAAGAAAAAAAAAAAGGGAATTTGCCTGGTAAGAATGGGCAGTTTTATACAGCTCATACTGAGCACTTACTTCCTCCTTTTGCAGTGACGGTAGCCTGGGGAAAGGCGTTACCCTGGGCATGGAAGGCAGGCTCACAACCCGTGCCGAATCAGAGTGCATGGGCACTTGACCCTGGTGTCTCCTGCACGTCCATGCTGGGCGCCTCAGTCCATGAACTGTTCCAGGGAAAAGGTCATTGTCCTTCTGTCACTCAGATTCTCTTCTAACATCCAAAGAAGCCACAGATATAAGTAAAAAATATATAAGTATAAAGTGTGCCTCTATAAAGAGGTTCAATTTCCCTGAATCAACATTTTCAAAAAAATTCCAGATCCTGTTAACATTCATGAGAACAATGAACACTCAATCAGTTCTAAGTACACACACACATTTAGGTGATTCACCCACTGTACTTCCCAACCTTTAATTCATTCCCTTACCCTTTTTCCTTTGGATATATTTGCACATGGACAAACTATTTTCTTTTTAAATCAGTCTGCCAGTAGAAAAAGTTTCTTTCATCTGCAGAAATTCCCATGCTCGCCATCTAATAAATCTACCTGTCATTGTGGAGTGATACAGCAAAACTGCATATTCAGTAGGAATCGGGCGAGTAATTAAGCATATAAAAAATAACTTTATTAAACATTGTTGACCCCTCACATTAATCCAGCTCTCTGAGACTTAGTCTAACATTTCAGAGTTATAAGAAATTCCAGAAATCTTTATTTTCCTTCTTCCCCAAATTACCCCTTAGGACCAAGATGGATAAAGTCTATCCCAGAGAGGTTTTGTATTAATAATCATAACTTAAAACCTGTAATTTTCCAGCCTCATAAAGTAGAAATGGTATTGAAAGGAAAAACCCTGATTTTCCCAGTAATTTCTTGTGCTTCCATCTAGCTCTTAAAACTCCCTGAAATATCAAATTTCATACTCTCAATATTTTAATGTTATTTTCAGGGATCTTTTTATGGCTTCCTCTGAGGCTCTGAGCAGATGTACAGGTGGAAACTACTGCAGTTTACAAGGAGGAAGAAGTAAGATTTTTTTTCCAATACAGTTGTTAAGCTAACTGCTTTGAAAATATTTCTTCTGTTGGCAAAATGCATGCATCACATGTAAATAAAGTACTGCATAAAGTATATTTAATGCATAAACTATAATAGTAGTATTTATACCAGCATGAGATGACCTACTGTACTTTAATCATTAGTAATGCTTTTGTCCCAAATTCACATTGCAAAAACATACTACCATGACATAATATATTTTCACCGCAATAAATATATTTCTCCTGTTCATCACCAAAAAACAATGGATTATTCTTCCATTTAGCTCCAACATAAAATGTACTGTATTTATTTTCACTTTTAGTAAGAAAATACATCTTATTTCTAATTATCACATAAGCTGAGGCAATTAATAAAGTATGCAATAAATTCTGATATGCAGCATTAATGCGTAAAGTTACACTGAAATTTATTATTTTTCAAAAATACAAAACGCAAACCATTATATATGAAGGACAAAAACTGTAAAGCTCTTACTTTACATGGAGCTGAATCTCAGCCATAAATTTGTTTTCAATCATCTACTTCAAAGTTTTTAGGGATAAGAAGGTAGTGGACTATGACCAAGGCTTGTCTTTCGTTCTTACTTGATGTCTTATTTTAAAGAAGAAAAATAGATTAAAGAATAAAATGCTGCAGTCATACCTCTCTGTTTCAACACTTTGGAATTAGATAGAGCCTTCCATCTTGCAACTAGACCTCTCCAGCAGAAGGAGTTTTAGTTAATAGTCATAAATGTTTCCTAGGTCATTTATTCAACATTCAGCTTTGGGGAGAGTATGTCTCGCCTCACCCGTCCCATCACCATGTTCCTCCCTATGCTAAGCTTTTTTTTTTTTTTTTTTTTTTTTTTGTGAAGCAGACTAGCACAACAGTAGTTTATCCACCCCATCTACCCATTTCCATTGCAATGAAGATCCTTAGGTCCAGATTCTTCCCTCTATATTTCTACACTTTAGATAAGCTTATTTTCATGAGCCCTTCCAATAGGTGGTTGTTTGCTTCCATATGCAGTTCGACCATGTGAGCTTGAGATTTGACCCTCTCTCTCCCTTGACTGCAGAATCTAGAACTAAGCACTGATCTTTGACAAGTTTTGCATCTAAATTTAGGTAGATAATCTCTGCATCTTGGAAAATGTCAGTGGAAAAGAAAATGTCGATGAAAAATGGAAACAGACATTGATGAGAATTTTCTTGGGATCTTGTCCCTTTTATCAGTTGATCCTAAAATAATAACTACTTCATCTTTACTCAAAAACTTTGAGAACTTTGAGCTGTCAGCAATAGGATGTTACAGGAATTATCTAAGAAATACAGTTTAGTACCTCAAGCAGCTTTACTAGCCTCAATCTTGAGATCTTCAGACATGGCTAAGTGCTGTAAGGTGAGGAGTTGAAATAAATAGATATATTTTCCTTATCAGCAGGAAAAGAACAGGGGAATTGTACTACTGCAACTTTCTAAGTAGCCAAAACTAGAATAGGTCTGGAAACCACCCTCTGCAGAAAAGGATTTCTTCCTGGACCTAGCAACTTATTTTATGCATGTTGAATTTGAGAGATTTTTAAACAAATTCTTAAAATACTTCCATGAAAAGAGTACCAGAAGTGTAATTGCCAACACTGACCTTTGGGACTGCCCCAGAAGGAAAGAGAAGAACTTCAGGGCAACCATTTTCACATCTGCTATGTGCCAGGTGGTTTAGCTGGGTGAACCAGATAAACTTATTTCTAAAAGAATCGCTGTTGCATAGCACTCTCTAATGAACTGCAAACCTACCTATCTGCAAAACTGAAAGTAAGACGTGGTTAGACTGCTGGTGAGATTATCAGAGTTGTGCTATCGATTCTGGACCTACATCGATTCCCACAGCATTACTCTTGTTAAATAAATATCTTCTCCTAGCAGTTATTCACATGAACTTAATAATTTCCTAAGTACTGCAGTAAATCCACAATGGTTTTCACCAGTTAGAAAAGATGGAGGTCCAAACTTTCAGTGCTCCCGAAAAGGGTCCCCATAACCCGAGATCTTCACTGACTTATAACAATCAAAACATAAGAAATGATAACACCGAATGTGACTTCAGAGATATTTTTATGGTAATGCTCCATGCCATTCTTTATGCAGGAATTGAAAATTACTAATTGCAGAGATGAACTGCCAGATATTTTCAAAGGGCATCACAGCAGACCATGGTTTCTACAGAAAGACAGTTGAAGACACAGGAAAAATCCTTTGCTGAAGTGGACCTCTCACTCAAAATGAAGGGGAAGATGAGGCTATCTCATGGGGCTGTTTTATTTCAAAACAGGGTCGAGGAGATTAAGAAAAAGCAAGAGTGTTTCTCATATACGTGAGAACTCTTGAAATACGCTTAAAGATCATTTTAGAAGATTTTTGAGAGAGAAACCGTATTAAAATATATATTTCTCAGGAAAATATATAAATATACTAAAAATACATATATCCAGTCAAAGAACTGAATGGGAAAACAAAGAGATCTTCCCTGTTTGAAAATCCAACAAGTCACAATGAATCTTTAAAACATAGAGTATAAAAAGAGGAAATTAATAGCAGAAGAGACTTGAGCTGAATGCAATCACTGTTTCACTCAGCTGTTATGAAGAAAGGGACCATAAACAGTATTTTTTACAAAATTTTTTCTGATATCATTTTTGAGTAAAACCCTGAAAATGATACTCAAAATATTTCTGAGAATAATATGAAATAAACAGACAAGTATATTGAATCATCCTTTATCATTTAAATTAGAAAGCATGTGTATATCCAGGACTGGGAGAGGACCCAATATTATATAACAAATTATGTATTTAATTATGTAAGTGTTTGGTAATTACAGCAGGGTAGGAGCTTCCTGGCAAAACATGAATTTTTTCAACAATGTTGAGTCATCAAAACTAAAATTAAACAAATTCAGTTTGATTATAAAGAAAGCGAAATGCTGGCAACTCTCCCGACTCAAAGAAGTTATAGTAAAAGTGTTTAAACATTGGATTCAATATTTGCAATTGCAAAGTGTATTTTATTGTACTTAACTTTTATCACAAAAAGATTTTAAACTCAAAACACAATGCTGTCAAAACTTCACTGCTATCAATTTTGGCACTAGCTCACTGAAACTCAGATCAGTCTATTCCAAACAATAGTATGGGCATTTGACATTGGAAAAAAAGAAAGAGAGAAAGAGAAAATTTTCAAGGAGACATCCATGCCTTTGGAAGACATTGTAAAAACAAAGCAAAATAAACAGATCTGACCACACTGAATGTGAGACCCTGAACAGAATTCCTGAACAGAATTTTAAGACCCATGTCTCCAAATTGCTCTTTAATCCAGAAAAAAAATTACCTTAGCCAAAAGTCCCATTTTTCAACTCTATCTAAATCTCTCTCTTCCTCAGGTGAAGCCTCAAGCTTCACCTGTCTTGCTACATACTATCATCACTTCAAATCATGTGCCTTGGTCAAGGTGTTCGAATGTTAGCTGTTAACTACTGAGCAACTGATATCTAGGAATAGGAAAAGGGTCCATAGACCATATTC
Organism: Tinamus guttatus; assembly: GCF_059628265.1. Classification (NCBI taxonomy): domain Eukaryota; kingdom Metazoa; phylum Chordata; class Aves; order Tinamiformes; family Tinamidae; genus Tinamus; species Tinamus guttatus. The sequence goes on along the minus strand of NW_028288870.1, from coordinate 1,227,367 downwards.
CAAGGGTCAGGAATCTATGGGGACACTGACTCAACACATCCTTGAAAATCAACCATGTAAAATACCCACAGAAATTAGGAGTGTTGTCTATCAAAACGTGTTTTAATATCACAGGTCTAACAGTAAGAAAAGCGGAAGGAAAAAAAACCCAAACGTGTATAATGTATGCTTTAAAAAAAATGAGAATCATTTAATTCATTCATTTTCTACAATCTCATAAGTTTTTAAAGAAATTATTAAGTGTTTTCCAAGTAGAGCATTTTTCCTTTGGGTCAGAATTATTCCTAAGTAGTACTTCAGTCTAAGACTAGATTGATGATTCAGTGGCACTGAAATAGAAAGAAGAAAATATCTCCCCTTGCAAGGGCAGTAGAAACTGGCCTTAACCACAAACTGCCACCATCACTAATGAAAGTGGCTAGCTGGATGGCTAACGACACCCCTCATCAGGGAATGTCAATGGAGAGGAATCAACCTTATACACAATAAGTGAACAATCAGGTAATGGAGTCAAGGAACCACATAGGCAAGGTGGAAAATAAATGCCAGGGACTTGAGAAATCTAATCAATGCCTGATTAAGCTAATTGAAGCCTGGCCACTGAAAATTAATGATTTGGAAAATTGCTCCTAGAGCAGAAAAAAAAGCAAAGATTGCTAGGTAGAGACTGAAGGTTCAAATGCGAACGTAGTTACCAAGCAATTAATCCCTGCTACCCAGGGTACATAAAACTTTGCTATCATCTCACCTTTTATCACATTGAGCATATTACTTCCCTGATGCTTCCCCATGCTCATGCATCTAGAAAGTCTCAGAAACCCAACTGCTTAATTTTTTTTTAATCTAAGGATAAAGAGAATACTAAGAAAGAATGAAGAGAGCAGTGATGTTCTAATCATTCCACAATGTCCTCCTCTTCCTCTTTAATGAAAAGAAAGGATCTATACTGAAATTGAAAAACAAAAAATAGGGATGCTAAGAATAGTCACAGCATGGAATATAAAATACACCCCATAATTTGCTTCAGTACAATTGTTCTAATCCTAATCACCAGAGTTTTCATTAATGAAATGAAGTGTCCCTTTAAAAACATTAGTGAGATAGAAAAGTATTTTTGAGCCAATGATTTGTGGATGCCTGAGTCTCTGTGGACTACTAAGGGATCTACAAGAAGTATTTTTTAAAAAAGCAAACCTAGTATTATAAGACTTGCATTTATTACACAAGAAGCTGCACCTCTAGCAAAAAAAAATCAAGGAAATATAAATAAATTTTAAAAAAAGTTGAAAACCATTTTTAGACCTTTGGCACAGAGAACTGCATGAGCCATTGGGCAGGCAAACTGGCAACCTCAGTTTGGTTCCGGGCACTAGTAATTCAGGCACTTTACTGAACTAAGAACAATGATACTCTGGTTTTTAAAACCGTTAAGATATAAAAATAGTTAAAATTATATCTTTCACTGTGCAGTGCTTTTCTTAGAGCAAGAGATCCTGAACCAAATTCTTGTGGTTTCTACGGAGCATGGAGTTCTCCTAAGCCATGACAAGCAATTGTGGACAATCTACAGGAGCATACGCTAATTCATTCTTTAAAAGTTTGGTGAGAAGAAAATGTACGCTAGTCATTTCCTTCTTAACTTTATTCTGAATTTCTCAACATATATCATCCACACCTTCTTCCTCATTTTAAATGATCACACCACTTACACTTTTAAAAGATGCCCATTATGAAACTAAAAGTTTGACAGTAGGCCTTTGACATGAAAAGATTTAAGGACCACAACTTTAGGCAAAATCGATTTCAGTCTGCTGTTGTGTCAACTTTGCTGCCAGCCTGTTAAATCCTGCTGACATTTGTCGTAATTCCTCTAATTTTGATTGTGTGACTTTGGAGTATATGCATAATTTAATACCTCATTGCTCTTCCATTTTCCAGATTATCAGTAAGTAGGCCAACTTCCGTCCATATGTGGAATACTGAGATACCCCAAAGGTAATTTTTTCCCATGAGGAGAATGACCTGCTTTTTGTCTTCTGTTTTATACTCTCTTATCCACACAGAGTGTTATTTTCTCTCTCACAGTATTACTTTGCTCAAAACATCAGAGATACTTAAGTGCTATTATAACTCAGACATGCAATTAATAGACACATAAAGAGATTCTCAAAGTTGACTGAATGTGCTAAACAAGCCAGCAGTGAAACACGAAAATGGGTGGGGACTAGGCATCAATTCAGCTGAAAGAGGCATTTTGGCAGGAACTGTAAATCCTAACAGAACAAAGAGAGAAAAAATAACTCCTTGAAATCTTAGAAGTCTCAGTAGATTTGACTCATTTGAACAGTCATTTTGAATACTGAGAATATAAGATCAATTCTTCTACATTGATTCAGAGGGAAAGCCTTAATCTTGGACTTCTTCCTCCCCTAGCCTCTATTTTATTTTATGGAAATTTATGTGATTTAGTTTCCTTAGCTGTCACTTTAATAAGTATTCAAAGATTATGTACATAAATACACTTTATCTTTTTTTTTTATTTATTTACTAATTCATTACACATTTGAAGAGCTTGTGAGGTGCAATATTATTTTGAAAAATTTATGCTGAATTTTTCACCTACATCATTCATTATGTATCAAATTATGTGTGTTTTTTTTAATTACTTCATTTTTAATTACCATATTGGTTAAGTTGTCAAGAGCTGAAGTAATCTTTACTAGACTGTAATTCTCTATGTTATTTTTCAAGATTTTCATAAATATTGTTATTTTCCAATATAATCACTGCATAAGACAATGGATACTTTAATTAGAAGCTGTTTTACTCTCAAGTTTATTCAAATGTCCATCTATGTTCCCTCCAGCTTATTGCTATTTTTTGCTCATCACTTTGCTGTCTTTGGACTCTTCAGCAACTTAGTTTGTCACCTTTCCTGCTAAGCAGAAAGAAGTTCCAAGTCTCCATTCCAGTAAAGCTAAAATTCCTTGACCTGCCAGTTGCTGAAGTGCTATCTCCTGAAAGACCTTCCTGTAGGTTCTGTATTGACTTCATCTGTCAGCTCCCACAGCTCTCATTTGGGACAATATTTTTCATGGAAATAGAACCTATAAATCAACATCATATGAGTAATTCTTTTGACTTTCAGTATATTCTGCTGTGTGCATAATATTTTGTTTGAATGGATACTGCTGTTGTAATTCTACACTGAAAACACGCGAAAAAAGAGAACTCTGTCAGCCTTCCCTTCCCAGTGCAGGAAGGATTGTAATTTGCAGAAGCAGAGCTCTGTATTGGAGAGTACTGGAGACCCTAGGAAAGGCTCCTCCCTCTATTTGCATCTCTCTGTCTGCATTCTTCATTTCCCCAATGCCCTGAATCAGGATAACTTCTTAATTAACAGTATATCAAATTTCTCCTATTTAGCTGTCCAACCTTTAGTGTTGATTTAGGAGGACATCAGGGCAAGAGCCAGCTATTCATACTGCTCCAAAGTAACTAAGAAAAGTATTGTCTGCTGGGCTGCTATCAATTCCACACTGTGCAATCTTCCTTTCCAATCTGCCAAGTACTGTTGCATAAGAAACAGCTTTGTGAAAATATTGGTCATTTCACATAGAATACTATGCCACTTTGTAACTTCCCAACTGAAAACCATCAGGTTAATTTACTAAGTAACACAGGCCCCAATTGGCATTAGCCTATTGAGTTTAATCAAGAGAGCCCCTCTTCCAAATCAAACTCTTTATGAAGAAAAGTATTTTTGCCTAATACCATCACGAGCTTTATTAAAAAAAAAAAAAGGAATCTGTCCTTCTTAGAACTATAGAACTATATTCATCAAATATTTACTCTTAAATACTTAAATATTTCTGGGATGTTCCCAGCAGTTAGAATCAACTGCTTAAGTGCTCAGAAACAGCAAGTATGAAACAATAGCAGACATGATCAGATTAAAACTTGCTTTTGAATTCAAATGAGTGATTGCATACAATTTTTTCCACTATTCAGTCAACTGTAGTCAGATTTAACATTGATATAGCAATCTACAGAAGTGTGTATATTGTGCAAGTACTTCCTGGGTGCAGCATAGTAAAATGTTTATATGGAATTTTAAAAGAAAACTTTACAAAATGAAAAAGCAATTGTCAAATAAAAAATGAATTAATTATTTCTGTTCACTTCAATCACAAATCAAAGACTATATTAGAATTAGACAGTGAATGCACACATAAATGCTAAGGTATACAATAAAAGGTTGGATTACAATTAATTCCATATAGATTTTATGCACAACTACACTGAGTGAAGTGGACAAGAGTAAGTTGCAGATGGAACTGCAAGTTCCATCAAGTGTTACTAAAGTGTTACTAAATAAATAAATAAATAACACATAAATGTGTTATATAACTTCATTTTCATTCCATGCTACAGTCACAAAATATCCCTCACAAAATGCCATCTCTGAGCTGACTGATAAGATCATTGCTGCATCTCTTTTTAGCTTCCTCTTCAAATTCCCCTTTGTTGCCAGTCATAAAAAATAGGTCAAGGGTTGCTGGTGATAAACAGCATTTAATAAAATTAGTAGTAGAAAAGCAAGTATGTGTATATATGCTAGAACAGTATACATCTGACTATTTTGCCTATCTTTTCCAGGCCTGAAAAAAGCAATATTCAAGCTTATCTGTAAACATGTGAACAGTTACAACAAGCCAACTTTGCGAGTGGGAGAAGCCTTATCAGGGCCCAACAAGGTAAACTTGTGGGGCAGAGGGTCGCATTTGCCTATATAGATACACATGGGAGACTTGATCTTTCTGATAAGAGTCTCAGAGATCTACTGTAATACATACAGGAACTGAAATACAAATATCAAATAATTACTAATAATGTGTTCCACCTGAATCAGTAAAAGATAAGCTTCCAGTCTGAATTAATCTTCTCCCAACAAAGAAGAACAGACTCTCTGATTCTCTTAACAATTTCATCGTGTATCCCAATGTTACCACAAGTCTTGAGAGATAAGTGTTTTTCTCTGTTAAGAAAATCAAGTTATTAAATTGGTTGAAGATGACTCTACCAGAAATGTACTCAAATCTTCTTTATTAATTACCATAGGAATTTAGTCTGAGAGTCACATAGAAATTTTTGTTCAGGTTTTCATAGATAAAATATATTATGTACAAAAATTACTATGATTTTCATTTAGCAAAACCCCAGTAGTACTTAATTGAGCAAGTTATTCTCTGTACAGAGAGAGCTCTGAAGGACTCATTCATTCTTTTACAGTGCATTAGTTTAATCACCTAGGAGATTTCCAACAGATGATGAAATCTAAACAGGAGCAGGAACTTAAGTTATCTTTGGATGAACATATTTAGTTTCACATTCTCTCCTAGCACCAAGCAAAATAAAACAACCTAAATACACTTCAATTTTACGCTCAAAATGTAATTTTTGCTTGATTTAAAAGTGCAGAATCAAATATTGTTTATTAAAGTTATAGGTACTTTCTCCTAAAGCTAACTTTGCAGAAATAAAAGTTTTTATTAACTTTTTTCTTTTTCTATTTTCCAATGTAAAGTAATTGCAATAACATAGTAAAAAATATTTAGAATAGAGAAATCAGTCAAAGTAACAATTACAACAAATTATAGAGCAATCTTCTATTATACCTTATTTTATCTTCTTTTAATTATTTGCTATATTATACAGTGTCCCAATTATCAAGGAATGATCCAGAAAGATTCTGAACGTACAGTGACATATTGTCAACAGCTCAAACAAAAGTGAATTTTGGTGAGTAGAAAAAAGCCAACAAACAGAAGGACAAAATCCTATTTTTCTTATTCAAAGAATATTATTTCCTGGTGAGAAAATAATGCATGAGGCCTAAATGGTAGAAAAATAAAAACAATATTATAATAAAACAGATACAAGTTACTAAAGCAAAACTGCATAAAAAGAAAATACGAGTCAGCAATATGTTGACCAGGTATGCACACAACCACCCAAGTCCTCACAATTTGTGACTGTGTCTCAGAAAAGTTCACAAAGGATGTACACATGCAGCTCTCCCTCTCAGGAGTTCACACAGGTAAATATAAGATTATAATAAGGATGTTCCTGGTCACTCTTCTACTTAACAGGTATGGAAATCCTAATTCTGCTTCAGAGATTTAAATTCAACTCTTAAATATGTTAGAACTTCCAAACCAAGGAGATCACACCTCTATCCCTCTTGCTGGGACAATATATAAATATTTCTTTGAGTAGAAATTGGAATGCCATATTCCCTCCTCCCAGGCAATCCATTCTTGGGCTTTCATTTATGATGTAGTGTTTGGGTTCTCGCTTCAAGCCTACCACTGACACTAAATGAAGTGGAACTGAACACAGATGGTTGTACTCGATTTACATCTAAATCCTGTGTCTAGAGAACCAGGCACTCTGACAAACTCTCAGGAATGATTTAAAAGACCTAAATGAGGCACACGACAGAGAGTTGCCTAGAGACAGCCAATAGGAAATATCAAGTATGGGAACTTCAGAGGAATTCACACTATCTGTATATGACCCACAGTCCCTCTGTACTTGAGTTCTTGGCCTGTAAAACAGTAAAACTAAAACCCGCAAACCAATGTTGTGAGGCTTTACAAAGCCAAAGACAGATGCAATTACAAGTGCTAAGATTTGAACACATCCTCATTTTAGGAACTATGTTAACTGCTCTATTCTCTGGCACTAACATTGTTCTGATTCTGAAGAAAGAAGCTAAACTGTATTACTAATTACCCTCACTCTGCCGCTACCCCTACATTCCCACATCCTAATTCCCCAAAGACTATCTACAAGCAGGGCTATCTTCACATAGAGCACATCTACATCACATAATGAACCTGAAGTCGGTACATCCCCAGCTGGTATCTCCACATAGAGATGAATTGCACTACATGGAGATATCAGCTCAGGTCCCAGTACAGTGCAATCAAATTAGTATAGAAGGTGGCTCTAGTTAGTAAACTCTCCCTCATCTGGATTAATATTAGCTTGGATATAATACCCTAGTAGCAGTGTAACACCATTTAGGATATAAGACCTTAATAAAATCATACAGTTTGGGTACCTTAACAAAGTGCAAATGTATTAACAGTTATATGGCATTTCTTTCTTAACTTTTAATACCTTTTGTATGCGCTCCCATCCCAGTGTCCACAGAACACTTCTAGAGCAGACACGTTCTATTTTAAAACTTGGGGCCTGATTTTAGGATATTGTCTCAATCCAAATACACTTTGCTGAGTGCAAATTCAAAGCTTGGAGCAAGGCCCATCGGGTAATGAACTTCAGAGGCTATTAATCCACAACCTACAATTTGTAAATGTGCAGGATACTGAGTCAGTAGAAAAAAAATTTTAAACATCTGTGGTATTCTTTCAATTCCAGATTAATTACACTGCTCAGATTGTAATGTTAGCCAGAAATTTCAAGTGTCTCCACTACTACATTGAGAATGTTGTATTTTCCTTCTTGTTTATCACTGCTCTGCTACAGGAGAAGGCTTTCTGCCCAACACACACTTATGTTCAATTCTGTGTCCTACATTTATTCTACTGCTCACCTTGCCTGCCTTTTCTTTCTCCCTTTGTCTGAAGTCCTTCTGAAACTCTTTGTTATACAGCATTAATTATTATTATTACTCTTAAGACAAAGGCTGTGTACATACCCCCACATCACTCCATCAAAATGGTGATATAAATGAAAATCTAAACAGGCTGTTTAATCCTTTTGAGAAGCTAATAATTATTTTCAATCAGCAAAGACTATTCTGCCATTTCAAAAAATGATTAATGAGAGCAAATGTGTTTGTAATTTATTAGCAGCAGCTTTCGGGGAGGGCGGGGGAGCGGGGAGGAGGCTTAGGAATGGCAGCCATAGCATCAACATCTGACTATGTGAAAGCACTTCTGCTCTGTATTTTAAAGTCAAACATGAGGCTGCCCCTTTGTTGATTTATACTCTGTACAGTGATACAGACTGCCTGGATTCTATTCATGAATGGCTTTACGGTTGCTTTTTGTTCAAGTGCCATGGAAAAAAAACCCACTGCACTGACATGTATCCCTTCCATGACACTCAGTCAGCCATCATTATTCCTCAACATGTCATCCTCTAGGAACAGAAGTATATCGCAACAAAACAGGAAGGAAAACACATGCAAGAAGGAGGAAAGCAGAAGATGATTGACTGGACTTCAGGAGAGTCCAGTCTCTCTTGAAGAGGAGGAGAGAGGAGGAACATTAATGCCTGTATTATAAAACTTTATCAAGTAACTTTATGGCCCATACAATACATACAATACAGTGTTTGAGAACTCACATATGTAATTGATGGTGTAATTTTATCTTCAAAACATACCTACAAGAATAGAATATAGTATTGTGCTCATGTCACCAATAAGAAACTGAAGCACTGAAAATTCCTTAAAACCCATTATATTCTTATCTGCTCACTTAGATGCTGCAATGCTTCCAAAACTTGAGTTTTAAGAGTTAGACTCCCCAACAAGAAAATTCTGAAGATTAAAATGGAACTAAGGTGGACATTAGGTGGCTAGATACAAAATAAACCTACCTGAAAGTTGCCAGACTCAGCTGTCAGTTTGTCATGTAAGGGCCCTGCTTCTTAGGCACAGAACTTTGCCCCATTCTAAGATGCAGTGAAAACCAGGAACTAGCAAGGGCAATTCCTATGTCTAAATCAACCAAGCATTGAATTTCCCAAACAAATTAACACATGCAACATTTCCAAAGACACAACAGCCCAGTCTAAGCTTTTGCACAGATATTCCACTAGCAATTCGGACTATGGTGTTTGCAATATAGGCAAATATAGAAAACCTTTGGAACAATAACATTTTAGGATGAAAAAAAAAAATCTATGGGACTAATCAACAAACAAAAAAAAACTGACAGGGTGTGCTGGAACCAGCTGGAACCCCTATCCCACTTCCATCCAAAGAGAGTCTTTCTTTGATAGCTGGGATTGTGGTAGCAACACCATCTGCCCCTTCTTTTGAAGTTTGGTCATTGTGCAGAAACAAAAACAAAACTGAAAGAACCAGAAGAAAAAAATAAGCATAGAATCACAGTGTCTATTGTTCCTCTTTCTTGCAGCCCAGGAATCTTGTTTTCTTACTTTGTTTTTATTTTAAGACAGAAGAGTGAGGGGTGAGCACATCATGAAGCATTTTATATATAAGTAATTATTCCAGTCAATTTAGCACTTGTGAGACTGCATCTGGAGCATTACATCTGGTCTAGGGCTCCCCAGTAAAAGATAGATATTTACAAACTGGGAAATCCAGCAAGGGCCCATGATTAAAGCTGTTGAAGTACATGGTATGACAAGAAGTTGAGATTAGATTTGTTCCACACAGAGAAAAGATGACTAAAGGAAGGATCTAATTTCTAACTTAAGCTCCCTAAAGGGAGTAAGTAGAGCTGAAAGAATAGACTTCTTAGTAATGCACAGCAGAAGGACAAGAGGCAATGTTCAAAAGTTGAATCAAGGAAGATTCCAATTAGATATAAGAGAAGATGTTCACAAAAAGGATGTTCAAAGAGTAGCACACACACACACACAGGTCATGCAATCACCATCCTTGGAAATACTCAGAGTTTGCCTGGACGGGCCTCTGGGCAATTTGATCTAACATTTGTTCTGTTTTGAGCACGGTATTCTACCAAATGACCTTCAAAAGATCCCCTCCAACCTAGTCAATTATACGATTCTATTCAAAAATTCTTGTAGCCTAATAATTAGGAGAATGCAAAAGTGAGAAGGATATGACACAGAGGTTAACTGGTTGACCTACAGTGTTCAACTCTACCTCCACATTTTGAGGAAGGAATGTCTTAGCTGATTAACTGTGTTTCCTGAGTTAAGCAATAGTTCCTGCGCAAAGGAGAAATGAATCCCCAATCATGAGTGAAAGAACATAAAAGTTTCCTGAGCAATCAGAAGAAACAAAGTTAAATCATTCTGAAAAAGTTTATCTTGCAAACCTAGCAGTTTCTCTTTATGGCAGACATAACCAGTGTTGCCACTGAATTTGGCAGCATTACAGGGGTAGTATTTTCCTAAGGATTAACTATTCTTGTAGTATTTTGCCTGCATATTAGACAAAGGTATTTTTACTTCATCATCTATCCACTGGGATGCACAGCTTCTTTTTCTGCCTTATTCTTACTTAACCAATCTATTTACATTGAACAACACAAGGAAGAACCTTTATAGAGATTTTTATATGGCACATTATGAATCACAATTTTTTTTGGCCCCTCTTTTACATCACAGAGAACTGGCCACAGCTGGAAGCAAAACACAGTCCTCTGGATCAATGGTCTGCTCTGATTTGACAAATTCTGTGTTTTCAATCTGTTCTCTTTGATGTCTCTCTCTCTTCTCAAGCTTCATCTTGTTTTTATTCTATACATTGTATTTGACTGAATTAGACTACAAAGTCTTGCAGAAGATATTGGTTTGAACAAGACTTCAAAAATAGCTTAGTACATCTGGATACCTCAAGTTTTGAGTGACAATTTAATATAGTTGGATTTTTACAAAATGATGGACAGCTGTTCTTTGAAAATCAGGCTGCTCTTATGTTGTACAAAGATAAGCACCACAGAAGTGATTCAGCTGAAACTAATAGACACTTCTGAAAAATCCTGTGTCTTTATCATGATTGATAGAGAATCATGTACATTACAGCATCTTTTTGAGAAAGAGATGTGTATCTTACTCAAGGGTAACAGCATCCTTAGTTTCACATACAACTACCTCTCATCATGCACCATTATATTAATCTATTCTTAATAAATACCATTATATTAATCTATTCTTAATAAATGAGTACTAATTTTTAATTAACAGTGTTTCCACTTGTTTCGAGATAATGAAAGAATTTAAAGCTCTTCTTAGAACCTTACAAAAAGCGCAAGTAGACACTATCAGCACCTATGACCTTGGGCTGATCGCTCTACCGTGTACTGTGCAGAGAGAGAAAAACAGTTTGTTTACAGATCTCTTCTTCCTAAAAGAAAATGATTCCCTGCTGTTGCATTGTTCATGGTAGTAACATCAGTAAAGTTAAAGCCCTTGTTCACACATCATTCTGAACTCTTCCATCAGAGCACTGTGGTCTGCTAGGCAGGGCAGGAGGCATACAGAACCGGTGCTTGCCACCTAATGGAAAAGATCTGCCATATAGAAATTCCAGTTCTTGAATGTTCAAGCAACTATTATTCAAACTTCACCATCTCCATCGCCATTCATATAACTTGAAAATCTGGAGTGTGTTCCTGACCTCACTGATGCCATGCAGCCAGGGGAATGAGAAATAATGAGACCAGAGGCACATGCTTGCCTCTAGAAAAGCAAACCATCCTTTAGCAGGTCTCTTGTTCTGCCTTATCACTCTAAAAGTCTTGTCTGCATTATGAATGAAATGTTATTTTTTCACTAATGAACAATGTATCACATCCAGGCCATGATAGGACACTTACATGCTTCTCTCATCAAGTCAAAATGGTGTCGGCTTTCTTCTGCCCATATTTGAAATGCAACATCCTCCCCTAAGAATATATTTGTGAACAATGATCATGTAACTCACACCAGATTATGACACTAGGCCAGTGCAAGTAACATTTATGCGGCAGAAGGAGTGTTCGTCATCCAGCTGTCTAATGAAATCAAATACATGAGTAAGTCCAATGCTAATGAAGACTAATATTTATCAGAGTATGGATTATTAAAAGACAGTACTTCCATTTCACTGAGTCATGAGAAAAAATATATATTTTGTGGATTTGAAGGTGTTCTGGGACTGCTTACAACTGATCCTGCAGAATTGCTGTGACACTGAATTTTGAGGACCTGCAGCCATAAGCATTTCATAATGATGCGATCCTCTGACTACTGGACAGGCCAGATCAAACTCTTAATGTGTGAAGAACAGCAAAGATTTTTCTGAATGCATTCAGATGCTTAGCTGGAACTACATGCAGTATTTGAATGGCAAGGGAATAATGATATGAGGGGGAATATTTAATTTGGTGTCACTTATCACTCAGAGCAGATTTATCTTGGTTTTTAAGAACATGAGAAGGAGCACAAATCAGTTATCTTGGCTTACCAGACAGATGAAAATCATGTTCACAGAAAAAGAAAAGAATCTCTAGTGGAGAGAATGGAAGGATGGTGATAGAAAAGTGAAAAGATGAAATGGAGACTGTTTTCAATGAGTTGTGTAGGACATGTATGAGGAGATCAATGAGATAAAAATGCATATAAGACATGACTGCAAATATTATGATATAGGACTACTGAAAACTGAAGTAGGAGAGATCTGAGGAGTAGGAGAATGTCTGAGGATCTTAAGAAGGTTTTTGCAAAATTATTCATTAAAAATGGTAGATGATGAATATGTCCTTAAAATACGCTTTAAGCATATCAGAAGACAGTAGTATACCATCTGCCACAATCAGATTCAGATGCTGAAGACATAAATTAACCTATATGGATAGGTAAGAATTTGCAATACTGTTGGTCCTAAATGGTTGATACCTGAGAATATGCAATGCTCATGAAAACTTACCAGCACAAATAAGATATGCATGCTATGATAAAGCGTACATCCAAGACATAGGATAATTCATATTTTGTCCTCACCTGCAAAAAATATCAGTGAAACTGTTACATTTGCAAGGAGGTTGTACACTCATAAAATACCAGGTTTTAAAGTTGAAATCCAAGACAATCTTAGATAGAAAAGTCGTGCGCATGCTCTAATTGATTCATTGTATACAGAAAGAAGTTGCTCTGCACAGCAATCAACTCTTTTAAAAAGTGAACAATCAGACAAACTATATATGTGTAGTTTTTATACTCATAAAATCTGCTTTTCTGAATAATGATTGTGACAGTTTCTCTGTGAAAAGTTGTGTTCAATATGAATTTCATAGCACATCCGAGTACGACCATATAATTCAAGACATTCTGTATTAATAAGACAATGCTGGCAGCACTATCAAACAGAGACATACTACCTTGATGAAAAATATGAGTACAGTTTATTCTAAAAGTTATCTGTCTAGTTCAGTGTAGAGCTAGAAGTCCATAGTGCTGATTAAACACAACTGCAAACATATCAGTTCAAAACGCAGTGCAAACAGAGCCTCAGCCTAGATAAAGCTGTGGAGGCTTCTACAAAAGCAGAAGTGATAGGCAGTTTATAAATAAAACAAAAACACATTGTTTTACAAAAATATACAATGCCAACTTTTAGTTGATGGAATCAAACTACAAAACAGACTAGTGATAGGCACTGCTGTCTTACTAAAGCTTTTGTCAAAATATCTCTTTTTTAAGCTTTAGACAAGACACATTATCTTCAACACTTGCTATACTGTTACAGCCTCACAAGAAGCCCGGGTTCTGCCAGGTTTGCATGGGTTAAAGTAGGCTGTGTGTGTTAACATCACACCTTTAAGTCTTTGTCTAGACAAGGCATTAGAATATAAAACTTGTTTGTAGGATGTAAGTATGCAGAATTAGATAATAAACTGTTCCAATAGGCATAAACAAAAAGACAGTGTGATGACAAAGGACTGCAGAAGACAGAAGTAATAAGATGGATTCCTCAGGGATATGTGTTTGGCGTTCTGTTGTTTATTAATGACCTTGAATGGGACTGCTTGACTGAGGCCAAAAATATCTGTTAACTGGACATATCATGAATGCCTCAGATGCTCAGAGTTATCCACAAATAACTAATAACTAATTGCTTTAGTTATCCACATTTACATTAAAAGAGCTGTACTACAAAATAGCATTCAAGTGGTGCATTTACAGTGGTAATCTAGTCATGCACTACATTAGAAGAACTTCTGAGAGCGTAGGCCCAGCCCCACCGGTTTGTGCGAAGGCATACTGCTCTGCAGATTCTTCTCCAGTGCTCAACTGGAGAGCACAGTCATTTAATCTAATCATCCATTGGAAAAGGTAGGAGGAATGTACAAGACAACAGAAGACTAAAAGCCTTTGAGTGTTGCTGGGAGGCAGGGAAGGTGCATTTATAGGAGGTTTGATCTTCAGCTTTCCTCACCAGGCTTATATCAATGTACAAAAGAAAATGTGTTCGTAACTTAGGCTAGCTAACGTCTACTGGCTAATCCAAGCTTCCAGGAAAGGAAGTCTTGGATTTAATCTTCCTTTCTTTCCTAACACAGTTCAATGGGAGTGACTCTATGGCAACAACCATGTTCTGACAATAACCAAATCATCCCATGCCTGATTGCATATAAAACATGGTGTATCCATCCAAAAACATTCAGATGCCTTCTGTAGTGAACTCCATCAGTTACTTCAATTACACGATATTAAGCATGCAAGTGTGCAATATTCCAAATAAGTCAAGTCTTAGGCACAAAATTAAACTAATCAGCAAGTCTGTCATCAGGAAGATATATTTTTCCCACACAAAGTTACCGTGCCAATAGCATAGCAAAAGTTTACCTGTTTGTAGTCCACTTCCTTTGATTCCAGAATTGCATTTTTTCTTTTTACTAAAACAATGGGGAGAGTCATATTGACTTCCCTGGCTTCTTGCATGTTTCTGTATAATTGAGCATTTGAGTCCTGAGTTGTTTAACTGTGCCAAGACATACCATAACAATATATTCCCCAGGTTCTCTAACCGTGGTTTTCTCTGCTATGTAATGTACCAGAGCAGTGTTGCTGGAGATGTGGCAGATAACAGGGTGTTTACCTGCTAGTTCAGTATCCTCATGTCCAGCTGAAACAACAGACAAGAGGAGAGATAAATGAGTAGTGCAAGTTGATAGTCAGGTTCACATTCTTTGCCTCTGAAAAAATACATATGTATATCCATTAAAGACGGCAATGGATAAATACACAGATCCTTTTGCATCTTGTAAAAATTGCCCATAGGGTTTTCTGTGGTTATAAGTGGGGCAGCAAGCCCCCCCAAGACCGTTAAAATCAAAAGGGAATTTCCCATGATGATCCATTCTTAAGCTCTAGCTTATTAATTGTAGCATGGTTTATTTCACTGTACCTCTCTCTGATTCTAAAAAGAGCAGTGTCAAAAGGCTGTAACAGGCAGTTTCTCTCTGCAAGTTAAGCTATTATACAAGAAAAGGACTTTACAAATAGCTACATTAAAGGCATCTAATGAAGTCAAAGCATCTGTTTTAAAACATATCCAAACAAAATCTAGTCAATGAGAGTTGGGCTCTGAATTTCATGTTGCACTACTAGGTATGTAAAAATGGAGCTTTTCAGGGGAATTAATTCTACAAATTAAGGGAAAATTCTGGCTATTTGAGTAGGTCTTTATACTCTATATTGAAGATTTTTCTCATCCATATTAACCTATTAAGGATTGCAGCAATACCCAAAACCGTACTCACTGTTGTAGTAAAAGGACATATACACAACTAAAACCAGTGCTTTTGATACTTCTGTCCTTTTTCAAACACAGTTCCTATTTATCTGAACAGAAATGTTGTTAAGCGTTCCAGAATTAAACCCTGTGTTTCAACCCAACAATATATTACATCCTATAGAAATGTAATTTTCTGGGCCTTACAAAATATCAAAGCTTCAGATCATTAGTAATTACTTATTCATGCATATTATTCCTCCTTCCTACTGACAGATCTTCTTTGAAGCAGAATGGGTGCTTTTCCTTCAGGCTATTCTGCCTTAAAAGGGTCAGCTTGAAAACCAAATTTTTGTTATGCTTACCAAATGTGGTATCTACAACAGTAAAAAAAAAAAAAGGTAAAAAAAAACACTTAAGGCTAACTGAAAGAAACAACATATCTGAATCTTTGACATCTGATTATGTGCCCATACTAAATATAAGATAGTGTATGCATATTTTGCATGTTGAAGCTCTCAATTCTCCCTAACTTAATAATCTGACAGATTTCATCAGGGGATTTAAAACTTCTATGATATATTTTTTTTAATAATGTAGAGCATATTATTGAAATGTCCTCTTTCAGAAACTACATATTTCTAAACATGAAGTTTAAAAATTCAGAATTGTCTCTCTAAGTAATTCAGAATAAAAAAGAATTCGGTCATGTGGTCCTGAATTTTACATCAGAGCATTAGTGTTAAAATGTGGGCATAGATATTCCATTCCCAACTGTGAGAGTGATATACATGGCCTTTAGTAGAAGATGCAATGCTTAGGAAATACATGTTTTTGTAAGGGCACAATTCTGCTCTAATTAAAGTCAATTTGAAATCTGACATTAAAATCAGTGGGAGTAAGGGGTTTTTTTCAGGAATTGATTTAATTCATTGTACTTCAGCTAGCAATTCTGACACCTATACTGCTAATCAAAGACCTGGGAGGTAATTCCAAGCTATAAATATTTATACACCAGAAGAAAATGGGAGGCCCCCATGGTTTTCCTTAATTTCTTCTTTCAGATTACTGCTACTGCCTTTTGCAGAATTCATGTTATTGCATCTAGCACATCCTGTTAAGCATGGCGTGACCCTCCTAACTAAAAGTGGATACAGGAGGTAAGAATGTCCTAGCCTAGGCATCCACTAGTAAGCATAAACCACACACAAAGAAAATTAACAATACATACTAGTGTTTCTGTGTCAGAAGAAAGAAATACATCCTAGAACACATATTTAATAGTGGCATTGCTGTAAAGCATACAGAATAGCAGATGGATATATATCACGGACACTCATTTAAAAGCTACAAGATGTGATGTAAGCCAGAACACATTTTGTTTAATTTAGCTCCATGATTTCTTTCCATCACGTTCTGTCTTTCCTCTCACACTCCTCCCATTTCTTATTCCTCTCCCTCCCATCCCATCCTACCTGTTTGTGTTAGCCCTGCACTGGCTGCTGTGTGATAAGCATACAAAGTGCCACAAAAAGTGCCACAATGGTAGGTACACCAAAATGGTACATCTGAGCCTTTAGCCCTGGCCTTTGGAGAGCCTCGTGGTCTTCAGAGTTTATTATTCTCTGTTCATTGGCTCTCATACACTGTAAAGAAGCATGGAAGAATAAGTAGCAATTTGGTTGTTTGCTTGCTAAGTTGAAGAACAAAACCGAACTTATATATAACCTACTGGTGCAGTGAGTCACCCACCACATGAGGGTGTCTCAGTTTAGGCCATATGACCGAGTGGATTGTGCATAGGACTGCAAACCCAGAAACTACTGAGTGCCATCAACAGCTTTAATGATTCTTTCAATGGATCTGACAATTCATTAATCCTCTTTGTCCCCGATTATCTGGAAAGATTGGTATGATAATGCTTTGCTTGCCTTCCTCACAGGATTCTGTAAGAAACATTCAGACATTCAAATTTTGTCCTCAAATATAAACATGCTTGAGTTTCATTTATTTCAATGGGAATTAGGCATATCCATTTTAACATCGAACCCTGCCCATAAACATTGAGGATTATTTTGCTCTCTGAAGAGGTTAAATTCAAGTTTTATTATACTTTTAATCAGAGACAGGCAAAAAGCAAAAGCTGAGCAGAAAGCTGTTACTTCCATTAAACATATGCATGATTGGAAAAAGCAAGCACGGAAAATATAGAATGGTATTCCCTTTAAATTAGAACAAATTTGTGTCTTGAAACAGAAGGTGGAACAAGATGATGTTTGCTTTCAAGGGAAAGTATGTTAACTGCCAAAGACATTGACTAAATTGTTCAACACTTCATGCTTACTTAATGACTGATTACTCAATAATGTTCCCAAGGTCAGAAACACCTTGGGTATCTGTCATCTGAGTGCCAGTTCCATGAGTTAAAGTGACCAAATTGCAGTACTTTAGACAGCTAATATTATTAAAGGCTATGTCCCTTTATGATACCGTTTATTTATTTAAGCATTGTTAAAATGTCCATATTCCATCCATTTAAGACTAAGTACTAATGAAGAGCACTCATGTCTAAAAACTTAAGACCTTCATACTTGCCCGCCCTGAATTTAAAAAAAAAAAAAAATCAAGAAACACTCCTTTAATCCTCTCATCTTTCTTCCCCAGAGAATAGGTAGTAGAAGAGACAGCATGACCTAAAGGTCAACAGATTCATGCTTTGGCAATAAATGGAGAAAGCAAATTCCATAGTAATAGATTCCTGACTTGGATGTGCCCTACGTCCAGCCCCGCATCTGACTGCTAGCTCAAGCTTCTCAGATATCTTTAATTCTGTGTTATCACAGATGGAGAAGAGAGGGTCTTTGAGCTAACTAGGACAAAATATATTTATGGCTCTGGGATTTAAAGCTAATTCTTTATCTTGCAGCCCTAAACATATCAAAAGCCAGCACAGATCACAGAACAAAAGCATAAAACTATTCCATATAGGAAACAAGAGAACATGCACATTTTGTTCCAGCAGGAGCTTTAGTCTGGCTCTAAGGTTGGCAACCATGAAGAGCATTTTGCCATGAGCTTATGATGAGGTTTTTAAAAGCATAAATCTACTGAAAGGAAAGGTTACAAACACCAAGTTACTACTTTTCAGCTTTTTGGACATCTAGAATCAGCTTAAGAAAGGATCTATAATAAAAAAAAGCTGTGCACACTCCCTCAGCTGACTATAATTTTAAAAGGCTCAGTAAAATGTAACAAAAAAGCTGTTCATGCCAAAAATGCTGTTCCTTGAGCTGCATTTGACTGCCATGACATTACAGTATAAATTATATCCTCACAAGGGCATTACAAAAATGGGTAATTAAAAATGTCAATTTATACATACATGAAATACATTTTTATTGCTAAAATGAAGCACTTATTATAGAAACCAATTATCAAGCTATACCACACTTCAGATTTTATGAACTAAATCTGTAAAACACTTGGGTGCCTAACTCCACCTTTAGGTATCTCATGTTAACATTTCTGCGTTGCCACAATCCACAGATCCCTTTCCATTGCTGCTTAGACTTGAGGGCAGAGCAGATCTACAGGTAGGCCTAGGCCAGACTGGAAAGCTGTTTACAGCTCTACGTCATGCCTAAGCTCTGCTGGAATTCTCACCTTTAGCATTACAAAGAGGGTGCAGCGGGGTCAGGACACGCATTTGTTGGGATTCGGGCAAACGTACATGTGATGGGAAATGCGTTCTGAAGTCCCCTGGCTTCATTCTTTGCAAGACTGTGATTTCATTCTCCCAGTTCTCTGGGAAGCGGCCAAATGTCAAAGTCACTGGGCGTTCTGAAAAAACCTCTCAATCATCTGGTCTATTATAGTTGATCCACTATAATGTACAAACTTTTATACATTTATTGCAAAACACTTGAATGTGGGTCCACTTTAATTAGCCAGTTGAAGTCTCACAAAGATGAGACTTCCCAAAGATGTGGAACAGCTCCAATAAGAGATACTTGCCCAAAATACGCAATAGAATACTTGGATACTGCAAACCTGTGCTCATACATTGCTATGGATTAGACATAGCACCAGACATGGTGATCAAATCAGATCAGATCAAGCCTGAATACTGGTCTGCTATTCCACATTCTCCTGCTTGCAAAGCAAAAAAAAAAATCCTATGTCTTAACCTATGACACACACTGGCTTTCATGGGATTTCATATTGCTTCATGAGAAACAATATACCACAGTAAACTCAACTAAAAATTCCGAGCAGAAAAAAAAAAAAAAAAAAAAAAAAAGCTTCATACAACCAGAGTCCTGCAAACTGGAAAAGGCACAGAGCCAGGACTGGTAATTTTTGATTCAAGCACCAGAAAGCAGAGAGAAAGGTGGGCAAGACCCAGACTGAGCTAAAGACAGACAGTCAACTTCTCAGAAAGAAAAGTGTTAAGGAGAAGAGTTTTGATGAAAAAAACTAATAATAACAGACAGTTAAGGAGCTAGCTCAGATAATTATCAATATCAACATCCTAGACACATCAACCCATCCCCACATCAATCTTGCCTTCTAACTTGCTTCTCCCAGCTCAGGAGATGTCCATCATGCTAACAGGAAGAGGTTATCCAGTGGTAGTACATTGGACCACCTGGTTTTTAAAAGCTGCCCATAGAAGAGGCCTTTGTCAGAAACCTTACACTAACAACACTTTGTTTTTAATCAGGAGAACTTAACCCAAGCTTGTCCTGAGCAAACAGGCTACAATGTGTGCTTACTCTTTCCTGAGATAGAGGAAGATGCACACTTTTTCACGCATTGTCTGCAATAGCGTATACAAATGCTGTTGCTAGAAAGCAACAGCCAGGAGATGCCCATTTTAGTGATCCACCCTCCAGTGTTCATAGATATTGTTGATAGTGGTGTGTGCAGGTACCTGGCAATGAAAAATGAAGTCATTCTCCAATGTCTATTCATTCCCTGCCAAAAGGGTATTATTATCCACAAGGAAACGACGGGCAATTACTCATCTGCTTTGAGGTCTCTCTTGTGTAGAGCACCATTCTGTGACCACCCTCACATTGAATTTGGACTTGTCTACACATCAAGTTTTTCCTGATTAATTGTTCTTGATTAATGTCATGTGTGGCCAGAGCGTCCACATGTGACATTAATCAGAAATAGCTTAATGTGCAGACAAGTCCTTATTCACTCTAGTAACCCTTATAAGACCAGCAAGAATGGCACATGCCTAGCACCTTTTGGGGCCAGATTCTTCTTACGTCACACAACACAACATATTCCTTGGTCCATGGCTCAAGTCACAAGCCATGCTTCATGCTTTGAATGTCCACTTAACCCTACTTAAAACACAGTTCCAGGCACTTCTCTTAAAACAAAACCAATGGTTCTTGCCTTTAACATAGGCTATGGACAAACACAGGAATGTGTGATGGTTTGAGACATGACTCTTTATGTATGAGAGACATGACTCTTTTTTGATATAAATGCCTGCTGTCGCACAACTTTTATGAGCCTGTCCCAAGCCAGTTCAGACAAACTTTATGGAGTTTGCTCTGACATCAAGAACGAGGGATTACATTCACTCAGATGACTGCCTGAAGCAGGACTTTCCTCACTATCAGAGCACAAAATCATTTCCTCTTTGGTAGTCACTGAATCTTGCAGACTCCTTCCTTTTCTGCCCTGGTTTTAATCTCTCATTCTCTTTTGAGTTCTTTCTGACATATTTCTAATGCATAGAGATGTCCTCTCAGAAAGCTCTTTTTTTTTTCTTTTTTTTTTAACCTGGTTCAATTATATATTGTGTTACAGAGAGCTGAACTCCTATTACTCCAAGTGCCACAATTCAAAAGTGGTTTCTTGAACAATTATTTACTGTTTTGTTTTTGTCTTTTTTTTGGTCTGCTGGGCACCTACAGTCAGTTCCATCAGTGAACAGAATCTAAAGAATAATTCTCAGCAGATGTTATTAAACTAATGTCATCTGAGCACTCCTGTTTTCTTATTTATATGCACAAAACCAAAGTAGTGCTTAAATTTACTAGCCAAGATAAAATATACTTATTTTGATGGAGACCTTCTCTGTCGAATGTATATTTTGCAGGTTTTATCTTAAAATGTTTCTAGTTTTATGATGATCCAAAAACTGAAAATTGATTTATTTAGTTATTAATAATAATAATAAAAATATCAGTGTAAATATAAACTGGTGCAGTATGTTATCTACATTTTCTCTATATTTTAAAAACTCTTTTGCAAAGTTCTGTGAGTTTAGACGGGGAGGGTTACCTTTTTCTTTTGGTCAGGGGGTGGTTTCTGGAGATCATTTGGGGAGCAGAGGAGGTTTAACTGCTTGTTTATTATTTCGCATGGAAAAGGATACTTCTGTGTGTTAGATGTGGCTTTGGAATTCTCTTTTAACAGTATATCACTTGTTTTAGACCAGGTGTTGACCGGTCAAATTACAGGAACATGAAGTATAATTTGTACTTGTCACGCAGGCAGCCCTTTCTTAAAGGCATTAAGTACTATCTTTTTCACCTGATTCAGTAAAAAGAGATCTAAATGTGTGGTAAGCAGTTACATCCTCACGATGCACCTCCACCCACCTCACCCCCGTGGATGGTACTTTGTTATCTGAGCACTGGAATCACGCTGGACCCAGCTGGAAAAGATGCAAAGAAAAAGATGTGGGAGGAGTATAGCTCTTAGAAACCATTCCTAGTTTTGTAAATAGGAAAAAGCAATTTTAAGGCAAGATGATGTAGTTTCCAAGTGATTAAGCCAGAGAGAAATATGACTGATTCTTCCAGAGGAATTGGAAGAGTCATGTAGTAAGTCCCTAAAGCCTACAAGGGGGCAAATTGCCAGATGCAAGTGCCAAAAATTATGTTCTTCAAATCTCAGGCTAAAGTTGTCATTAGCTAGTAATTTGATACAATAGGAGCAGATCAGTCGATAAAAGCTCTAGGTGCTGAGATTTCTGTACCTGCAATCCAGGCAGCCTCGGGAATTTTCAGACCAAGGTTAGTCTGAGCCCCTGAATATGAGTGTGTTCTCCCTCGTGTGATTCAAAGTCATTCAAAGGACTAGTTTTAGACTTGGACCACCACTAGGTGTTGAAGTGCTTTTGCTATGTAAATGGAGCAAAGCTTCTGGTTTAGTTTCTCTGAAGGGAAGCAAAATGTAGTTAGCACATACCAAAAACAGACTGCAAACTAAACCAGAGCATGGTAAGTGGAGACAATTGGGGAATTAACTTTAAAACTGCATTACTGCTCCAACCTGGAACAGTACACACAGCCTCAGGCACATAAAAAAAAAGAAAGAAAGAAAGAAAAAGAGAAAAAAATTAAGAGCAGCCAAGTACTAACAGTACCCATTGAGTGTTTATCTTCAGAAACAAAACATAACATTAAGATATATAACAATGGCCAATTAATTAAAAAAAAAAAGGACTACTAGAGTTTCATCCATTCTAATGCCTCATATGACAAATTACTGAATTAGAAGTTCCAAGCAGTGTTTAGAAGAGGGGACTGGAGGCCAGCTGTATAAGCCAAAAGCCACACAGGTATAAGACATTCAGCAGCTACACAGACAGCCAGTGCCCACTGAAATGACTCAATCCAAATCAGATGCCTCAATTACTTTTTGACTCCTTGTCTCTTTTTCCACCAAAAACTAGGGATAATGACTTAAAATTTTCTGGGGTTAGATTAATGGGTCTTTGCTTAGCCAGTTATACAGTAATTTGGAATTTCATCAATTCGAAATCATAAACTGGGCCAGAAGTAAATTAATTAATATCCTGCATGTTTAGTTTGATTTTCAATGAGATTACATACACTGAGATTGATTCTGCTACTATTTCACTTGCGCAATTCCTTCTGGGGCCATGGGCACCCTTATGGGAAGAACTGCTGCAGAAGCAGTCTCTATATTGCGTTTATTGACATGATTAATCCTCGGATCCTTTGAAGTCATTACAAATTGCATCAGTGTTCCAGTGTTCTTAAATGGGGTGTGTGTATTACATATACTTATATGCTTACATGTATATATATACATATATCAAAAGCTTGATTTCTTTTATGTTTTCATTTACCAGCTTCCCAGTATGTAGTAGATTCCTCTTGGTGACCTCTCCTGGAACAGCCTCCCATTTTAAATAGAAGTCAACTCAATTTATGAAATGGGATTGGACAAAACACTAGAGAACATGTCATAGTGTGAGGAATCATAATGTATAAGCAGTGGAGATGCACTACTAAATGACCTAACTTGCCATTTTCATCTCTAATTCCTATGATATAATCTCCATTCCACAGAGCAATTATTAGAAAAATAAATGATTTTCTTGGTTACAAGGAAGCTGAGAAAGGAATAAAGTGGTGAAAAGAAGAAACCAAACTATGCAGAACTATGACTCCAAAAATAAGTGAGAAAAGAAAAATCCTATATGTGTAAGAAGAGGGCAAGACATTATGGAAGAGAACTGCAGTACAGCATTCTACCAAAGGAAAGGGTTTGTACTGCTGGAGGAGTGGCAAGAGTGTGGCAACAAAGTCTTTATATATATATATATATATATATGTATTAGTGTTTTGTTCTGTTCCACCATTCTTTGCTATTTTTTTTTATATTTACTGTTTCATATATCAATTAAGAATTCTTAGCAGGCCTTCCAAGCAGCAGAAATTTAAAATAGATTACAAACAGAACCTCAGAAGAAGTGAGATTTTAAATGGATCATTTAAACCAACAACAAAATTTGTTTATCACAGGGGAAGGGGGCAATGCTTTATAAGAGTACCTTAAAATTAATCCAAAAAGAGCATCACTTATTCTTCATAAGTCAGATTTGGCAGGTCTAGTCTAAGGTTAATGTGAACCTGAATGTAAAAATTATTAAAGCTCTTTATTTGCTGCATTGGAAATCCACTGAAAGCTTTGGAAAAGCAAGGTGATATCAACAGTACCAGTCACAGAATACGTGTAATGTCCCAAGGTATATGCTATCAAGGAAACCTTATATGAGTTTCTTCTCCTCCTTCTGCTACTTCAGGAGAATAAGGATATGCGTCACCTGAGGGAAAAATGTAGCTCTGCGGTGCAGTCGCTCCACACTGTTTAAACCTATCAAAAATAGGTGGTGCAACCTTCCCCCGCAACAGCCCCAGGCACCATCTCCTATCTCCCTTTCCTGCCCTGTACTGGCAGAATGGTCAGATCCTCACCAGAATGAATCGTAGCTGGTCTGGGATATTTAAGCCTGTTACTTTTTGCTATCAGAAGCCAAGAAGCGGTAAGCAAAATAGCCTTCAAAAACTGCAATGCCTGCCGTTGGAGGCACAATGGCCTTGTCTGGGAAAGTGTTTTCTTCTGAAGTCTCCCAGGACTGACAAGGCCAGTCTAACCCCATCAATATCAGCAAAGCGTGAAGTACAGCTTTAGATGAAGCTCCCTGGCAGCACGTATTTTAAATGCTGCCATTGAGACTTCATGGCTTGACACTGCAGTGCTAAATTTGCTACAGACTGCTTTATCTCCATTAGCACTCCCAAAGTTTCTAACATGAGCTGAGCCCCCACTCACTACCAGTGCTTAAAAGCACAGAATAAAATGAAATGAAATGAAATGAAATAAATAAACTAAACTAAAATAAAATAAAATAAAATAAATAAAATGGCGTCAAAACTTCAAAATCCCTTTACAAAAGAGAGTCTGACCACCAGAGTAAAAGAGATTCATTTTGTAGCAGCTTTCCTCTCCAGTTACTGTGCTATTTCCTTCTCATTGTCACAAGTCTGTAATATACCCTGTGATATTATTGTAGTATCAGATGATCACTGGAACTCGTTCTTCCATTTCTTTTTTCTAAAACATTTTTTATTCCTTATACCTACAAAGAAGAGTTTGAAAAAAAAAAAAAAATGACCCCTGGTCTCCCAGGAAAAGCACCAGCAAAAATCTTAAAATACCTGTACAAATCTCACCATTTCCCTTAGCCAAGGCAATCAATTTAGCGCTCCTGAGCTCCTGAGGGTTGAAAGCAAAGGAGTCAGATGTCCCCAGCCTGACAATAGGCAGCAGTATTCTCCTCCTCATTATCATCCATTTTGCATAGCACTGTTGTAAATAAATAATAAATAAATAAATAGAAAAATAAATAAAAAGATAAATAAATAAATGCCCGCAGGGGTGCTGTGGTGTTGTCTTCATGGATGGAAGAAAAGTGACCCATGCGGATGGCAGGCTTAGTCCTGAAGGTTCAGTCTGCAGGAAGCCTCTCCTAAGGCCAACACAAAAAAAAAAACACACAAAAAAAGACAGCATTCTGCCCTGACCTGGAAGTAATAGCTGCTGACAAACACACACCAAAATCAGCACTATAACCCCGGACACAAGGGTTAAAAGTGAACTTTCAGATAATCCCAAATTGGAGTGGGGGAATGCATGCTTGCTGAGAAAGTCTTTTTTTTTTTTTTAATGCTTTCTATTGGCTGAGGGAACTGCTGCTAAAGAGATTGTTACTTGCACAAAAGTGATAGCCTTTTGAATGTATTTAGCTTATATAATATCTCCCCTCTGCAGCAGGGCCAATGTAAAAAGGGGCCTGTAGCTCACCTGATTTTATGGGACACTGAAATAACAACTTTCTTAGCAATAAAAGCTTTTGGGTCAACAAACAGTATGGAAAAATGAAACAAAGCCTTCGGTGTTACATCTCTGCATTTTAAGCAAAGGTGTGAGGTAGCAGCAAAATGCAGGATAACAGGGAACCAGGGAAACATGCATTCAAACCAAAGGTTTGGATAGGGACTGTCACAAGGGACTGATAAGAAAAGCTGGATATCAGCAGGAGGAGAGGCAACATCCTGTCAGTTGTGGATTAAAATCCACTTAAGGGAGAGTATGTAGGAGTGGAGTAGAAATAATTGCTCAGTTCCCTTCACAAAATTAAAGTAGTGGGGTGCTTCGTGGATCAATACAAATGCCAGCACCGTTTAACCTAGTTGGAGAGGGCCTACTAGAAGGGCTGGCTAATGAAGTAGTGATCTTTCCTGGCTATCTACATGTGGCAGGCAAGACTGGTGGGCTATGAGGCACCTCAGTCCTGACAAAACTAAGTAACTGAGTAATGCAGTGGCAGATGGAGAGCAGCGCAGGCAATTGCAGAGCAGTGCACCTCGGGAGGCATGATTTAAGATACTTGTATACACAGATGGGTTCTGGAGTAATTGTAACCTTTCAGCAAAATGACGGAAGCATCAGTGCGGACAGCTTAATGAAGATGTCTGCTTGGTGTGCCACAGTGGTCAGAACCAGTTAATAAAGCTGTGATTAAAAAACATGAAGAAGAAGACAGAAAATATTATAATATGATTATATAAAGCTCTGATAGAAAGTTCCAGCTAGCCAGCCTTAAAGGGGATGCAGAAGAAAAACCTGCTTAGGGAATACACTGAATGACCTTGCAGAGCTCAATCCTGCAAAGTGCCAAGTTATCTCCCCTGTTACCAACTATACTGCATCTTCGCCTCTCAGCACCTTAAAGGAGCAGAGTCATCATTTGCAAAGGAAGAGTATGAGAAAGTTTATACAGCAGAGGATAGAACAGAGAAGGCCATACGACATCCTTACTTATCTTCTTTATTAACAGTAAGGGAAGAGTAAGGGAAAAGATTTCACAAGTGTTTAACTCTGCAATGTTTGGCTATTTTATAGATAACTTCTCATAAACTGTTATGAAGCCAGATAGCTTCAAAACAGAAGGAGAATTGGACATATGTAAAAAACAAAGCAGGAAACTCAGTCTTTCATCTGATGTAAATTGAGTCAGTCCATTAACTGCTGTAATCAGTATAACTGATTATACAAGCCAGGGAGGTATCATTTCATCTGTTGTTGTACAAAAAGATAAAAATGACAAGAGCCTTCAACTTCCAGTGTTCAAGGCTCAGCAGGATTAAGATAGCAATCCTTCAAACTGATATCTCCACCAGTGATGGTATAACTGGCTAGTTGCTTTATATTAGAGGTTTGTCTTCTCAGTTGTATGGCCACGAGGGAATCTTCCCAAAGTAAAGTATTGTTCAACATCTGATGCATTATGAGTTCTTTAAAAGACGTCAGTGTTGGCAGTGCTGGTAGGCAGATACTAAACTTACTGTACCAGCAGCTTTTTCTGTGCTATGAATACTTGTCTTCAGGCAAAGTATGTGTGGCTGAATTTCAGATATCTTTTTAGCTATTTGTTCTTCCAAAAATCAAGTTCCCTTGTGCTGTGCTAATAAAAATTGAACCAGGGACAGCTAGCCATGATAAATAAGTGGCAATTAACCTAATATTATGTTTAAAAATAGCATTAATCAGTGCTATACACTGAATTTAAGCCAGTAACAGTCACAGAGCTGTTTGTTTTATGCCACAAGCAACATAAATATTCTTGAGGAATCAACTAGCCTTGAGAATTTATACAGTTAAGATAATGAATGAAATGGTAATAAAACATTATAAGCTGAACAGTATTGTCCTCAAATATGAGTATTATCCTCAAATATGAAGACTTTTAGAATATCTGTAAATGCAAATACTGAAAATATTTTTCAATATCCACTCTCAGAGGATTACTATATATAAATTATATATAAACTATATATAAATGTTGATTAGTAGTAATAGCTCTTCTCTTACCCTGGCAGGGGACTGGGGGCATGGTGGCAAAGAGAAGTCCTGGGAGGAGGAGGGGTAGGCCAGCCTCACACTTTGAGAAAATATTTCACTAAAGTTCTTCAGACAACTTCAGATGGAGGCAAGATCACTAATACCCATTCTTGCTATTGCTGCATAGCTGAGCAAGCTGTAGGTTATTTAGTGAGAGAGCTTTTTGGATTTAACATTTAGTGCATGAATGACGGTTGGCTATTGGGGTGTTAGAGAGAAACTGGAGAGAAGGAAGAGTGTGGACAGGATTGTGTGGGGAAGCTGCTATTGAAGAACATAATTTACTGTGATGGGTAATATGTTATGGGACTGATACCATCTCCTGGATGAGAGGGTTTTTTTTTTTTTCCTTGGTGGTGGTGGTGTGCACGTAGCTGCAGGAAATGGGCTATTCAGAAGGAAAATTGCAGTCATCTTACTGGGCAAGAGCTGTGAGAATTGAGAGGAGTGATAGTTTACAAAGATAATTCATCCTGGGGCAAAAAAGGAAGCAAGAGCCTCTAAAGAGTCACTGAAGTTCTAATTAGTAAGAGACACTGGGAATGGAGTATTTAGGATGTACAGAAATCAGAGAAGAGAGGGAAGAATATTTTGTCCTATTGCTTGGGAGGGAGGAAGGCCTGCACGCAACTGTTGTCAAGAGGTTACTGAGAAGGAATGCCACCAAAGCAATGTTGATAATGTCACTTTCTACTGACATTGAGGTGACCAGGATCACCCTCATGATCCGAAATAAAGTCCAAAAAGAACAAAAATAAACAAACAAAAAATCTACTTAGTTTTAGAGTTTGTTTCACATCAAATATCTGTGGCCACAGTAATGATACTCAGATGCAATGCATTCACCCCAAGTGTTTTTTCCTAGGCATTTCCTAAAAATAAATATCAGTTATTCCATTTGAGAGAAGTTGAGATCTGTCTGAAACAAAGGAGAAAGGAATTTGGATGCCCAAGTCCTCCTGCATTTCAGTGGTACAACTGGGAGAGCAGGGAAGTACATGGGGGAGGAGAACAAACATCCTGGCTTCTTTTTTGTTGATGAAACCACTGTTAAGGGACATGTTTTCCTTTCTGATTAGATATCACCATTTAAATCCTTCAGCTTCTCCTTTAAAAGGAAAAGACTGCATGCTCAATACTAGAATAATTAGGTAATGTTGGTATTGTGCTCTGAAGCTGTAAAGTGCTAATTTATGTTAATGGTAAGTAGCAGTATTATTAGTGCTCAAGTATGATATCATCAGCCTGATGCAAAAGAACAAAGTGTAAAAAATAACGTACATTCTGCTGTGCCTTCCAAAAAAAGAATTTAAATAAATTAAATTAATTAAATAAAAATAAATTGATTAACTTAGAATTTTGCAGAACTCACTGAGATATGTCTGCTAAGAAGACAGTCCATGTTTCCAGCTTCAGCACTTGAGTTTTAACTAATTTTAGGAAATGCAAACTATTTTCAACTATTTATTTTGTTTGCATTTTGTTATTTTCTAGGGGTCCATCTGACTTACTGTATACACTTCAAAGAAAATTTCAGAACATACTGAAATCAAATCTGCTGCTTCTGCATCCAATGGCGCACAGAAGAGCCACTTACACAAATGGAAACAACACTTGCTGGTGCCAACCAAAATGAAAGAATGAGGGAAAAACAGGAAGTAATTCCACATAGAAAGTGTAGAGCTGAGCTGCAGAGAAACTGCAGCAAGCCTGGCGGGTAGCAAGCACTCAGGAAGGGAGAAGCAGAGATAGGGATCTCCTCGCTGAGAATGGCCTGTCTGCTAGAGGTTAACCCTTACCACGCAGGGCAAAGAGAATATATCAGGTGTCCAGAGGAAGATGATGCAGAGTAGTGAGTTGAGGTGAGACCCAACCGGAAATATAAAGCC
The DNA here is from genome assembly GCF_059628265.1 of Tinamus guttatus. NCBI lineage: Eukaryota > Metazoa > Chordata > Aves > Tinamiformes > Tinamidae > Tinamus > Tinamus guttatus. The sequence goes on along the minus strand of NW_028288870.1, from coordinate 1,197,256 downwards.
TCAAAACAGAGGTTTGAAATCAAAAGGGCTGCAGGTTCTTACCTAAAGACACACAGTGAAAATCTACTGAAGAGATGGGTCATACTGGAGTGATTTCCAAATCCTTCTTACTTGTAAAATGAAAGCACGCTAGAGAAGGTATATGTGGAAGATGTTGCCTGAAAGGCCAAACAAGATGAGAGGGTTTATTGCTTATAAATTCCCCTGAACCACAGCATAGGCTTATAGGCCTGGAATGAATGCTGCTGCCATTTCCACACAGTATACACATTATAATTATTTAATTTAGGAGAAAAAGACAATCATATTAAAGAGAAAATGTAACTAAAACTGCAACTAGCTGCTGACAATGTGTGACACCTGACCAACACCACAGCTGCTTGTAACCCTTTATCACCATGGGGAAAATTAAACTACTTAGCTATTTATTTAAATAAAATTTAAACTGGTGAGGACGCTGGAGAAGCATTAATGACTACCATGATTCTATTAAAATACTACTTTTTTATGTACCATGCTGATTTTATGTACAATTATGCACATATTTGTTTTGCTGAACACTACATCCATGCAAAGTCCCATGGAAGGCAGTATTTTGAACATGATTCCAAAAAAATCTGCTGCATATGATGTCATTAGGTCCAATAAGCATGTTCAAGTATGTGTTTAGGCAAATTGAAATAGAAGTTCAGTTAAGTATCAGAACTTTAATATAATCATTGTTAATTTTATTTTTTTTTCTAACAGAAATATTAAAACTGCAAAGGGAAAAATCTGACTTAGCCAGCAGAATAATATATATACATTTTCGATTGAATATTAAAAATCCAGGCCAGACACTCAGTGGCCCCAGATCAGTGTCACAGGTGGATTATCATACCTTAAAGAGCCAATCATTTGGAAATTCAGTCTCAAGTATAGAGCATTGCTGGGTTTAAGTTGTGCCAATTTGGTCAAATTGTAGTACAAAAAGTTGTTATCCCTACTCCTACTAAGAAGTATCTCATTTCCTGCATAGCCTCACTGATTTTAATTAGCATATTCATGCGCAGATATGAGATGCAGGGGACTATGTGGTATGATCTGCCTAAAAAATGTGACCGTTAATCATATGCATAAATTTACCCTGGATTTGGGCCTGTATTTATAATCATTTTTTAACCTTTTTTTTGAGCATTCTAATTCATTCTAATAATAAGCTTCAATTATTTGGTGGACTTCAAATAAATTACTTGTCAACTACCAGTTTAATTAATTAAAGAAGGTAGGCAATGAACACTTTGGGGGTAATCATCCAGGTCTAATACATACTTAGAAGTATGTACTCCACTTTCTAATAATTTTTAATTAAATAAAACATTTAATTCTACCTGAAATTAAAAGGAAAAAAAAAGTCTTTGTTGACCCAAAACAGTATTATTCTTACTTGGCTTGGTTATCAAACTGAACAAAACTATTTTTGACTTGACTGCTTTTCGTCTTTGTACTGAGTATGAACCTGGCGTTACCTGGTTTACTACAGAAGTTACTACCATTTTTCTAAAGGCCTGTGAACATTTGCCTTTTGTTATCTTCAGTTCCCACTAACACCCAAAAGTAAAGAGCAGCAAAAACGTCCACACTGGGCTTCTGTATGACAGAATAGAAATAGACAGATACTTGATTAGTGATTTACTTATATGTTAAATCCTTTTGAAACTGCTCACAAAATAATGTTTGTAGTAAGTATTTTCATTTTTACAGAACGACTTTTTTTTTCAAAGAAAATACCTTGCACTTACAGAAGTGCCTGACAGTTGTGTATACCATCTTGAAGCACTTTTGCATTGACAGGGCATAAAAGTAAAAAGATGTAGCTTGTCACCTTTCCCAAGACTTTCTCACAGGAAAAAGACAATACAAACAAAAAACGTGAAGCAACATTATTACCAATATAAATGTATTACTATCTTGAGCCATCTAAACAAACAGGAAAAGGTGGGTGGGGAGAGACAATTTGCATAGCCTATGTTTCTTAATTTAGTTTAGAAAATCACTTTGATGTGTATATCTTTGGCCCCTGGCACACAAACAAGGGCTGTAAGTTCATGACACCCTGTAACTTACGCCCAAGTGGTTCAGGAAGTTCATTGCTTTCAATAACTCTCTTCACTCTTTATAAAGATTTGTTGCTAATAAATGCACTGGTAACCACCGTTCTCAGCAGAGTAACCATCACTTCTAATCAGCAGAGACAACAATTACCCTTGTTAAACCCAGCAAAGAAAAAAATGAGTCCTGGGCTGACTAGTAGAGACAGTGCATGCTCAGTCTCTAAATTCCCCCTACTCTCCCACACTGACCAACTGTAAGAAACACAGCGCAATTTTTCTTTCGCTTGGACATTTATCTGTTAATTCCTTCTAACATATGCCACTACTGAAAAAAAAAAAAAAAATCCCTGTTGGGTCATCTCTTCCACACCAGGGCTGAGTAATTATGTGTCAAGCTACTTTATCTCACTGAACAGTAGCTTTCCCACATAGAGAAGATCCCTGAAATAAGAGGACACGTAAGCTCTGGGGAAGACCTGGGTGGTGTCTGGAACCAGGTGAAGGGAGCTGTGACAATTTTAGGAAGCTGGTGTACTCAACAAACTCAACAAACAAGCACTCAACAAAATGAATCAACTTGAAGTAAAACTCTCTCTTCCGCCTCTGTAGTCTTGATTTTGATTGAACAAACACGGTCATTTTCACCCATTTAGATACCCTGAGGATCTCAGGCCTAGGTTCATAGCTAACCTTGTGCCCACTGCACACTTTTCCCCACCAAACCAGGTAGGAATAACAAGTCTCTCAGGAAAGCATACCAAAAATGGAACACCTTCCTAGTCCAAAAAAAACTACATTTCCATCCCACACACCAAACAAACAAACAAACAAACAGTTTCTCTAACAAAGGGTTCCAGAGTAGGGAACATGCCTTGGAATTAGAGAATTAGAGTGTAGATGGATTTCTATCCACCTGGAACACACCTGTAAGGTTCATTGTGTTATTTTGTTTTTTTTTTTTTTCTCTTAGAGGCAGAAAATAAAACCAGCAGCAGCTGCCCAGCCATCCTGCTGGTACCTCCTGTACCACTGTTCCCTCTTCTCGGCCAAATGCCAGATGTCTCGGGACGGGTCAGATTGAAGGAAGCTGTGAGTGGGTCAAAAGCAAGAGTAGCCAGAAAATCATGGCATGTGCTCTGAATAAGCTTCTCAAGAAAGGCCATCTCTTCCAGGATATCATCCTGATATAAAATTTCCCATCAAGCAACCCTAACAGATGTCCTGAACTGGGTTATCTTGATTAGCTTTGTGTTAAAGTGGAAGGGAACACAAAGAAACTCACTTCCACGGTGACATGGGAGAAACAAGTCACAGAGAATTATAGATTATATTTTCTGAGTTGCAAAAACAGGACTTAGTGACCCAAGTCCTCCTGAAATTCATTGTCTTGTATATCCAGTTCCTGTGATGCATCCCTAGAACTGCAGGCATTAACATTGCCATCAAATACCTGGAAAAACACCATCTTGGATTCTCCTTCTGATTTTCCTTTCTGTTCTGCCACATACTGCAGATGTTCCAGTCAGAAAGGAACAAGCAGGGCAGCCTCCAGGCTTAATTCCTGCATGACCTTCCAATTGAAAATGTTAGCACCCAGCTGAGGATCCATCTTTTTCCTTCTTTCCCATTGTTGTGTTTGATATTTCTCGGCGATTCTTCCTAGATGGGCACAGCAGTCGCATTCTGCTTTCAATGATATTCAGATTCTTCACTGAGGAGTGACTCAGTGAACGCCTCCCCTTTCATCCCCTCCCCTGGCCATCTCCTGTGTTCTCCTGATATGCAGTGCCCCACTTTCTTACTATTTGACTGAAGAACCAATTCAGGTTAGTAGAAGTCTTTGAAGAATACCATTGAAAAGACTGCTTTAAATAATTGTGGTTCATGTTAGGAGTGGCAAAAAGATGAGATTCAGAGCTTCCTAGTAGCTCTACAGTGATGGATTCATGCTTTGCCCTGCCTTCCCTTTGCTGCTTGTCATCGGTCTTCAAGCCATTTCCTGGAAAGCAACCAGCTGATTGTATTCCCATTTTGCTGTAGAATGCTGCGGCTATAAACCATCTAACAATACAAAACTTGGCTCATCTCACACCACCCTGTTGAACTTTATCTGGATCACAGCGCAGCACAAGCCCTGATGAAGAAAGATCCATCCTGCTTTTTTTTTTGCAGATGGACTATAAATACCTGAAGATACGTTTCATATGAGTGTGTCATGGAGGTTGCAACAGGTCTACTGTTTCTTTTGGCAGTCTCATGTCAACTCTTCGTAACTCACTTCAAGATGTGGTACCAGCTTCCAGCACCTGAAAATTGAAAACAGGAATGGGCATTTGCAGTACTGTGACATGATGTATGGTTGGCTTTAGAAAGGTGCTCAGACTTAAGGCAACGGAGAGCAAAAGGCATACCAGTCTCACCATGCATATGTGACATTAAACAAGCCACTTGTCATGATACACAGCTGAGTAATTGCCACATGGAAGAGGACCTTCTTATTATTCACTGTTTTACTTTATGAAACCTACACAACCACCAGAAGAAAAATCTTCAGAAAAGTCATGTTTTTCTCACCATCACTGGCCAGACAAGGCCCTGCTTCAACAGCACCTTGCAGAAGTGCACCTACTCATGGGCGTTAGAGGACATGGCCTCACAAAACACAACCTAAGCAGTTCCTGCATGAAACCTTGCTGCAGGAGGAGGTCACTTCTGCAAGGTAACACTAACACTCAGGAGTCTTCCTGTTCTCCCAGCGCTCCAATTCCATCCTTGCTGCTCTGCAAAGCTGAGCTTTCTGCAGTACATTTTTCTGGTGCCTTATATGTTCCCACCCTCTGCTGCCTGCCCACAAAGCTGTGGTCGGATTGCAGCAGGCACACAGGGAATTACCCTCTGCCACACCTTGCAGCACCTGGCTACCCAGCCCAGCCTCATGGGAAGCCAGGCAGGAGACAGGCAGAGCTCCCCTTCCTGGTGGAGTTAACTCTCCTTTCGGCTTCACCCTTGCAGTTCGCTGCGGCCAGGTAAGGGCCTGGCCCATCCACAGGGAGCCAAAGAGGACAGCCACATGGACAACCCTGCTTCTGATGGCCTGTTTGCCTTGTCTGCGTGTCCTCCCAAAACCTGGTGCTCCTGCTGTGCCCTTGTGTCCTTGGACAGCTTGCGGAGGAGCAAACACTCCAGCTCAGCTTGCAAAGTGGCTGCTGCAACCTCAGAAGAGGCACCCAAACATCTTGGGCTCCCGGCGGGCGGCCTGCCTGGAGTCACCCCCCTCCACACTCAAGTAGCCCCATTTCGGCTGCAGAGAGGATGGCAGGTGGATGAAGACACCACAGAAAACAGGGCACCATCCAGGTCTTCCCTGCAGCTGGTCTCCCCTTCCCCCTCTGCACACGTGGGCTGCCTCTGCACAGCCGCCCTTCGCAGAGGAGCCGGCGGGTTTGGAGCAGGAGGTGTTTTGCAGGCACGGGAGCGCCGATCTCAGGGGATTTCGTGCGCTCTTGTCCCTGCTGGGGCCACACAAGGCAAGTCGCCGCTGCTGCCCTGCAAGGCCTGGTACTGCCTGCAACAAATAGGTGATAGGGGACGTGCCAGCCTGGAGCAGGGTGCTCACAAAGCACGTCCCCACATTCTGCTTTTTTTTTTCCTTTGCCCTTCCAAGAAGAAACATCATAATAATATGAATAAAACCCACCAAAGCGACCTGCTCAGGACTCACTTTGCCCACTTTGTAAATTGGGGGGCAAACCCAGGAAGGGATGGGGGGTGGGGATTATGCCGTGCCCCCTTCTCCTTGCCCTCCTGCATGCGGGGCAGCGGTGGCATCTGTGTCTGTGGAAAAAGGCGGATCTCGGATCCCGCCGCCAGGACAGGGGCCAGTCCCCGGTGGGGGCCCGCGCGAGAAGCCCACGCGAGGACAGGGGCGGGGGGCAGCACCGGCGGGGCGGGCACCTGCAGGGCGGGGAGGAGGCGCCCCCCGCGGCGGCGCTGCCCGAGCGCGCAGCCCCACGCGTGTCCGCGCCCCGCAGCGCCCCCGCCGCGGGGGCCCTGCGGGACGAGCGGAGCCGGGCGAGCAGCGAGGGCGGAGGCGGCCGCGCGGGGCTGGGGTCCGCGGGGGCTCTGGGGGCATCCCCGGCTCCCGCGCTGCCCGCCCTGCCCACGGCGCGGGGCGCTGCCGCGGGTGGGCGGCGCGGGCAGCCCCGCGCATGGGGATCAGTAAACACGCGTGTGGCTCGGCCAGAGGGAACAGGATTCCTTGGATGCCTTCCAGGTCCGCCTGCCCCTTTCTGCCTGTCTCCCTGTGTGCGTGTGTGTGTGTGCGTGTGCGTGTGTGTGTGCGCGCGCGCTGCCTTTTTTTTTTTTTTTTCCCTCCCTTGCTCCAGGTTTTACTTCTGGTTGCCTGTAAGGGTTTTGCTCCTCCCTTCTGAAATCCTATATTAGCTGTGGCCAAAGCCGGGTAAGAAACACAGCTCATTGTTGGCAAGTGCCGATGAGCCTCGCGGAGGAGCGAAAAACAGCCCGGGGTCTGCGGCAGCGAGAGCAGTAACATCCCCCCCACGCCAGCGCGGAGCAAGGAAGCCCTCTCTATGCTGGGGGACTTTTACTGACTAATTCCAGCGACACCTTTGAAGCAAAGGGAAAAAAGAAGCGGGGAGGTGAGTGCGGAGGCTCTGTGGCTGCTGTTTTGTGTCCCTTTTGTGTGCAACAGGGAAATGTGACTGCTTAAATACACGTGTGTGGGGGGAAAGGTAGTCCTCAGCTGTGTGGCTTTCTCTTCTTATTTGTGCAGTGCTATATACATGTGTGTGTGTGTATATATTAAAAAAAAAATCTTCGGACTTATTTGCAAAAGTTGCCGGCAAGGGCTAGGTGGGACATGCTTAATTCTTTGCTGGTTCTCTGCAAGTTGCGGGGAGTGTCTTTTAAAAATGTTCCCTCTCCTGGCAAATCCAGGGGGCTCGGGAGCCTTTGGAGCGCGCTGGGGAGGCGGTGGCTGTTGCTGTATGCGACGCTTGCCGCTGATAGGTATGCAGAAGTTGGAGTGGGAAGGCGTGTTGCTCGTTGGATTTGCGGAGGGGACCGAGGTTTTTTTGTACCGCAGACTCGTCTTTATTTTTCCCTTTGTACTCTACGGTACGGTAGAGTCGTGGTAGGAGGGTTTTTTTTTGGGTTTTTTTTTGTTTTTTTTTAATCTTTGAAAGAGAGGACGGTGGGACCAGCGAAGCCGCTCCTCGCAGGGACAGATGCATGCAGCAAGTTCCAAAAAGGGAGATTTGGTGTTGGATGCTTTTTATTTTATTTTTTAATATTTTCCCATGCTAACTTTCTAGGTGGGAAATGGCAGACCACATGATGGCCATGAATCACGGGCGATTCCCTGACGGATCCAGCGGGCTCCACCACCACCCTGCCCATCGGATGGGGATGGGTGCCTTCCCTACCCCCCACCACCATCACCAGCAGCAGCAGCAGCAGCAGCAGCACGCCTTCAACGCCCTCATGGGTGACCACATACACTACGGAGCTGGGAATATGAACGCGAGCAGCGGCATCAGACACGCCATGGGGCCCGGCGGCGTGGGCGCAGGGCACCCCGCTGGCACCATGCCCCCCGCCGCGCGGTTTAGCGGCTCCCAGTTCATGGCCCCGGCCGTGGCCAGCCAGGGGGGGCAGCTCACGGCCAGCATGCAGCTCCAGAAGCTCAACAACCAGTACTTCAGCCACCACCCCTACCCGCACGGCCACTACATGCCGGACTTGCACCCGGCGAGCCACCAGCTGACGGGCAGCGGGCAGCACTTCAGGGACTGCAGGGACCCCAAGCACGGCGGTGGTGGCGGCAGCGGGCCGCCCGCCGGCCCCCACGGCCCCGCCGCGATGCTGCCCCCCAATGTCATAGACACTGACTTCATCGACGAGGAGGTCCTCATGTCCTTAGTCATCGAAATGGGCCTGGACCGCATCAAGGAGCTGCCCGAGCTGTGGTTGGGACAGAACGAGTTTGACTTCATGACAGACTTCGTTTGCAAACAGCAGCCCAGCAGGGTGAGCTGCTGATTCCCTGGAAGCAAACAAAGGACTTTCCCTCGGTGTGAATGGAGGCATTCCCGCAGACACGGTGTCTCACCTTCCGGGGCTCGGAAAGGTGAGAATCTGGAAAGCAGAGTAAACTATGCGCCGCTTGTATAAATTTTTGGGTTTAATTGCTGCCACTTTTTTTTTTTTTTTTTGTATCTTTGACATTCACCTCCCCTTCTTGCCCTCCCAGAGGAATAATTTCTAGCAAACTCTGCCTTTTTATGTTGTCCTCCCCCTCCCCTTCTCTCTCTCTTAATTTCCTCGCAGTAACATGCCCATAATTTCCACAGTGCTGAACTGTTAGATATTAATCTTGGCAAATCGCTTAATCTTGTGGATTTTGTAAACGATGATTTCCAATGACTTGAACTGCATTCAAATTTTGAGTGAACAGGGGAAAAAAATTGCATTAGTTGGTTGCATGAACTTTGAAGGGCAGATACTACTGCACAAATGCTGCCATCTTGCTTAATTTTTAACTATGCATTGCAGTGCAGACTAATAAATATATATTTTTTTTGAATATGCTAAACTGGAAGCTTAACAGATGTGGGCCAAACCTTTCCGGATCAGGAAAAGTAATTCTGTTACTTAAAGTCTGCTTTCCATTCCCCCTCCCCCATATGTACAGACAATAATATGGTGTGGATGGAATGTTGACTAGTGGCAAACATTTCACAGAGTTTTTTTTTTTTAATTATTTTTTTTCTGTCTTCAGCATTTTGACACTGTGCTAATATAGTTTATTCCGTACATGAAAAGATACTACTGTGTTGAAAGCTTTTCAGGAAATTTTGACAGTATTTTTGTACAAAACATTTTTTTGAGAAAATATTGTTAATTTATTCTATTTTAATTTGCCAATGTCAATAAAAAGTTAAGAAATGCTTTAGTTTTTCTAGAAGTCATTTACCAGTATTTTTCTTCAAAACTCTCCCCACTGTTCCTGGTAAGTAGAACATCTATCTGTACAACTGTGTTGGTGTTCAAAAAGACATTCCAAAATAGAAAGTACACTGCACCCATATGTATGTCATGGTGAACTCGGTAGGTGAGCAGGATTTAAACATACTTACAGCATAAAGCCTCATACGTAACATTGTAATATGCCTGTCAGTGTGGTTTTATGAAAAATGAAGTTGCCAAGGTGCAACTTTTTTGTGACTTGCCAACATACTTGCTTTACATGTAGTTGTCCAGAGTTATGATGCATAAAGTATTTATTATATTTATCTATTAAACTTGTAATTTTATAAATCCTCTTTCACTTATATAGTAGACTTTGTTCTTTTGTTATCTCACCTGGAAGAGCTATGTAAAATATCATCTGTTTAAGTATTTGTAGCTTGGGAAAGGAGGGCGGTGGGTTTTGTCCCGTGTCTCTTCCTTCGCTTGGTTTACCCAGGAGGTTGCTGCATCAGTCCAGATCTTTGTCACATCAAAGTCGACTACACTTCATTTCTAGTGACTTAGGCAGTAATTAACCTGTATCCCTAAAATATTCCACTGTGGGACATCTCAAACCTTGTTCTCCCAGAAATTATTAGAGAACCTTGTAGTTCTCAGCTACAGACACTGAGACAAACTCATACAGATATTCTCTAAATATTTGGGAGAAAAAATTACACTCTTAACAGGCCATTGACACCTTGCTCATTCAGTGCCAACTGTTGCAGTCTTCTCTCCCCTCCCAGCCTTTGGCAAAGCTCCCATTTAAGTTATTACTTAGTAAGGACTGCAAGATCAAGACCCTAATAATACATGTAATCCCACTTAGCCACGCTTCTGAAGTTTAACACAGGACTGACAGCACTGTGTTTTCTCCTTGCTTACTTTTCCAGCCTTCTGTCTGGCATTTATTAGGCAGAAAAGCAGCATGGTGGATGTAGTTAAATTTTAAACTTGGGCATGTAAACAGGGGAGGATATCGCCACACAACAGGAGAGTAAATAGCAGTGTTTTGAGTCAAGCTGGGAAATTAAACTGATTGCTATTGCTAAAATTGTCCCAGCTGGTGATAAAAGTGGTACTATTCCTTCTTTTCCTTACAGACATAAAGTAGCCAATTGGTTTTATGAATGAAAAGAAATAATACATGTATTAAAATATTGACAACACTAGAAATAAGGAAGTGTGCATACATCTGGGGACACCTGAAGGTAAAATGATCTCTGCAGTTGCTAACAGCCCATTCTTAGAACACTTTCAGCACCCAAAAATTTAAAAAATTCCTGTATTGCTTCAGCCAGAGATTGCTTATGTTTTACAGCAATAAATTTAACATCAGATGGCACTGAATCATAATTTATCAGCTTACCAGTAATTTCAAGAATGTTCAGAATATAGCTGTCATTTTAAGAGCCCTTGCCCAGTTCACCACTATATAAACCCATTTTAAGGGTGTTTGATCTGCACATGTTGCATTGCCCTCTTCTGCTGCAGTTTGGGAGAGTGATTCTTCTGATTTGAATCAACTTCCTATAAAACAGACTATCAAACCGTATGCATACCAAATTGCATAAATGCTTAAATCCTTCATGATCTTCTAAAACAAAAGAGAATCTTCCTCCTCTAACGAGATGCACTTCATAAAGTTGGTTAAACAACAGATTTTTCACAGTTGAGACATCACTGCTTAAGTCTGTCAGCATTAAATCCTTGCATATAAGCTTTTCCAAGAATAGGCAGTTTCACGGGCATGCTGGTAGAGTCTATTTGAGTACAACTCCTTGTAGAACTCCTGAGAGCTGCTGCCTCTGAACAACAGCGGCTACTGAAAGCACTGGCTTCGAGCAAGGCATTGTCAAGGATTTTTAGGATTCCTTAAAAGCACACCCCAGGGAAATGTGCAAAACAATCACATTGCCTATATTGTCACTTAATTTCTAATGAAGACTCATATCCCAGAGGATGCTGCAACTATATATTTCCTTATTCATAATATCATCTACCAAGCAATATTGGGGGCATGACCCTCATCTTCCTGCAGTGAACCCCCCTGGCAAGACTCCCACTGGCTTCAGTTGAAGCAGTAATAGGCCTTCAAGCTGAGTCTATCTAGCCCCTATGCTGTTTATAAATATGTTAAAACAATTTATTATCTGAACCGAGTGATTAATGAAAAATGCACAATGACCTACTTTCCCCGCTACTGCCAGATACTTGCAAGCTACATTGCAGTCTTGCATCCTATTAAGTTGCTCCTAGCACAGGAAACTTGACCTCTGGCTGCTTCTCAAGAAAACTTCTACCACGGTCCGCGAGCTCTGCTCTTCTTTAAGCCACCTCCATAAATAGCCACGCCGCTTCCCTGGGCAGGCAGATCAGCCCTAAGCCGCCGCGCAAGACGCGCTCCAGGCAGCGGGAGAGGCGCTGCGGGGACGCCCGCCCGGTGGGGTGGGATGGGGTGGGGCGGGGGGACACCCCGCGCGTGGGACGAGCCCACGGGGGACGGCGGCCCCTTCCCCCGCGCGCGACTCGGGCTCGGGCGCGCGGCGACCGCGCGGGCACCTGCGCGGCGGCACCGCGGCGCCCCCGTGTGGCGCCGCCGCGCGCAGCAGCCGCCGCGCCCGTGGGAGGGGGGCTCCACGCGCGGCTGCGCGAGCGAGGGTCCCCCGCGGGCCTGGGGGAGCAGCCCGCGCCTGCGACAGCTCTGCCGGGCCCCGCTCTTACTGAAAATAAGTGTTACATGAACTGGGATTATGCCCAGTTTATCTTGTCCTCCTGGGGGGATTGGAAAATTCCAACATCTGGATTGGCAAGGGTGCCTTTTTATTATTATTATTTTCTTCCCCCCCAGGCGGTGTTTTCCACAGACCAGATCTGTTAGGGATGTTGCATGCTGAAGCCCCGTGCATCACTGGTGTTTGGCCGAGGGCGAGGTATGACATATGTATGTGGAGTCGCATCATGGTACATAATACTTTCTTCAAGGCATGTTTAGCTGCTGTGGCAGCGTCTCACTGCAGGGGCCATCCCACTGGTGCCGGCCTGCGGCCTCTGCCTTCTCCTGGCTGTATTGCTCAGAGGCAGTTAACGGGTGAGCTGGTACCTAAAGGACTGATACCGCTTTGTATTAGAAACCTCTGCAAAAATGGGGGGTATGGAGGGGAGGGAAATGATCTTAAAAAAACAGTTCTTGTCCATGACCTTACACTGTCCCCTTTGAAGCCTTCATTTCCTCCAATATATTCACTGCGGGACCACCACAGGCAGGAGTAAGGCAAGAGTGGATCTGGGCTAACACACCGACCTTAACCTCATCTGTTTCTGTATCATCACTCATAGGGATAGATGCATGAGCAAGGACTAAGTAACATTGACAGGAGTTGTTCAAATGACAAGACAAACTGTTTATTTAAATATTCAGGCAGATATATTTGTCAGATAACTCTCCCTCTGCAAGCACTAAGATTAGGAATCAAAGGATTTGGAAGCCAAGGCAATAGCATTTTCTCCAGGGTTCATGTATTCCAAGTGCATCATTTTGTCAGGACAGAGGAGGTGTTTTACATAATTCCTGAAAATGTATTTACACATTTCAATACGGTGCCATTATTGTGCTCACAGACAAGATAAAAACAAGTCCCAGTAGCTGTAACAATAGCAAAATACATCAAATGACTGAACAGATGAGACTCTGTATGGTCTCTGTTATTCTCTGTGCTTCATCTTAGAAAGACATGTGCAACATCAGGTTTTTAGTAGAGATGGGTCAGGTATTTCAGGCCCAGTCCATCTGCTGTGCCCTTCCTCCCTTAAAAAATTGAAGATGGACAATTTGATCACAAGCCTAAAAGAGATTTAAAAAGTCAAATATTTACCGTATTAAAAATAAGCAAGAGGCTTTTTAGAAAATCACTCTCCATAAAATTCTAATCATTTTTCTCACCTTTTCCTTTCATCAGGACCTTTTATTAATTCTGACTCTTTGGGCATTCATTTAGCAATATAGTCCCTAATTTATCACTAATAAAGTAAAATAAAAGTAGCTTTCAGAATTGTCGAGATCCTAAAACTGTGGTTCAAGTTAGGAGTCTGAGTACATAGCATTTCTTTCAAATCAGAATCTAAATATTTAATAGATACTTGCCACAATAAGATCCTGATGGTGCACCAACTTACATGCAGTTTCGATAAAGAGCCCCAAAATTTCACTATGAAATTTATATTGTAGCCCACTTAGCTAATATTAGAGCATTGCACAGGAGAGTGTGACTTTTATGGAAGTCTATAAAAAGTTTTATCTGATGCTATTCAAACAGCAGTAACACAGAAAACCTAAGATTTCTCTGTTTATCCAGATAAGTGTTTAATGGCCTGATGCTAAAAGTCTGTTTTTTTTTCCAACTATATTAGCTGGTCTAATAACTGGTATTATCTCTGTCTACAATGCTTGTACAGTTCTGTGTCCTCCCTCGACCCTGTACAAAGTTTAAAGTATATACTGGAAGGCAGGAATGGATTCCTGGAATTTGCCAAAGATAGAAAATTTAATGAAGCCTCTGAGCACAGCTGCTGTGATAGAGAAGTTAAATAGTTGGTATTACTTATAGGCAGGATGCAGGGCTGCTTGTAGGCACGCTGATCTGCTGAGCATGTGATTTGCTGAGACAAAAGGCAAGGTATGGACACAGGTATGGAGATGGATATGAAGCATATCTGATGCCAGGCAGATTTGCAGAAAAAAAATACTTGCGATTGTCACAGGGCGAGTAGGAGTGAAAAATAGGCAGACCTATAGGCAGACAAAATGCAAGCAAGTGGCCTCTTGTGGAATTAGGGGGACTACTTTTTGATTTTGCTTCTAGTTTCTGAACAGTCATAATGTTGTAGGCTGGAAAAATGCAGAATTCAAAATAATATGACACATTAAGCTTCATAAACTATTATTTACAACACAGAGCTGAATTTTCTCTGTTTGAAGTTCAGGACAAAACTGCTGCTGAAGAGCTCAGATGAAGCCTGCGATCAGGTGTCCTCTCGGCTCTGCTCTGGGGCACAGATGGGAGACCAACGTCCTTGCTCCCACAGGCTGACCAGGGAACATTCCCATTCTCAGTCAGTCACCGTGCTAAATGCAGGTTTACCCAAAACATGGACTTGAAACCTTTGTTCAGTCTTTACAAAAATGACCTTCTCTCTTTCTAAAGTCCCCTTTAACTCCCTATTTCTGCTTCATCTGGCAAGATTCTTTTTTTTCAGTGGCCGAGAAGCCTCACAGGCCTCACATGTTCTCTCCTCACTTGCGTCGGGGTGAGGATAAGTCATTTCAAGTGTTTTGAGATGCTAGCGTGCGTGCCTTTGGGATGTGTGGTCGGCCTGCGTGGTGGCCAGTGGCAGTCGTGTTACAGCATTGCAGGGGAGGATGTAGGATGCAACGGCTCATCTGTCACCTTGAGTGCAACTTTGCCCTGTAGGGACAAGAGTAGCCTCCAACGGGCATCTTTCCCCAGCCCCTCACCTGCACATGCAGACCCACTGTAGGAAAGTGAGGTGCTCCAACCCAGCAGAGCAAATTGCATGCCTTTTTTTCTTCCCTATGTTTTGGCCTTTTAAGAGGCCTTCTGTCCTTTAATAAAACATTAAAGAACATAAACATAAAACATTAAAGAAAATAGTGCACAGATAGTCACACGGATTTTGTTAAGAATCTTTTAAAATTATGAAATGTACTTGGAGGTGTTGCATTGCAATTTAAATGTTGAAACAGAGCTGGAGTAATTTAACATGATGGACAAAAACATATACATATGGCTGCAGAAAAGCTGCAGTACTTCGAGTTTGCCCACTAGATGTAGCTGAAACTCTGCATTTCTTATTGATTTGAGAAAAATCTTTTAAAAGAACAGCCTTTTAATTTGATTTATAATATACATTTTAATTGAATGAGTAGTAGTAGTAGTCAGAATGAACAGATCACTATCTGGACTGGAGCCTTTTCCTAATTCTTAATATTTCAAGAATTCCATAATACCATCACACAATTTAGATGAATATGCACAGAGGGACTCTTTGCACAATTTCCCCACCTCTGGTCCAGGATTCTTCTTGACATGGTTCACTTTACTTGTAAATATCACGGACAGTGAAGTCCTCTCCATAAAAATCTACTATTTGATTTGTTTTTGATTGTTTGTTTGTTTGTTTCCAGTTTTGTCTTATTTTGCTTCCCACTCCAGCAGTATTGCCAGGGTCTCTATTAAAAAGAGGAAATTAGCTCCACAGAAACTGTCAAATGAAGCATTTCTGAAATACAGGGCCAAACTCTCCACTATTATTATAGGAAGTAAAGGAGAATATTTTGCCTCCTTGCTTCTCTTTTAGGTCTCTGTAGTTCTTGCTGTACATAACAGCTTTGCCCTAATTGATGTCCTTATCTTTTGCTGAAGATAAGAGATAGCAAAAAAACAAATGACTTGGTATGTAAGACGCATTCAGGAGATGCATTCTCAGATTTTTTTGGTTACTTTTTTGTTCATTTTCAAGAAGTAATTATCTTGATTTATGAATTGTGAAGATTAATAGAAATTAAGATTATTTTGTCCACCGTGATTTGCCCAGATAACCTTCATCACCAAAATCTAGATTGATGATGCTCTAGGTGAAGTGCCGACCCAGTGCTTGGCTAGTGATATCTTAGTCAAAGAATTGAGGCTTGACTGATAGATTACACAGGATAACTGTACCCTTGGAGACTCCTTCAAAATGCGGGCAGATGCTGAAACTACATTGCTTATTCTAGGTCTAACCCAGTTATTGTAGTGTTCCCTTAAGCTACCCAGCAGTGTCAATATGCAAGTCTAGTCCATGTTTTCCTCTGTTACTAGCATATTGTTATTTATTATTGTCATAATGATTCTAATAATGATATAGAGGGATGATAGAGAAATCTTCTGATGACGTCTTCCCTCAGCATCAGGTGAAATAGGCTGAAAGTATTCTTTGGTTTTCTCTCTCTCTCTCTTTCTTTTTTTTTTTTTTTTTTTTTTTTTTTGCATTGCCATGGTAGCAGGTGATCTGTAACCACTGAAGAGGTAAGGAAGGAACATAGCTGAAAAGCTGCTAAATCTGATTGACCAGTTTTTCTTAAAATGTCTATTCCCCAAAGTGAAAAGCCTGAAAACAGCAAACTGCTTTTGGTTAGTGGCTTACGCAAATCTCTTTCATTGTGAGGAAATTGCATGTTACTTTTTAAGGAAACTTAAGTATACATAGGCTGAATTCTCTACATTCATGCATGCTACAACTTAGAGATATGAATATTTTCCTCCAGTGTTTATTCCACTTAAAAAGTAAAATTCAGACTGTTAGTGAGGCATCCATTGTTACCAGGGCTGGTTTCATATTTTCCTTTAGAAATGCAGTCTGCCAGCTTATAAAAAGGCAGTTACTAGATTCATGATTCCTCATCATTTGTTGCTTGAGATGGATGAACATGCTAAAATGCTGGATTTCTCTCTTCCACTTTTTGATTAAGGTTGCCTGGAAGGTCCATGGCCTGTGGGTCTCTAGGAAAGAACAGAATGACAGAACAGGACTTTGACATTGATGCAGCATTAGAAGGACCCGGCTAGTCAAACATTAGCTGGTGACATAAAAGAAAAGAAAACACAGACCAGATTTAAATTAATTGTATGTTCTCTTTGTTTGCTGTTGGTTGACACACAGGAAGTTTCTGGAGGACTTATTGCTCAATAAGTCCTCTAGTGACTTTTTCCTTTTTACACTTGTTTGGCAAATAAGTCAGGGAGAAGGACAGGACTAAGGATTGATATTTTTTGCATGCTTTGGTTGGTGAAACAATCTACAACCTTACAAACAGTGACTATTCTGCCTTAACTAGGTCACTGTACTAAATGATCTCCCAGTTACTAAGGCTTATAGCAAGCACTTTTTTTTCCCCCTCTACTCTGTGCAGCCTATATAGACAGAGAAAAAACTTTCAAGTTCCACAACCGCTCCCCAATTCAAGAAATGTTCTTCACTTAGTACTGATGGTTACTGGCAGGCTGTTTCATACTGCTTATATTGCATAAAAGTGGCCCTAAGGTTGGTGTGAAGTTTGCCATAGTAGAGGGATACTCTCCAGTGGTCTCTTTCCAACAGAAAATCTGTAAAACAGTATCTCTTCGTAAATGTATTTCTTTAAGAATATTCTTCAGTGTAGTGCTAAGGATGACTGGCAGGTTGGTAAAGTTATAGAGATAGAGATTCACTCTTTCACCCACTGTAGCCAGTGGTGTCTTTCTCAGCACTCTGAAATAACTAAAACTTGTTAAAGGGATCCAAGTTCATAGAAGAGATGCTGATAGAATGAGCATAAATCTAAATGATTTCATTAATCCCATTTGTTACCTCCTCTTTTTTTTTTTTTTTTCCCAAAAATTGCCTACCGGTGTAGTTTAACTCTCCTTTTCTCCAAATGTGCTTCTAATTCTAGTACTCATGTATTAAGCAAGCATGCCACAGTTAATGGCCCAGCTGGCTCCCATCTGCATGATGTTGGGCAAGTCATTATTATTTATTAACATATACAGTTCATGCCTCAGTTTACCCTTTTGGTGAATACAATGTGCTTTGTGGCTTTTTGCTGTTTGATACCGAACTTGCTTAATGAATAATATTAGATCCTTGCATGCAAGCTACTACACAGCTGCTAAATAGTTGGTTTTCCCTGCCTCAGCAGTTACCCCTACTCAACCAGTTTGGCAGTGTTCAGTCTACATAATTGCTCTGAGGTTAGAGAGGAACACATCAATCAAAACCGCAGGGTCTTTTAGAGTGTTACATTTAGCAGGAAAAAAAATTAATTCAAAACAATAGTAGAGTTTTGGAGGTTACCTGAAGATAACCAAGATTACAAATTACATATATATCCCATGTATACTCCCATTGAAGTCCATGATCTAAATTAGGGACTAAATTTGCTTCTCACATAATATGACTGGCATAACCATTTTATGTATACAAAATGAATATTTATTATATTCTAAAGAAAGTATTAACATTGGTGTCACCTTTGTCATATTTGTCTTTCAGCTCATTAAAGTATGTAAATCATTCTGATTTTCTTTTCTTTATTCATCCCTTCACTTTTTGAGTTTTATTTTCTTCCTCTGTCTTTACTCATTTGGTCCCCGAAATGTGGCATGCTTGAGAAGGTGATTCAGCCTAGACAGATAGAAAATCCTTATCCACACATACCCTCAAAGCTGTTCCACACTTTTGATCTGTTTCGCCATTAAGACTTATGAAGAATTTTACATTCTTCATGTAGTAATTCTCTTTCCATGCATGTCTTAAAAAGGTCCTTGGCCTTTACACCATCCGCAAGTTTAGACATTACAAGGTTGTAATGTCTGGGCTTCAATTCGCTGTTAGTTCTTCCCGAACTAACATTTCATTAACCATTCTGTCCTGTAAATAAGGTTTCCATTATGACTTAATTTGCCATCACCGTGTCTATTATTTTCCTTTTCTTTCTACATACCTTTGTCTTTCAGCATAAATGTCCTATCATTTACAAGCTCTGTTCAAATATTACCTCGGTCTATGTCATTCCCATTGTATCAGTCTCTATTCTTCTCTCCTGTAGTCTTAGATAGGTTAGTCATAACACTGGAGCTACTCAGCGCTCTCAGCCCCCACCTTACTTATCATTGTCACTGGAATTTGGACCTCATCCTTTCTAGAGACATATCCTTGGTTCCAATTCTGGCATGCATTACAACCCAGGTACAGCCCATACAGCCGAGACCATCAGCCTTCAATCCCTAATTTGCTTTATTCTCTATTCTGCTGACTAGCAGGTGTTGCCTGTACAATCGTTGTGAGTTCCACATATGGAGCAGCTGGAGGACTGAGCCTTTAATAGGTCTTTTCCACTTCTAATTTTTACAAGCCAGTTCTAGCAGCAATCTAAAAAACATCGCACGTTGATAATGAAGCTGATGCAAGCAAAAATCATTTAGCAAATGGAAGAGGGCTAGAAGAGGGTGGGAGAGAGAAAAAACAGCTTTATACAAGGCAATGCAGTTTACATTATCCTACTGGAATAGCTAATTTTATTCTCTACAACTCCCCCTAGACCAATGTACCTTTGGCATTTAAATTACTTCCAAATTACATCTGATAAGTAATTTACGGCATGATTACATATGAATTGGACCCTGAGATTTCCTCTGGTGGGATCACAATATATCCAGACTTGGCCCAACTCTCTCCCACAGTTTGCTATTAAGAGGTCATTTTTAGCTGGAGGGCCATCACTTTTAAATAAAATTGGACTAAAGGATACAATTTCAGGAAAAAAAAAAAAGATCCTGGCTTCAGTAGCTTTTGAAATCTCATATTGGCTTTTACATTAGCTCATAATGGTGTAAATCAGCAGGATTCAGGTTAACTGAAAAATAACTGGAAAAAAAATACTGCTCTTTTTCTTCCCAGTAAATTACCTGTATATATTAGAGAAGGATTGTTTCCGGGCTGAAGAGATGCATTCAGGTGTGACTGCATATACTCCCCACCCTCCCCTGGGTATTCCTTTACCTTATGTATGATTTTTCAAATAAAGCTATTCACCAGCTTGCCAAATTCTTCACATAGCACACATAGCATAATGTATTTATGGAGAGTCTATCTCTTGGGCAAGCCGAAGTGGTGGAAATTGCCTGTAGAAAATTGAAACCCTGATAATTGATTTTGCTTGCTCCTAAGGTTTCAAGAGACTTGAATCTTCCAAGAATAAATCAAAAACTGTTCAGTAGCAAACCATGGGGAATTCCTCCAGTTTCTTAGAGTGGTTTCCTTGCTAAGATTCAGAAATTATATTCTTACTGATGTAGATTTAGAATTAAATTATTTGCTTAAAATAGTTAAGTCTGTTGCCTATTGGGATTTTCTATGTCAGGTAATGTGACTGCCATTTGTAGCCAGAATCTATGAATTGTAGAACAGAAAACCTGGTAAACCTTAGGTATATGAGGATCATAAAATCTTATTAGAAGGCAAATAATAACCTTCCAGGCAAATAATAACCTCCCAACTCTGCTGAGATTGATTTGGAACTAGGAAATCTGTAGAAATCTGATGCAGCATGCAGCACCTAATTTATGTATGCAAATGCAAATATGTTATTTTTCCTTTTCTTTTTAGGATGGGACTAAGCAAGAGAGAAATATTCCTGAGTAGTTCACCATGCAAAAGATCAGATTTGTCCAGATGTTTATAACATTTCTACAGAAGGAAATTAAATCCTTTGGAGATGAGTCTTTGCAAGCTTAGCTGTGGGAC
Organism: Tinamus guttatus; assembly: GCF_059628265.1. Taxonomy (NCBI): domain Eukaryota; kingdom Metazoa; phylum Chordata; class Aves; order Tinamiformes; family Tinamidae; genus Tinamus; species Tinamus guttatus. The sequence continues at coordinate 1,176,788 of NW_028288870.1, read as the reverse complement.
ATTACAGTCTCTCCCAACACTGGTTCAGGTATAGCTGCTTACAGCAGGAAAACACAACCAGATTCAGCAAGATTCTGCTTTCTAGACCACTGCTTACACATCATTGTGCTCTTGCTTCTGTTATGGTATGTTAAACTTTCATTGTATGTCTAATATACATAATTTTATCATGGTATAAGCATATTATAGTATATTATATAAGTGTGTTATCGTATAAGTGGTGTATATTTAAACACAATGGGCCGTTATTTGCAATTTTATTAATAAAAGTATAAGTATTACAGGTACAGTATAATTTGAAAGACTTGTATCTTTCCAAAAATAAATCAAAAACTGTAGCACAAAAACTGTAGCACAACCTTGAGAAACGTCTCCAGTTTCTTAAAGGGATTTTCTTGATAGAGTCCAAAAACTATACTTTCACTGATGCAAATCTGGCATGTAAGTGCCAAGCTATGGCAGTCCACTGCAGTCAACATCCAGGTATATGATGTGATTTCAAAAAGTTCAAAAAGCTTCTAGATTGTATTGCTCTGCAGGCAGACATGATCTCTTGGATTAGAGCATCTAACTTGCCTTCCAAATGGTGCAGACTGCTCTCTTCTGGACAATGCACAAGGCAGGAGACCCTCCATAGACCTTTCGCACACTCTTTTGAAGAGACTGGAAAGCAGGCTAAAATAATCTGTGTGGCTTCCAAGGGATATTATAGTTTCTGCAGAAATGAAGTCTTCATTTAGAAGGAAAAAGAAATGAAGACTTTTAATTGCTCATGGTGGAAAAAAAAATAGATCAAAGCTTTTTAATTGACTTTAACCAGTGCAACATTGTTTGCAAACAGATTTTGTATTTTTATAAGCCCTTGAGCACCTGAGAACAAGGCTGCAAGGAAAGCAAAACTTGGTCTTGTAGGTCTTTCACCTAAACCTTCCCATGACACACAAAAAGAATGTTTAAAACTCACAACTAATAGTTTCAGTGCCAATGACTTTAGCAATGCATTGCGTGTGGGGGAGCAGCAGCAGGTGGGAGCTGAATGTTGCAGTTGAGGTAGCTGACCTGTGAGAAGAAATTAAAAGTTACATCAAAAAATAATAAAATAAAATAAAAATAAAACAAAAACAAAGAAACCAAAAGCTTGAACTTGTCCTTCCATGTAGTAATGCTGAATAGAGGTGGTAAGTATAGGCAGAAAAATACTGCTTGCATGATTGTTTTTCTCGCAAGAAGCCTGTTTCTTCAGTAGGTTTAGATTGCTTTTACCCATGTGTAATTCAAAAACAGGCTAGAAGACAAAAATTCCTATGTAACATTTCCACTCTTTACACAGGAAGAGTGTATATGGTTATGGATCTGTAATCTAGTTCATATCTACCTTGTAGCAGGAAACTCTGAAGTAGTGGGTTTAGCTTTAATGTGAGGAAGTTACATTTCTTCTCTTTCCTGAGGATTAGAGAAAATGTTTAGGATGCCCAGAGCATTCTAAAAGAAGAAATCTCAACAGCAATGCAGATTTCATAGTCAGCATTTTCATTTTGAGGAGCATGCTCGCTCGTCGAGTTTAGTCTCAGTTCATCATCAGGAGTGACCATCTCAGCATGCAGATTCGGAATGCCCAATATTTCAGTACATAAATTTACTGCATGGCAGTTTCGACATACACTCTAAATTTCTCAGTCTCCATTTCCTATCCCATTCATTAAGTGGTTGTTTCAATTCACAGGCTTCTCTTGTCCAAAATCCAGCAGATCCCATAAGATTTTTATTTTCTGTAGCTATACCTACATAATCAGGGACACTGATTTTATCTGACCCTTTCTCTTTCCTCACTGTATCAGAAGCTGTTTTCTTTACTTGCATTTTTAGGAACTATTCAGAACATGCATCTCGATTTCTTGTGGCTAATTTTTCTAATGATGACCCCAACTAATTTCCTGTTTTCAGTACCCTCTGATGTCCCAAACATATGACTAAGGCATCGCCACCCAGGGTATCACTGCATGTCATTTGAACTGTGCCAGCAGTCTGTGTGCATGGTCTTAGCCTGTTGCATACAAGCTTCAACCCCACTGAAAGAGGGTAAAGCTGAGTGTGTCTTACTCAGGTTTGCCAAGAAGTGAGAATATCCTCCAGTTATTTACCACAGCTCAGCTGTTGCTTAGCTCCTTGGCAGATCAGTTGTGTATTTTGATCCCAGAAACCCTGGAGCTGATTTTATTTCAAAAGAAAAAGCAACCAGGGACAAGAACAGGGGAATTCTCCAGTCAAAACAAAGAAGCACAAAGAGCCTGTACAAATACCCTTATCTTCTGTTGTATTTTGATCACTCGCTCTGTGATATCGCAGACAACCTCAGAATTTTATCTTCTCTCGAAGTATGTTCAGCCAGTTTCTAACTCCCTCCAAAAGATTCTCAGTAGAAGTTTCCAACCTTGTAAACTCCCTTTATTATTCTTAAATCTGTGACTTCTTCAGGAGCACTACTGAGCTGCAAATGTCTAAACAAGATATGATGAACTGATTTTTCCTTAAGTCCTGATGCCCATGCATCCCCATATAATATAAGCTGCCTTTACCAAGTAGACAAATTACTAGAAATTGCAAATTATGAATAATTACTCTGTATGTGTTCTTTCCAAAACTCATACACTATCTGCACAAGTGTTGCGGTACCTTTAGTTCTCCTCAGGAAAGTCTGGGATGCTGGTAACATATGGAGCATTTCTTGAGCCAGTACTCTTTGATGCTGAGCTATCCAGTACTGTTTTCTCTTATATCCTTCATAAATCAGCTGCAAAGATTTTCTGGATCTAGTGCCATGCAACACTGGTGAGCTTGAGTGCATACTCTAAGTCACTGTAACATACATGTATGCTATTGTGAGCCTTACTATATTTTTTTGTAGCCAGTCCCATTTCTTCACTGGCCAACATTTCCAGTACCTGCCTATTGCTTCTCACTTGCTCGTATATTTGCACATTAAACTGACCTGTGCCACAGAAAGTCCTTTAGGCCATCTGATATCTCAAGATGTGGCATGAGTAGTAGTGGGGGATGGAAGTGGAAGATGCTGCTCCCTGTGAAAAAGCATGCAACTGAACTCCCTGGTAAGTGCTCTGCTGCTTATATAGACAACTTCTGGACAATGTTAGCTGGCACAGTAATATACAGAAAGTAGATCAGACGGGTTACTTTGGCAGCAATAAGAGCATTTATCTGAGCGCTACAGGATTCATCGGCACAGCTATGCCAGTCATCTCTTTAGCACTGCTTCTCAATGGCAGGACGTGGTACATTCAACCAAGAGGCACCATGGTGGCCATAGGCTGGGACGCTTACCCCGTGAGGGGAAGTTAAGCAAGTGTTCAGCTAGAAGAAGAAAAGTTTTCAGGGGTACCTAACAGTGGCTCTCCAGGACCTATGAGATAATTATCAAGAAGACAGAGCCAGACTCTCCTTAATGGTGTAATGTGGAAGGACAAAGGCAATGAGCATGAGGTGAAGCAACAGAGCTTCACACTAGATATAATGAGAAACTTTTTCACCCTGAGGACAGTCAAGCAGAAAAACAGGTTGCCCAGAGAGGCTGTGTAGTATCTATCCTTGGACTAAGGCCAAGCCCTGAACAATGTGGTCTGAGCTCATTTCTGACCCTGCTTTGAGCAAGAGGTTGGCTTAGAGATGTCTTGCCTGAATTATCCTGTGAGTCTATGATCAGAAATCAATCTATCTGGTTCGTAATAAATCCAGGCTGCAGAGAGAAGACTCATCTGAGAGCTCATATCCTAGAAAGCCATCCCAGTCTTTTTTTGTACAGACAGAAAAATTAAGAGTTTGACCAGTCCATGGTCCATACTGACAGATTTCACACAGCACAGGTCATCAAGTCCTTGAAGGACTACAACATAGCTTTGAAGAATAGCAGCTAGCTAGGTATCTTTCCTTTACTTTCCCTTTTTAAGAGCTTGAATCTTTACTCACTCATCCTATCTCTGTCAGAGAAGGGAATAGCCAACATAGCTGGGTCATACTGCCAACTAGCAGGCAGCCTCTCTGCTCGCCTATCAGAGTCAGTCCCCTGCAAAGCTTGCATTCAGTCTCTGGAGTGTTTTTCTCCTGCTGTGTCATTTCGTCCTTCCCTCCTCACTTCGTCTTCCCATCCCTCTTCTTTTGGCATCAGGATTATAGTACAAGTGTCCTATTGCTGTTGTGCACTTGCCTGAGATTTTTGCCTGACTTTTTTTCCACTCCACTCAGCTCTTCTCCTTGCTCTGGTAAGTCTGATGAGCACAATGGCTTTAATTTAAGTGCTTCCTTTGGGATTGTCAGCCCACATTTTCTAGGAATAGCCTTAAAAGCCTTAAGTACCATGTGGCTAGTAATAGCTTTAAAAGCCTAAAGAAAACAGGCAAGTATCTAAGGCCATTGGTGAAAGTGAGAAAGGCTTCTCTAAAGAGTGACTTTGGTAGAGCTTGCCTTTATGTGAGAATAGAGGTCATAGCTGTTTTTCTACAGCAACAAATGGTTGAGACTCAGATGCAACAAGAGACATGAGGCAAGTGACATCAGAAAGTCTCTGAATCTAGGTTCTTTCCATGTCTGTAGTACATGTGCCACAAAGCTTCCAAATATTTCTTTTTCCTTTGTATTAGAAAAATTGCACATGAATTCTAAAGCTATTCAAGTGTGGCATATAATTAATAAGGTTGATTTTATCACTGCTTTTTGAAGTAATATATAGGATAGTGTCTAGGCTGTAACAAGCACACATATTTTTCTGAAGAGTAAATGAAACTATACTAATATAGGTCATTTTTGAATTTAATACTTGCTGCTTTAAAGTTTTGTTGTAGTTCAATTTTCTGTAATATCAAGGTAATGCTTTAGGTTTTACCAGCATATGCTGTCTGGTCTAATTACGTAGAACACTTTGTTTTAGAGAATTTGTCTGTGTGTATGTGAATTTTGAGCATAAAGTGCTAAATACCATTACCCATTTTAGAAGCACTTAAAATAGCTTCTGGCTGTAGAGCAGGTGCCATGTGTCTTTCTGCTGGATAGATGGGGAGGCAAGAACTAAATATAGACAAGCTTGTAAACCCTCTAGAAGTTTAAGCTGCAAGAAGGGAAGGATAAAGAAGGAAGGGAAAACTTTCTTTTTTAAAAAACAAAAGATAAACAAAACTCCGTGACAGGACACAAAACAGAGCTAAAAAGAGAATATTTATTTGAGCTGTGCCTGTGCTGGGACAGTGTCTCCTGCGACAGCAGCCGTGTCTGCTCTGGCAGTGTGAGGGGCAGACTGACACCGTGGCTGCACACATGACTTTTTCCAGCTGCACAGGAATGACTGTCACAGCTCTGCTAAATCAGGCTCTGGCTCTTGCCGACTGACCTTTTGCTTTAGAAGGACTAACTGACTTCGGAGCACAGTGAATGCAAAGTTTGCTGTAAACGTGAGATGTTAAGGGATGCCTTCAGAGCCAAACAAATTGAACGTGTTACCAGACCCTACTTAGCAGCACACTTTTTCTCTTGCCTCTGACTGCAGTTCTGGCTATACCACATGCTTACCTGTTTCGGTGTCTCTTAGCCCCTTTGGTAGATGCGGTCACTGCTGTTGTCCCCACGTGTCAGTGCAATTGGAGGTGGCAATGCACGACCAGGCAATGCATGACCAGCCCTCAGAGGTCTGTCTGCCACTTCCCATTGGAGACCAGAGCTTGCCTTGTCCCATCGTGCTCCCCTGCTCTCCTGGTTTTAGCCAAGTGTTTTTCACTGTGGCAGGACATGATTGGAGAGGCCAGTACTGGCCCATCATTGGGACCCTTTTGCTGTCAGAGGTTCTTCCCACCTCTGGCACATGGAAGAGCAGAGGAACATTTTTCTGGACAGACTCTGGGTCTTCTCTGGGCTGTGGTAGTTAAGTACAGTTAACAACTCCCAAACTACCTTTCCACTACTTGTGGTTTTGTGTCTAATGCCACACATTAGAGTCCAGCATAGTAGCTTGGTTTGTCCTAACGTTGTTGCTGACAGGGCAGGCTTAGAGTTTTTAAATTAGGTTTGGAGTCAAGAAGGAATACAAGCTTGGGATCTGGGCTTGAAATTCAATCTAGCTGTATCTTAAGCAGAGAGCACTAAAACTCAAAACACCATGGCTATGCAGGAACACCACATTGCCATAGTATTAACTCTATTTTCCAATGAAAAAGAAACCTTATTAATCATCTGGAGTGAATATCTGTAGGTAGCAACTACAACTATCTGAGATCAAGCTTCCTTCTGAAAAACAGGGCCAGGAAAGATACTGATTGGAGAGTCATGGAACAGGTCCAGAATTTGTTAGCACAGTAGGAAAGGAGTAGATATTATCCAAGATTCAAGTTCAGTCAGATAACTGGTCATTCCCCCAGCTCACTGCATAAAACAGACTATGTCCCTGTTGGACATTTAGAAGCCTAGAGACAACAGTATTGGCAGCAGGAGTTACAGAAGTCAAGAGGCAGACAGTCAAAATCCAACTCAGTCTGCTGGAAGTCAAGGAACTAAGGAATTCCCCTGCTGTGCTCAGACAACCAATTTTTAGCCAATACTGTGTCTAAGAAAGTATTTAATGTAAGCACTTTAGGGCTTGCTGAGTTTAGCACCAGAATCTTTTTATGGCCTGATAAGAAAGAACTCCTGATACACATCAAGGTTAAACAGGCTGGAGCAAGAGGAGGACCAGGGCCAATTGCAGTAAAATTTTCCAATATCAAAGGCTGTAAGCGGGTTGTTCTCAGCAGAAAATAGCTGCTCTGTCTACCTAAATATAAATCCTGTTGCATTATCAAAGCAGTTATATAAAACAAGATGCAGAAGCCTTAGCAGACATTGAGTTTATACTGAAAGTTGTAATCAGATCTCTGATTGAAATTTCAACTAAAAGAGAATAGAGGAAAATATTAAAATATTTACTTGTCTGTGTAACTCTTCAGCATGATCCAAGATGTAAGCAAGGTTCATCACTCTGAGTTTCTGTGGCTCACCGCTACTTACCACTTCAGATCGTTAGCCTAAATGTCAGCAGATGTAAACTACCATGGTTTCAGAGACTTTCTGGATAGGAATGACATAGATTATACTGGGGAATCTTTCCTCATAGGTGAATGTTTAGACAATTTGTGTCCTTGATTCAAAACATCTAGTTCCTCTTTAATTCACCCATATGTTTTATTTGTTATTGAGAAACACAGCTGATATGAATCAATAGCTGACTTAGAACCTTCTGTATTTTATATTTGTAGCTGGAAACTTAGCGATTCACTTATCAGGAAAATTTTAGCCAGCCTGTGCTGATACATGAATAATTCCACTAGGACTTGGGTAGAAAGTCAAGGCAAAGTGTCCAGGTGCAGTGAGGGCCAGTTGCTGTGCAAGAGACAGGGAGCTGGAAGGCAAGCATGATAACAAGAAGACCAGGAGACTCATTGACATGCAAGCAGGATGTGGAGCAATAACTCAGGATCCGATCGGGTCCGCACACACTGATCAAGGTCAAGCACAGAGCAGCAATCTCCCAGCATGACCACAGTGACAAGGCAGGTCCAAGGGCAAGCTGGGAAGCTGAGCCAGCAGGTCCGGCTCTGGGGCAGAATCAAGGAGGTCCAGGACTGTGCACAGAGGTTGCTGATACCGGCTATGATGAATGGAGACAACAGTAAAGCTGAAAAGCAGCTCCAAGGGAAAGAAGGGCCCAGGCTTTGCTTCTAGCTTTCTTCCCCATAGCTCTTAGCAGTGAAGGTGCTGGCCTTGAATCTGCCAGCTAAACGCCTTCGCTTAACCAGCTGAACTCCTAGGAACAGGATCTGCTTGAGGCTTTGGCAGCAAGAATCATGTCACCCTGTGCCTACTTACAAATGGAGACATAAGCATATGTCTCCATTCATATATGAAAATTCATATATGAAAATAGAGCATTTAGTGATCCAGTTTGCGTTCTGTGAAGAATATATTACAAAAATAACTATTTCTTATTAGGGATATGCTTAATGAAACTTTTGCTCCGAAATGGACACAGGTTCTTCTAGACAAGAACTGGTCACTCCAGCTTTTCTACTTAATTGAAGACCAACTATCAAATAGCTCAAATTAATTAATATAATTGTAAGTACTAGTCTGAACATGTCAGAAATAAGCATATTTTGCAGAGCTTCCAGTTTAGTATTTAGAATAATGACACTGAATTTGGATTAATTGGCAACTCTGGTTAAACCAAGATCACAAACTGTACTTTAATGTTCATGTTAACTGGAATTATTTGGCCTTACTTTTTCAATATTACTAAGACATCAAATCCTACTGATATAATTTTTAGTTCACTTTGCAGTAGTATTATCACTTTGCCAAAAGCAAGATATAAAATATCAAATCCATCCATCTAACAGCATCTATGAGACAAGCTCCAACTACCTGCACAAGCCGTTAATGTTACTGAGTTTTACCTATGGAAGGACTCAGGGGCATTGTTTTGTAGCTAGCATCTTACAGGCAACAGGCACATCCTGAACTGTACTCAAAGCTTTCAATTATGGGACCACAATTGATAGTTGCTAGAGATGATAAAACACAGATGTCCAACTGTCTTATCAGTAGGCACAACCAAATAGCTAGGCAATGAAATCTTGAGATACGTTGCCCTAGTAATGGCAGTCACTGCAATTCCAAACATCACTTAGACTGCTAAGAGCTTAATAATATACACTGAGTCACGTATTGCAATAAATTGCATCTCTATCATCATACACTGCCTTTGGCCAAGTGAGTTTATGATTTTGAAGACTGCAGCAATTTAGATGCCATGGAAAATACACATTACTGTCAGCTGAGCAGGGAACAAAATGTTACTCTGTTAGCTCTTTGCTTTCAAAGCAGGTTGTCTTTTCAAAGGGAGGAAAGCAACCACCCTGCACACTGGAACAGAGGTGACAAAGCAATCTTCCTCTCTGTTCCTCACCAGATACCTGACTGGCACTATTGTAAATCATATACTTCAAGGGATAAACAAAAATCAGACTGAGACAGAAAGCTCAGGGCTATAAATAGTATCAAGCCTGTAGCCAAGCAGCTGTGTGGAATAGTTCCAGCAACAAGACAGATGCGTACACTGCTCCTCTGCACTACAGCTGGAGGGCAATGCAGTAGTAAAGGCAGCTCAGCCTGTGCTCAGAGCTGCTTCCTCTATAAGCTGAATTTTCAGACTGCGCCCGGTCAAAGTTGTTGCTGTGCTGCCCCACTCCTTGCAGGACCAGCTTCTGCAGGGTGAGGATGTGGGAAGCTCTCACTGACTTGCTCCTCACGATGTGATTGGAGTGTGATTGGTGATTATTGGTTCAAAATGTGCCAACAGGTGAGAAATAGAAAATAAGAATGAAGCAAATGTAATGTGAAGCTGTTGACATGATGAAGGTGTCAATTGCCAGCATTCCAGCTAAACAAATTGAGAAAAGTAAACAATGGCACATAATGTGTTCAATGATATAAATGTCTGGTGTCATTTTTAGTATCACTGCCAACAAAAGCTTTGTTTTTAAGTACTGGTTTTGTGCAGGCTTTTCCTCTTGGAAGGTATGAAGCTTGCTTTTCTGCCTGGAGATTAAACACCTTGGTTGTTCATGTAAGTGCGACATATCCATTATGTCAAAGCCAAGGGATAAGCTCTTCTCCCTAAATTCCCCACAAAAGCCCTATTGTGCTACAGAAGCTTTGTGAATGGTTAGATTTCATGTGTTTGTTAACCCTACATTTGTTTGCGATCAGGTACTACACCAAGCATGGAGAACAACCAGTCGTGTGATCACTGCTCTGAGCAGCAGCTCCTCGCTCCTACGGAAAACGTGTCCACCTTGCCTGAGCAGAACGGCCTTGAGGAGCCAGACAGGGAGAAACTCGCCTCCAGCTGCCAGCCACCCGCTCCATCCCCCGAGGGCCAGCCCAGCAGCCAGCCAGGAACAACAGTTTGTGACATCTCGGAGGAGCTGAGCCGGCAGCTGGAGGACATTATTAAAACCTACGGCTCGGCTGCCAGTCTGATGGAGAAGGAAGGCACTGCTAAAGGAACTGGGAAGCCTGAAAAAGGAGAATCAGCCGGTAACGAGGATGCGGAATACGAAGACACAAATGAGGAGAGTGAGAAAGAGAAGATAGCTCCTGGAGATGCTTCAAGAGCAAAAGAGCCTAGTGGCAGCAAGGAGCAAAAGCTGGAGAAAAAAATCCTGAAAGGACTGGGCAAGTATTATATAGCAGCACTGCAACCCATTGCTTAGAACAGAAATAAAACCACTACCAACCTTGCTGTTTCCCACATTAAACCTTCCTTGAATAATAGGAACTTCCCGTATACCAATGAAAAGCATCATGATTGTTACAAAATTTCTCTATTTTTTTTTAGCACTTACCAAAAATTACATGTTGGCTATATCAGATATTAGTCTTTTAAAAAGATGAAAGCTTAAGATATTATTATATCACATGATTATATGATACTGGGCCACATAAAGTACTTAGCCAAAGTGTGTCTTTGGAACAGACAAGGAAGTTGCCTCTTAGTCTAAAGAAAAGCTGATAGCTTGTTTATAGGTGAATATAGTTTTTTCTACCCGGCCTCTTTAAGTATGACTTTTCACCAGTCATAACAGCTAATGGTGCTATTATGTAGAATGGCAAAGTGGGAAGCTGCGGAATAAATTCTCTGCCATACCCAGGTTATTTTTCCTCCAGGAAACATCTGGACTCATCACAGTCCATATGCTTGTTCTTTCAAAGCATAGAATCTGTTCCCCTTGGCCTCAGCCTACATTAATTGAGCTAGAAAGAAGTCTACAAGATTTCATAAAGTTTGTCCTTTCTGCTTGGCAGCCACTAGAGAGCAATATTGTTACATTCTAGTCTAACTGTAATTTATTTACCTTCTTACCTTTAACCCCTGCTAATCTTCAAGCATCTCATTTGCATGAAAACTCAAATCCAGTAGCAGACTATGCCTACAGAAAACCCATCCTACAGAAAAGCCACTGTGGATCATTCTTACAGAAAATGGACTAAACATGGGACTCCAAGAACAAGCAGTGTTCAAGCTCCAGTTTGTATCAGGAACTGAAATTAATACCAAAAATATCAGCCTAGAAGCAGGACAACAATGTTTGCACAGTGATTTGTCTTATGTATGCCAAGATAGCTACTGGACTACTAATGTATTGTCTCTGGCATTCAGAATCTCTTCACCAAGTCAGGGAAGTGATTTACACCACTATCATGTATCTCAGGCCTGCTTAGTAACACCCACTGCTATCTGATTGTTTCCATCCTCACCATAGTGTCCATACCTAACTTATTCTTCCTAACCCATACAAGATACAAAGAAGAACAGGAGTTGAGTACACCAGCTTTATTTTGCAGCTGTGATGGATGAAGTGTTTGGGTCTTCTGGGCCCAGGTCCTTTCTGTCATATACCAGTCAACTGTGCCACATGCATGACCCAGCCATTTTACAAAAACTGTTAAATGAAAAGCAGATAATGTGAGACAAAGCTAATTCTTTTCAGTTGCACTAGGTGTCTATGTTCCATTAGCACCTTTAAGAATCTACCCTCATAGCTAGAAGATAGCACGTAACTGTGTTCTGGAATAGATGAAAATTCAAGCATATTTTTTTTTTCTTGGGGGGAGAAAGACTCTAAACATCCATAGGAATATCAGCAACAAACTGCCTCTACCATTAACTGTCTATTTCTTTTTTTTTAAGGGAAGGAAGCCACCCTCCTGATGCAAAGTTTGAACAAGCTGAATACACCAGAAGAGAAGCTGGACCTGTTGTTTAAGAAGTATGCTGAGTTGGTTAGTATAGCATTGGTTTTTTTTCTGGGCATACTGTTTATAAAGTAAGTTGTAAAAAACGTATGTCATGCAACATGGTCAGACTTCATTTAGTAGTAGAGTCTGTCCTATAAAATATGTCCCCAGATAATTCTGAGGGTTAAATGGCAAATTATGGATGTGCAGGCTATAAAAGAAAAATATAAGGAAGATAGGCTTGACTTTGGATTAAATCTGAAAGGGGAACTTGGAAAGTTGATGAGACAATATATTTGTCGTTCAAAATAAAGCTCTGTAAATATTTCTGGAATAATGGAGCATAACTGAGGGCATGGATTCACCAGTTGAGAGACTTCAGCCATAACAAAAAAAAAAAAAACTAGTAAATCTGTTTATTCACCACTATTGTTAATACACTTGCTGTAAGTTTATATATGTCTTTAGTACTGTGAGCATAATTTCATTTTTCAGAAATATTCTACTCTAATCCTCTAAATATCTTTTCATTCTTCAAGATCCACATGTTTTCCTGTCATACAAACTGCTCACTGCTTTCATTAACAGATTATCCGTGATTACTTTATACTAAATTCTCACTCCATGAGCCCCCAGTCCATTCACTGGTGTTCATATAATCTCAATTCTTGATGTAACAGGTATTCCAATAGGTAAATAACCTTTTAAACAGTGCTAAGTTAAATAAGGCACATACACAAAGCCTGTTCTCTGTCAGCATCTCTTCATGATTTTCCTTTTCCTTGCATCTTACATCATTTTCAACAGTAAAACCAAGTGGGTAGTGCAAAGTCTTCAATATTGTTTCACACTGCACTTAATTCTCATAAAATTAAGCAGTGGAGAGTTGGATGACATTACTGCAATCTAAGATTTCACATGTACTGTGAGCTCCCAGAAAAGGCGAAACCCCGATCATCCAAACCTTCTTCATCTTGGCCCACTTGGAGTAAATCCACTGTCTTATAAGGTGTTTGGACCTCAAGGGGACGTGGCTTCAGACTTTTCATCTGCAGGCAATGTGGATGCAACAAGGTTTGAATATTATAGCATAGCATTCAAGCCAACACTCTGGTATGGTTATTACATACAGACAGTTAATAAAGACAAGATAGATGCAGCCTTTCAGTAGCATGTTCTAATGCACAACATTCTAGAATGCCAGAGAATCCAAAAGCTGGGCTCATATTGTTCATCCTTCCTGACTCTGAACACTGCAGCCATGCACCCATGTACCTGCTTAAAAAGACTATTACTCTTCAGAAAAAAAAAATCATGTTGGAAGAAAAATACTATAGAGGTAAGAATTACAATAATATCATCAAAGACTTTGATACAGTTAGAGAAGAGAGCAGGTCAAGCCTGCGATTTAAACTGTTGTCAAGTATAGTGAAAAACAACAGAAATCAATAGCAGGTAATTTGTAAGTGGGTCTGCCCGAGGTTTTTATATCTCCTTCATGGTGTTCTTTCTTAGGCAGATTAATACACATGGAGGTCTGAAGGGTTTCTACATTAGCAAGCCAGCACAGAGAGGAGATGAGTGGAATCGTGTGACACTCCACAGCTGGCACTCTTACCTTTCCCTTCTACAAGTTTTAAATAATTCTGTATTTGCGCCTGTTGATTTAAACACATATCAATAATTTATTCAGAAGAGTAATAATACAAAGTTTGGTATAAAATGTTGGGCAGTAGAAAATCAGAAAACAGATTAGCCTGATCTGTAGTGCCTGTAATGATCAGCCTCTGAAACTAAACTAAAACATAGTGAAATGAACAGTCAAAGCCCCTACAACCATAATGTTATCCCTATAGCCATACCAGCTAACTGACTACCTTTCTCTGTTCTTTCCACACCTTTTGAGATGGGATATTTTGAGATCAAGGGCTTTCTTCTAAGTAGGGCTATACAGCCACAATTTGTACAAATCTTACAAATGAAAAGACTGCAGTATTTTGACAGCTTGTGGAGTACTGAAAAATGCATGTGCAGAACATTGGCTTTATAATTGGTTTAGTGCACAGATGTGTCCATGTCTCATCATAAACTGCTTTCTTTCTGTATGTATGTGTGTATAAAAACCTCTAATTTTATAAATTGGTTTCTGGCAATTTGTAATTTATCCTATGCTTAAAGGGACTTTATGTCCACTGATTAACTGAAATAGTACTTCTTTTATAATGTATTCTCTGCTGCATTGAAGCATTGCCAGAATAGAGTATAAAACATGGGCCATATTGACAGTAACCCATGCAGGAGAAGGTGCTGAAAGAAAACACTGGGCCTTCTGCTTTGTCAGCCTATATAATGTCACTAAGATAAATAAGTTAATAAATATAACTAAAAGCTTGTTGGAAAGTGCTTGCACTGCTCACTCAGCATGGCTGGGGGTAGTGTGATTAACAGCTTGTCAGCACTTAGTTGTCACAGTTGCCACTCTGCCTGCACCCTCGCGCCCATCCCAATTGCACACTTCAGGCCACTTTTTGCTTCTGATGAGTTATTTTCCAGCCAGATCAACTCCCTGCTCTGGTTAACTGCGTGTCTGCGTGGGTACTTGTTCTAGCACAGACCAGGGGATAGTGCAGCAATGTGTTTAGCTGAGAGGGATGCTGGAAATCTGGCTGACTTCAGACAGATTAAGTAGTAGTGGTGTTAGCAGTAATTTCAAAGGGTGCCTCTAAATAGGGTCCTATGCAAAGTCTGGACTTTCACGCTTGGCTATATGCTATTTAACTGTTAGCCCATTCCCTGATACAGTCTATAGCAGTGAGAACACTGCCTGGAAAGGCATTAGGGAATAGCATGGGCAATATTCCCATGCTATTAAGGAATAGCCATACTGCCCATGCTATTCCCTAATCGTGTGAATGAGGCTATGCCCTGTGGGGAGAGGAGAGGAAGAGAGCTTAGACATTTGGACGCGAGCCGTGCCACACTATTCACCATCAGAGAACATTTTTTCCACTGATACTGGCAGAGCTACTGGCGTAGCTGGGTTTAGTAAATCACACCGTGCTTTATTTTAGGTTTTACCTACAAATACTTGCTGCGCAATTCCCTGTGACCGGTTTAGTTTCAGTGGCCCTGAGGGTCTTGCAAGAACTGTATGATAATAAGTAAATGTGAATATTGTCATTGTCTGCAATGGCACCAAGACGAAAACTTTCTTAAAGCTCGGTTTCTTAAATCAAGAGTTTCTTTCTCTCGATCAGCCTGCAAAAATAAGGATTCCTTCTATTTACAGCTGTTTTAGCAAATGTTTCATCGTTTTTCATAATTTATGATTGGGAACCTTTTTTATTATTATTTTATTTTATTCCTATTTATCAGTGAATTCCTTTATTCAGTGCAAAAGTAGCATCATATCTTAGATATTCCTGGAAACTTTCAAATACAAATTTCTAAGCCAAATCATTTTTAAAGAAAAAAAATGCTTGGAAGACTTTTCACTTCACAATTAAGACCTATTTCATTCTCAGCCCACTCTCTCAAGCACAGCTTGAGTGAATCATCTGAAATTTGGACAAAGCATTATCTGCTAACCACAGGCTGTGCATGCAAAATGTGGAGTAAAAAGAACCTTTTTTGTGTTCTTAAAAGGGATGTGGCAAGGGCCAAAATCAAGCTTATAAAGAAAAACAAATCTCAGCCTTAATTACAGAGAGGCTATTTTTTTTCCTACAATACTAGAAAAATGGTTTCAGCTAGTGGAGCTTGATTAGATTTAAAAGCCCTATTCTATCTATCAGGGGTAAAACCACTCAACAATACACATGCTGAAAGTTGAGTATAAACTTCAAATATACTTCAAGCTGGTGATTGCATTGCTTTGTAATATGACTAGCTATGATTTGATTGATAATACACAGAGCTCTGTACTGTAGGCATAAATTACAGAACATCTGCAGAAAACATATCATCGAGCACAGAAAGTGTAAAACATTATTCCTGATGACTGTCTTCTCGTTTGAGCTGTGTATCATTTACCTGCACTCCCAAACTTACCCAGTCTTACTATAGATAATAATTAATACTAATAGCACCCTACTATTATATGTTGTAATGCTAATAATAACATTATTATTAGGGTTTGCATATTGCAGTCATCAATAACTAGAATATATTTGGTCTTTAGAAATCTCTTACAATGTATAGGTATGGCTGTAGTACAGACAGCAGGCCTACTATAGGTTGACATAAAAGAAGAAATGTTTAAAAGCTTCAGCAGGAGAAAGCTTCTTGGACATTTCTGTTTCTGATTCATTTGCACTGCACCAGATTTTTCAAAATAGCCAATAAGAGCCCTATGTGGGAAGACAGTCTCTATGGGACTGCTACTAGCAATTCTGTTTCTAGCTCTCTATATCCTCAAACACAATAACACACACCCTGCTATCTCTTTAGGAAACTGGAGTTATGCATCCACAGAAATATGCATCCTGGCCCATCCTCATGACATTCAACAAAGGCAAGTGCAGGGTCCTGCTCCTAGGAAGGAATAACCTGTATAGGCTGGGAGCTGACTTGCTGGAGAGCAGCTTTGCAGAGAAGGACCTGGGTGTCCTGGTGGACAAGTTAACCATGAGCCAGCAACATGCCCTTGTGGCTAAGAAAGCCAATGGTACCCTGGGGTGCATTACACGGAGTGTTGCCAGCAGGTTATGGGTCACGATCCTCCCCTCTGCTCAGCCCTGGAGTCCAGTCCAGGGCTCCCTAGTATAAGAGGAACATGGAGCTACTGGAGAGAGTCCAGCACAGAGATACAAAGGTGTTCAGGGCACACGAGCAGCAATGAGGACGGGCTGAGAGAGCTGGGCTTGTTCAGCCTGTAGAAGAGAAGACTGAGAGGAGCTCTTACCAATGGGTATAAATACCACAAGGTAGCGTGTCTAGAGGATGGAGTCAGAATATTTTCAGTGCTGGCCAGCAATAGGTGAAGAAGCAATGGGCACAGACTGAAGCACAGGAAGTTCCACCTGAATTTGAGGAAAAACTTATTGACTGTGAGGGTGACAGAGCACTGAAACAAGTTGCCCCGAGGTTGTGGAGCCTCCTTTTCTGGAGGTATTCAAAACCATTTGGACGTGATCCTGTGCAACGTGCTTTAGGTGACCCTGCTTATGCACAAGGGTTGGATTAGATGATCTTCCAAGGTCCCTTCCAACCTTAATCAGTATGAGATTCTATGACTTTCTTTCATTTTCCACTTTATTTTGTTTTAATCGCTAGCTTGAAGAGCATCGTGCTGAGCAGAAGCAGCTCAAGTACCTGCAGAAGAGACAGGCACAGGTCATCAAAGAGAAGGACCAGCTGCAAAGCGAACACAGCCGAGCGATCCTTGCCCGCAGCAAGCTGGAGAGCCTGTGCCGGGAGCTCCAAAGGCACAACAAAAACCTCAAGGTCGGTGGCTTTATCGAGGTGCCCAGCAGTTTGAAGGAAGTAATTAGCACTTCGCCATGTTGAGTGAATATAAATTCGAAAAGCACATTTACATCTGCATATACAGGATGTAACTATAGTAGTCAAGCTTCAGCCTAGTCTTCGGGCCTATTTACACTAAGGTGTTTACGTTCCGTCCTTGGAAATATCTATGAGCTTTTGAATGTTGACTTCATCTACATTAGCTGTAAGTCATTCCTACATTATTGGGGAGCTTAGTGTAGAAAAATCAGTAGTACTAGCAGAGCAATTCTGGTGAATTTGCTTTGGCAGATTCTCTTCTGCCTTCTGCCAAGGATTACTGCCATGTGCCAGGCTTGGCTGTGAGAAGCACACCTATCGCTCCAGCTCACAGTCCAGCTCGAGCCTGCCTTTAACACCAGTGTAAGCTAAGGAGCGGGGCTGAGAGCCAGGTTGCCTGGGAACAGGCGCATGCTCCCTGTGCTGACTGCTGTGGCATGGCAAACTGGGGCAGGCAGCTGGGGAAATTCATTTTTTAAGACATAGTAGCTAGGTTTTCCAGAACTTATCTTACTTACACATGCATGGCCAGAATAAAATACGACCAAATGAAAATGAAATTTGAACAAAATATGAGCAAATTAGGGTGACAGAGCACTGAAACAGGCTGCCCAGAGAGGTTGTGGAGTCTCCTTCTCTGGAGATCTTCAAAACCTGCCCGGATGCCACCCTGTGCCATGTGATCTAGGTGTCCCGGCTGGAGGGGTTGGACTAGATGATCTCTAGAGGTCCCTTTCTACCTTACCCATTCTGTGATTCTGTGAAATTTAGTGTTTTTTCTATAAAGGACTCACAGGGGGCGGTGGGTATTTTTCATAGAATCCACTTGGGCATTTGCAAATGATCTGTGAAGGATAGTCAGTCAAGATACTCACCTCAAGACATTAAACTTCAAAACAGGAAGATTGCTGACACAGCATAAATTGTCTCAATTGTGAGAATTAGCTTGTAAAGGAAATTTTCAGAACTGTCAAAGGGGCTGGGATACATACCATATTTGCTGATTACTGGGTGCATTATGCCATTTAAAAGTGAAATTTATAATATGATCAAGTTTTTTGAAAAGTTTCAGGTTTAAGAAATATGCTTCTGGTGTGGTCTTTTTCTGAATACAAGTTAAGGAGGTTAATGTTATTAGCATATAAAAGAAACAACTAGTTTGATCTATTCAAAATCCTTCTTATGTGAAGATATAGTTATGTATTGAATTACATATATGAATTCTCAGAAGCAAGAATCTTACTTAATTTAATCTCCATTCACTGTAATAAATTTTCTTTCATTTCATAAGTGGTCATAGGTTTATTGATTTCATTGTTAGAAAATATCATTTGTCTTTTATCTTTGCATTTAGATAGTTCACTATGTGTTTCATCTTTACATTTAGGCAAGCCTGAACCAATTTTTTAAATGGAAGAAATGTTTACATTTGGCCACTTCTTTCTTAGAAGTTTAACCTTTTAGTTTAACAGAGAATATTAGCCTTTGTCTGGTTCTTATCCTTTCAGCATGAGAAAGCAAAGTTAAATAAGACAGTAGGACAAAATATATTTGCAAAATGAATAAGGATTAAAACAGTAAATAAAGGCTTCTTTGTCCAGTTTTATCTGTCTAGTAATTGTACCGTGGTTCTCAGAATATTTGTCTTTAAGCTTTACCTTCTGGAGATCTGTGAATCTTCAGAATCTTATCTTCTCTTTATTTAAATAAATGTAATTTCCTTTTGCTTATGACTGCACTGGGAGGCCCCAAAACAGGAGAATCCACATGTGTTATTTTTAAAATCCCATGCTTAAGTCATTTTTATTTTGTCTTCTTGGCAGGATAGAGAAGCTGATTCATATTTTTTTTTAGCACTTGGGATTA
The DNA here is from genome assembly GCF_059628265.1 of Tinamus guttatus. NCBI lineage: Eukaryota > Metazoa > Chordata > Aves > Tinamiformes > Tinamidae > Tinamus > Tinamus guttatus. The sequence goes on along the minus strand of NW_028288870.1, from coordinate 1,157,585 downwards.
GCACTTTCAGAGTGGAAAACAAAAAACTGTAGGAGATTTTGTCATTTCGAAAGCAAAGAGAAACCTGGCCTACTCTGAATTACAAGTTTTCTCCTTTGACTTGCCAGGTGGTACATTATATGCATAACACGTCATGTAAATGTCATCTTTAGTCATCTAGTGCATGGAATTCCCATTAATTGGAGATCAGTGCAGCTAAGTGGTGATGAATATGCAATACAGAGCTGCAGATCAGAGAAGAAAATTTCTGGTTAATATTGGATGCTGGCTCAAAATTTTACTTACTTACAGTCCAGCCATTCGGTTTATTTCCTTGTGGTTACACTTCATAGCAGAAAACAGATGTTTAATTCTCCCTCCAAGAAAAGCAGAATAAAAGTCCTTGAAATAATAGAATGTATTCCCACTGCAATACAGAATAACCCTGCTAATACCAATAGAAACTAATTTCTCCGTATTGTGTTCATGTTTGGTCAATCTCCTTAATGTGCTTCAGAGAGAGATCAGGACCAGAGATAATCCTGCTCTTCTAGTTACAAATTATTTTGCATTGCAGCGAGTGATAAATTGCAAACTGTAAAATAGCCTCGTCATAATTTTACAAGGTTTTATCAATGTACTTTTATACTTCAGCAGTGGAACACAGGAGAGTGTTATCAATACCACAGTAGCATATGACTATACCTTTAACAGGAGAGAAACAGAGCACAAGAAGATCAAGAAAAGACAGAGGAAAGGAGGAAAAGGACAACCAGAACTCTAAGAACTCCAGTGCAATTTTTTTCTTGCTCATTGAAACTGAATGTTTAATTTAAAGCTATTATTAAAGCTATTAACAGAATAAGCACAGGCTGGAGCAATTAATGAGGCCAAGCATGGTTTGCGCAGTATGAATTGACCATGATGATGTTGGGATGAAACCTTCCAAAATACTCTTCTCCAGCACAATGGAGCAGGCAGGAGCACAGGACTGTGCACATTTACTTCAGGAGTAACAGCAGTATCATTAAAGAGAAGTCAATATTCAGTCTTCCAGTATATGAAAAAGCTTAAGGATATTGCTTTACAGAACAGGGTCTGGAAATCGAAAAGATAAAGAGATCTATTGAATGGAAGGGCATTCTCTCAGGTAATTGGGAGATGTATAAGCAAATATTTAGGCTGCAGTCTGGTGATAACATACCTGGGGAGGTGATTTGAGGTCTGTCGGACAGTGTCTGACCATTTTCAGGTGGAAGACAAAATAGTACTCTGCAGTTCTAATTGCAGGGATCCCACCAGCCTGTCCGTGGTTCCAGTGCAGGTACAGTTTCAACTATATGCTTGTACAGCTAGTAAAACCTTGGATTTCAAGCACATGCCTCCAAAGACCAAACTACTCTGATGCTAGTATCAGAAATGCCTAGAAATATCTGAGATTGGAAGCATATTACAGGAGGGAGTACTCAACAGTACAGTTAGATGGGCAATGGCAACCTCTCAGTCATCTCCACTACACGGGCAGAGAAGAAGACCCAAAGACTTGTTTTCCTTCACCCAGTGAAGAAGCAATGAGTGCAGATCCCAGCACCGTGGAAAAACTGCAGGCTGCCTTTCTTCCAAGCCAACTTCCTCTCATCCATGCCCACCATTAATTTATAACTACAATTGCAAGGATTTAGTAAATTGCTAGTATTTTATGAGAGATTTTGAGCTCTCTAGGGCACTCATCAGCTTTCCAAGGCAAATATTCTCTGGCTTTACCTTTTAAGGAGAAGAGGTCTGTGCCTCTGTGCTCTCAGCATCTTTAACCAATATTTTTTGTTATTCTCTTTGCGCTTTGTATAATTATTCCTCCTCTGAAAAAGAAAGGAGCAAAAAATAAGATCCTGTGTGTTAGCAGATGCATTTTTTTTTAATGATTGCTGCTGTCAGGATGTCTCCTTTCACCGTGTAACAAAACTATTTGGTGTGTCTTACATGCAATGCACAGACCTTTTTTTTTATTATTTTATACTCAGCTGGATTTATTACTCCAGTGAACTTTAAATCACAGCAGCGTCACAGCTTCATAACACTGTTTGGTGTATTGAAACAATGTGTTTTTGAGGAAAGGTGTTTTGAAACTCTGGAATAGGACTCCAAACATGCAAGCTCAATTTCCTACTTTGACTCCTTGAAAGAACCTGGCCACTCTTCTGCCTGTGCAAACGTTATACAGAAGCTATGCAGAAGTTATACGTCTAAAACAGTTGATGCAAGACACCTTCTAAGTAACATTTTAAGTTCAATATTAAGGATAATCAAAAAGTACCAGAAATGCAACATTGGTTAATATCTGGTTAAGCAACATGTTTCAGGTAATTCAAAATTATTCTTTTTTTTTTTTTTTTTTTTTTTTGCTGAAAACTTAGAGAGAATCTCTTTTGTCTTAATGTATAATTTTTGTGCATATAATTTCCTCAAATATCAAACCAGAAAACCTCAAATCTTTTGTCCACCTCTTATGAATGAAATTCCCTCGGGTTCATACTTTACTTCACTATTTTTATGAATATGCACATATGTTCTTGTGCAAATGCAGAGCAAAGCAGGATTTCAGAGTGATTTCTGTGCACTACTGTATTATTAGCACTAATAATTATCCCCAGTAACTTTCCTCCTGTCATCTATGACATTGTCTTTTATACCACTTCCAGTTTGGCAAAAGCACATATGTTCTGTACTTCCAACAGCAGTTGTTCAGGATCAGTTTTGTGTTTTGCATGTTAAGTAGAAACTGTCTGATTTAGTATTCATACTACTTCAAAAGTAGGACCTGGATCAACACCTTTTATGTCACATTTGCAATATAAATTATATTCCATTAGTCAGCTAAGGCTTTATTCAAATATACTTATAGGAAATATCCATACGCAATGTTGTCAGAGATTTTTATTTGAATTACTGAGGTAGCTGAAACCTTATTAGAGCATGCCACATATATACCATAGAATGTTTTCTCAACATGGTTTCAGCATGATTTGTAACTACAGGAGTTATGGTACTAACATTGTATATAATGGTTATAGTCTCTCCAGAAGGAGAGACTGTCCCTTTATTTCCAAGTAGGAAATAAAAATTGTCTGTATTTCTTGATCAAAAGCTAATAATCTGGATTCCTTCTGCATTGTCCTTTATATTAAAAAAATCCAGATAAAAAAAAATCCGTCAGTCTTTCTCCAGGTAAAAATCTTATTCTCTTTCATGACTCTAAGAAATGGCCCACGATTTTTCCTTGATTTAACTGCCTATTAATTAAGGCAAGACTGAGGAACTCGGTTGGGATCTGTAGAAAATTTCTCTTAAAAAAATGAAACACAAAGACCATAAATTTGATATTAGGATTTCTAGTTAACAGAAAGCATTTTTAAAGGGTGAATCTCCAATTCAATCAAGGGTTTTGATAAAAAGCCTTTGACTACTATTGCTAAATATCTTCTTCCAAATTCACTTTAATCTGAGAACTCTGATCTACATCCGTCTTTGTAAATGCAAATTCTTGGTTTCCTAATTTTTTCAAGATCCCTGTGTCATTTGTTCTTTAAATTTAGAATCATGCCTAATGCCGGCATACATGAAAAAAAGAAAATCTAGAAAGCAGACGTGTATAATCCTTCAGAGAAAGCTCTTACAATGCTCTGAAAGCCTATCTTGTTGCAATTGCTTATTATGTGCCTTATATTTCTACCCTCTCCACAATTCTAACAACAGGAAGAAACGATTCAGCGAGCACGGGAGGAAGATGAGAAGAGGAAAGAAATAACTAATCATTTCCAGGGCACGCTTAGTGAAATCCAGGCTCAGATCGAACAGCAAAGTGAAAGGAACATGAAGCTGTGCCAAGAAAATACAGAGCTGGCGGAGAAGCTCAAGAGCATCATCGATCAATATGAGCTCCGGGAAGAGGTGAGAGCAACACACGGCCTTCCCGAAAAGGCAGAGCGGGAACGCGGCCTTCCAGGGGAGCGGGTTCATGCAGCACCTCCCCGCTTGCTGCCATCTCCATATTTTGTGGCAAGACTGTGGGTAGCCTCAACAACGCTTTGCAGTCTCATCCAGAGCAAGTCAAAGGGACTCAGCATGGCAAAAAACAGGCAGAGAAGAACATGGCCTGACAGGTGAAAAGTTTGTCATTGCTGCGGACCAGGGCTGAGGCCAGACTCAGGCCCGTGAGGTGCCTCTTACCACCCTTGTCCTTTGTCCCTGCTATCTCCAAGCCTCTCTCTTCTGGCCTTTTCCCATACCAGGGGGTGAAGAGGGGCCGGAGCACAGATGTAGGGTCTACGGGATGGGAGGGAAAGAGGGAGCACAGCTCCTGACTCCTCACACAGGGCTTGCTGAGAAGCCCTGCCCTCCCACAAATGCTTCAGCCCTACCCTAGATGCAGGGGATCAACAATCAGGAGAAAGGAGGCCCTGTGCAATCTGAATTCTTCTTTTGCAGGCTGTAATGTTCACCGTAAAATCTATCAGATAGCAGACAGATGGAAAATTATTCCTTCTGTAAGCATTAGAGCTGGTCAGAAAATTCTGACACACAAAAAAACTGCAGCAAACTACCAGATTATTTTTTGTGTTGATTTTATGACAAACCCTAGCAAATATCACAGTGGGTCTTTTTAGTGTTTGTAATTATGTTTATTGTGAGTTTCATTGCAGCCAGACAACATTAGCGTAGTGAATAAAACATAAGTAATCTGTCCTTACAATCTGGAATGCCCGAAACACTCGTGTCCAGATATGTTACATCATGTATGAAATCTTACATTGAAGGATACAAATGTGCATTCCTGTCTTGTGGTTTCTGTCAGAAGAAAAGGGTAAAGAAAATGAATGTTCTTAAAATATTTACTCCAGTGAATTTTATCCACATGCAGCGAACGTGAGGAGGACTATCAGCGTGATTGACTTCAGGGGGCCACTATGGAGCCAGACACTTTAGAAAGCAAAAGACACCCCCAGTTCATCAGTTCTGATGTCCTGTTCATCACCAGTTGCATAATTGCAATCAGATACTACCTTTTGTGTGTGAGGCCAGAGCAAATGGAACAAACTGGGCATATATCTACTGAGAAGCTGGTATGAGCCGTGCACGTACACCGAAGTGCTGCAGATGCAGGCACAGTATGTCTTTTAACCCATTTATCTGCCCAGTGGCTTAGGTCTCCTGGCCATTTAACGGCCTCCAAAAAATATGCTTACTGCAACTTGATTATTGATGAGCAACTATTCAAGCTTAGATTATACTGAATTAACGAATGATGCTACAGCTCTCAACAGTGGCAAAGGTGCTGTGGGTGTCTTTTCTGTTTTGCTATTGTAAGACAGGTCTCCTTTCCTATACAAATCCTGGAACAGTTAGTTCTTATCAGTACTGCAGTTTTTTAGAAAAGCAATAGGTCGGGAGCCTTGCTGTTTTGCAATATTTTTTGTCTTATGAGTGTTCCAGTAGATAGCTGTACATGTATGAGCACGAAAGCCTGCGTACATAATTGAACCTGCACATTCAGCAGATTTTATTTTCTTACAGCACCTTGATAAAATATTTAAGCACAGAGAACTTCAACAGAAACTGGTGGATGCCAAGTTGGAGCAGTCTCAGGAAATGATGAAGGAAGCAGAGGAGCGACACCAGAAAGAGAAGGAATATGTACCTATCTTTCTAATCTGTCTGTCTGTCTTTGGTCTAACATTCGGTCAAAATCAGCCCTGCATGCCATGATATATTGTTTTTTCAGGTCCAAGGTGTGATACAATATAAGGGAAAAACAAGTTTTTACTGCTGCTTGTCAATGCTCACTGTAAAGGAACATCCTCTGAAACACTGCTTTCGTTAGCATATACAGTTTTTTAAAAAAAACGCAGATTGCTCTAGCTAAGTTGCCATTATTATACAATATGCTTGGTTAGACAATGCCATTACTTTTCAGACTGCACTGCTACTCGACTCTCCATCTCCTCATATGATAAATGAACACATTTAAGCAATGAAAGGAGAACAAGACCATGTTATTAAAATGAGCACCATAAGCACCAGCATCCCTTAGGGGCCAGCAACAGTTCTCTGCCCTTGCTCAGTGCCTCCCTGGATGTCCTGCCATGGTGCTGGTTTTGCTAGGAAAGGAGGCTACATAAGTTGCTCGCCTCCCCTTCTCTTTTGCAAATGTTATCCTCCTCTCGTCAACCTGTCAGTGACTGTTTGAAGCAGAAACTTCTTGGGTTAGCTAAGTAGTTTAATTGGCTGCTCTAGCCTACCCAGTCGGAGTGATAAGCCTTAGCAGGGGTCAGCAAAGAGCAGGTCCAAGCAGCATGTCCCCACCAGGCATGCAAGGATCTGTAGGGTGGCGCCTGCCTGTGGCTTCACACATTTTCACCTAATCAAACCACAAGTATTTTTCTCAGGCTGCCTGGTAATTTCACAGTAATATGAACATCTACCAAGGATCAGTGTTGAACACTGACATCTGGTCACTTTTCTCAACAGTGACAGCAGCTGAGACTACTTACAGAGGAGCATCAGGGCTCAGGGAAAAAGGAAAAAAAAAAACACAAGGAAAAAAGTATTCTTTTTGCACCAAGAGCAGTATGAGAGAGCTCAACTGAGAGTATATTTATCCCCACACAATATCTGAAGATATGTTACTATAAGCGTAGTCAAAGTATCCCAAAATATGAATGTTTCCCAACATCCATAGTATACCAAATATAGAGATCTCAAATATGAGTATCCCAAAATGTGGGGCTTTAAACACTTTGGACAGAGCACAAGGAAAACACAGATATATTCTTAATCAAATATAGCTCATAAGAACACTATTCCCTTTAACTATACTGCTCATGCGCCTGGGAGACAAACTTCTCACCTTTACTCACAGCTAGGAACCAGGAGGGAAGAGGAGACAGGATTTCTCCAGTTCCACATCTTCCTGCTGCTGCAGAACAATTTTGGTCCCAGCTGAGTACTCACTTGCAATGTTGGGGACTACATAAATCTAGAACTCCAAATTTCTATAATAACAATCGATACTTAGTAGATTCAAACGCTAGGAAACATTTCCAAGAAATCCCTTCCAAATCCCTGTAGCTCTTTATAGCTATAAACCAACTCAAACTGACTCAAGTCTAGTTGGTCATGGGCTAGCAATTAGTTACATTTACCCATGGCTACATCCACCTGTCAAAACACAGATTTTGCAGGTGATCTGAGCACCTCTCTCACAGAGGTACTTTGTTTAATGAGCTCAGAAAGTCTATCCTGACAGTTATACAACTCACTCATATGTGGTAAGGAAAACTCTTTGCCATACCTGAAAACTCAGTCGCCAAATGTTGTATTATTCCAGATAACAAATATAACACAGTAGGCAAATTTGGGCTTACTTTCCTGATGTGATTGTGAATTTTTTCCATGAGTCCCAAATTTCAGATACTGAGAAAAAAAATGTCAAATATGGGACATTGAGTCTGTGGAGAATTAATATACACAGCCTTTCCTTGTTCCCTGTCACATTGCCTCAAAGGCAAGTCCATGTACTACATTGGAGCTTATACCTGTTTGTCGGAAAGCTCCACAGAAGGATTGCAAAGTAACCTGGGGAAAAGGCTATAGTCAGTGTTTGCTGAGTGTAGATAACTGATCTTATAGAACCAATAGATCGCAAAGAATATGAGCTTTGGGGCTATCTCTGCTGCCTATGACTGTCACAGACTATCATAGCCAACATTCCTCTGTATATTTTAGCAGAAGTGATAGACAGTTTCATTCTTTCCATTTCTTATAAAGTAGTGAAACTCATCGTCATCTAAATTCAGGAGTGGGAGATTTTCTTTGTGGCTATGTATGACAAGACCTATGAAATAATAGGTTCAAAAAACAACTAAAAAGCCATAAAGTAGTGGGTGTATAATGATATACATTGTGTTCAAATAATTTTATGCACACTATCCAAGCTAAAGCACAAAAACCCTGCCTTTGAGGTAATTTGGTAATGTATTACTAATATCACCTCAGAGCAAGGCAGATTTAGCCAGAGAAGGTAAGACACTGGCCAAAAGCCATGCAATGAGTCAGTATCAAAACAGGATTAGCATGTCATGATTCACCACTGGTAGCCCAGCACCCAGAAAACTAGCCTACACTTGTCTCCCACCTGAAGCTTGTTGATGAGCTCTTGCTTCCACCCATCCAGCTACTCCATGTAGGGGTGTGTGTGCATACTTATATGAAACTGAGGTGTTTCTGGGAGTCTTTTCGTATACTTGTACCTCATTTCAGTTCAGCATTGTGCAAAGGCAGCACTTTTCAGCATTTCTGGGAAAGGTCTTCAGTGGTAACAGTTCTCTTCATACCACTTTTTACATCCTTGTGCATGACTTTGCTGCAGGAGTTTTCAAACATTTTTAAAATATTTTTTTTCTATTCTTTTATCTGTATGATTACTCCTTGAAGGCTTACTTTGATGTCTTCTTATGAAGTTCTTCCATGCAGGAATCTTTGCTCCTATAAAAACTTCTTTACCTCATTCAGGGAGAGACATTGCCTTTGTGCATGGCAGCTTATCAGGCTGTGGTCAGACAGGACATCTCTGTGTTGGTATGATTCACTCATTGAAAGAACCCATGACCACAATAATATGGCATCTGTGTTTCTTTTAAATGCTGTAAAAGTAGAAAATAGCATTTTCTGGAACATCTGGTGATTCCACAGTGTTCTGTTTGTCAATTCATGCAGCAAAGAATATGATTCTCTAGACATGGAGCAGCGTTTCATACTGTGCAGCCTTCCTCAAGGTTCGGTCTGACCTAAAGATGTGATTTCACCATCATCCTCTAGCTGGTCAGCATTACTTGGGCTCCTTCAAGATATAGTGTGATTTTAGCACTCATAATACAAACTTCTATGCACAGTTAATTGCAGTTTAGAGCCTCTGTGTCTTTCCAGAATGTGATAGGAAGGTATCGATCAGATATATACATAACTGGACTTTGCAAACACTGGTAGCAAAAAGGGAAGTCAGAGTTTCACTGAATCAGTCCCTGGATCTATGTCACAGAATGAGAATGTATATCCTTTGGGGATGGCCCTTTCCACTTGGAGCATGATGTGACTGGGCCTCCAGCAGCTGTCATAGCTCTAATAATACAGTGTAACATCACTACACTTAACTGCAGTGGTGTTTTGTAAACATGCCATGCAATATTTATCCATTTCTTTATACTTCAGCCTCCTTGTTACCACTTCATAGACTATTAATGAATGTATCAGTTCTCCTGATTCAGTTTCTCCCAGCCTGGTATTTGCAGATGACCTCAGGCTGCATAAGAGAACATGTTAATTTGAGCAAGCTGCTCTGCATCTTGCTTCCATTATAGGAGGGTTATTTAATTCTTGGATCTTAACTGGCCACAGAAATTAGGTGGGTCAATAGCAGAAAAGCAGGATTTTGCTAACAAGTGAAGGAAGTAACTTTTATTTCCCTTCTCTGTCCATCTGTCCATCTTACTGATATTGTATTGGGACAGAAGACACGAGGCAAAGGGTAAGGGTGACAACACACAGGGGTGACATCTTCACTATCCAAGATGCAGGCAGTAACTCTGGACTTATCTAGAGATAAACCCAGATTTAAAAAAAAAAAAAAAAAAAAAAACAGTCTTTGGAATTAAGGACTGGCCTAGAGACTGTGTGGCTCTGAAGGCTATTCTTTAAATCATTAAATCAAGACTCCCGGTAAATCTCCCCAAAGCAAACAGATATCAGAGAAAGATAAAACTTTAAAAAAAATCCAAATTTAATAAAAAAAATAAAGGATTTGCTCCTATTTTACCTAGAGCTACTCATTCCATCTCTTTTTACTGGATATGACATGCTGACACCATCTATTTGAAATTTTGAGATCTTAGTCAACAAGATCTAAACTCAATAATTCAACTCCTATCTTCACTGAAAATAAACATTACATTAAAATAACAAAATAAATGTCAAGTGGCAAGTAAAAAGCAGATAGACTGTAGTGTTTCTCCATACAGTTCATAGCTAAGCTGTAAAGAAAGCACTTTAAAAACTTAATGGGTTCAAATCGAAAGGCCAAATGCTTGTAAGAAATTTTTTTTAAGGATAAAATATATATAGGCAACAAGTCTAATTCAGGTAGCCTCTGTGCTCCAAGTAGGAAAGGGAGAGAATTCACTATTTTTCATTTGTTCAATCAGTATTTTTAGGTACACAGTCACATTTTTTGTCAGGTGATATTCAAGTAGTTTTCCTGAGTTCCTTCTAATAAAATGAGGCTTTTATGAATGATCAAATAAATATACCTTCTGTGTGCAGCTTTACTCACCTTTCTTTCCCAAAACAAGAATGAGATTTACTGATTTATATATTAGACTCTTACTCTTAATATACTTTTTCAGAGCCCGTTGGTCTTATTTTAAATGGTACAATTAATTCCAACATAAGAGCGTATTATGGTAAACTAAATAGTTTATATCTCCTTTCTCAAGCTATCATTAGCATTTTTTTTTCTAAAATAGCTTTTCTCTTATCAATAAAAGTAATGCTTAATAAACGTTTGGTCAGTGAGCCAAACTCCTTAACACTTCACTAAGTAATTCCTGAAGTACTGATGAAACCAATTGCTAGGATATTACTTTGGAATAGTAATATATATGGAATAGTAATATATGACTTTGGAACAGTATTACTTTGGAATATTGAACTTTGGAAGTGCTGATTCAGAACTGCAATCTTAAGTTTTTCGTTTTTTTTTTTCATCAAGGAAAGTGTAAAACTCATTGCTACAACTCGCTCGGCCTCAACTGAGTCTCCTGTGTGCAACTGACACATCCAAATGCCATTTTACTAAAGACCTTGAGCCAGAGATAGTGTCTTCCCAGGCACAGCCAGGGATTAAACTGCAATCAGGCTCTTTCTGGGCTGCCTCTTTGATCTACATGAGGCATTTGTCACACTGCAGTGGGATCCTCTGCAGACTGCACGTTAACACAAATAAAGCCCTAAGATAACAGGCACCAGAGTTACTCTCTTTCTAAAAGCTTCCAGCTATTGCAGTTTCACGATGCTGAGTCCTTATTGTTAATGCAAAAGGGAGGCTGCCATCTACACGACAGCAGAGGTGAAAGAACTGAAGGCGTTGTAGGCAGTCTCTGGAAGTCTGATGGAGACTGCTTGGTTAACACTTTAGTGTTAACACAGTAGTGTTAAACACTACACACTTTAGAGCACAATATATGCTCACTTTATTCCAGGCAGTTTGCAAATTCCTATTCAAATATATCTTTTTTATCCAAATGCCCCATTCGTTCTTCCAGATAGCACTAAATATTCTGTCTCATGTACCTCCTCTTGATGCACTCACAGGAGTGCTAAATCCCTCCCCTTATTGAGGTGCACGGTGGTAAAGGCCGTATGTGTGGATGATTGGGAATTGGATGATGACGATCTACAACTGGCAAGTCAGGGATTTAACACTTTTCTCTCTGTTGCCTGAAACACAGCTCCTGAACCAAGCTGCAGAGTGGAAGCTCCAGGCCAAAATGTTAAAGGAACAAGAGACTATCCTACAGGCACAGGTGACGTAGGAGAGTGGATTGCATGGTGTGCCTTTGTTTGCCCATTTTTAACCCATTCCAGGTAAAGTATCCAAACTGCTTTCTGTGTTTCCGTCTAACCTCATTCTGCATCACACAGACTAGTAGGTTCATTTCAAGCCAATCATAAGGTAATGCCCCACATGGCAGATCATGCTGTTGAGTTTATGAGTGTTTACAGTACTCAACCGCACACTGATGTGGGTGCCTGAGCTAGATTATTCACCATAATTTTTCTTTGGGTGGATTTCTGATCCAGCAAGCACTGAAGTAAATACATAACTTGAAATACATTTGTCCAACTAGAACCAAAATGCTCTTTCTTTCTTTTCTTTCTTTTCCCTTCTGGATGGGGGTTTGAAGGCTGAATTTTCATTAGCTTCAACAGGAATTTGTCTTCTGAGGACTGATACAAATGGCCTTCCAGGATTTCAGTATTTATTCAAGGTTTGAAACATTCAGTAAAATAAAATGACATTCCCAAAGTACATTAAAAGTCATGCTGGAGTGAAAGGCAGTAAAGACCGAGAACTAGGCAGCAGGTAAGAAACTACACTTTGACTAGCAACACAGCAATCAACATTGAATGTGAGATAATAAAGTGCTATGCCAGACTTCCACATCAAAAAGAGACGACATCAGCTGATTTTCCTAGATTTATGGAGGCTTTTCTTCTAAATACCACCGAGAATGGTCATCCTTCAGTAGAGCTTCTGGAGCAGTCAGTCCTTCAGCTCCCTGCAGCCACTCATCTCTTCACCCATGAGCCAGGCTCCTTCTCACACTGCATCCCCTTCCCACCCATGGCTCACAGGGCATCTCACTGCAAAGCTGTACCAGCTCTGCCCTTGCAGTGGGCTAATTTCCACTTGCCAAGCAATCAAGTAAGGATAGCGTTAAACTGGCAATCTGGAAATATGCTAAGAGGATTTTGGTGCTTCAGGTGGCTTTTCAAAGGCCACAATAAGCAGGTAGCACAGTGAAGAACATTGCAAAAATGGCGACTGACACCAATCTGACAGGTTCTGCAATCAAACCTCAAAGGCCTCCAGCTGAGTGTGTCACAATTGCAAATCTGCTCCCAATTTTCTCAGAGTGGTTTTAATTAAACTTTTATGTTCACCTAGAAAGAGTTTTGTATTTAGGCAGACCTCTGTAGCCAGTTTAATGAAACTGAAGGTTTTGATAAAAAAACAGAATATATTAAGCATACATTTAAAATAGCGAAATTGTTTTTGAAAAAAAAAATCAGTTGAGCAAGCCTGCAAACGTTGATAATACATGTGTTTCTTGCAGCCTTTCTGACATGAAAATGAAGGTATTTAGTTGCCAAAATGAAACACATATTTAAGTATTCTTCTCAAGTCTGAGAGCTCTGTCACTTTCAAAGCAGCCTCCACTTGGAATTACTGGGAGATATTACTATTATTTCCAGTACAGTAACGCGGAAGGGCCTCCCTCATGGATCAAATGCCAGTGTGCAAACACAAAACAAAAAGGGTGTACTTGATACCAAGAAGAGAAAACAACCAATGGATTTTAGTGGAGGAAAGAGTGCATAAAAATGAGAGGATATTGGTCAATGTGACAAGAAGAAGCTATAAAACGCTCCTAACGGTATTTTATAGCAAGCAAGATACCTCTCCATTTTAGAGCTCGTCCTTGAGCTGAAAGGAACCAGAGGGCATTAATTTCTTGCTTGTCAGTCTCTTTGGATGGCACAGGAAGCTGGACATGGCTGAATCCGGTTCTTCAAATGGTTACAGGGATTTGGCACAGGTTCATGGATTACACAAAACTGTGATGGTGCTTTCCAAGATGATGCAAACCCTCCCCATTGCTTATGCTGACTCTTGAAGCTTCATGTTTTGAAACAAAACAAGGAGATAAAAACTGAGGCCTTTAACTATGGTAGTCAGCATAATATAAGTGCCTGAATACGACAACTGAGATGTAAATGCAAACTGAATGTAAAAAGGTTGCAGGGAGTCCTTGCTGCAATGCCAGCCTGGAGGTCACCTTCAACCTAAGGCAATGTTAAAATGTCCCCTTTTCCTGCAGCCTTACACTTAAATTCATACCTGCCCAGCAGTGCTCCCTGTTGCTCACTCACGGAGGAAACCTGCAAGGACGGGTGGTCCTTGTGTCGCTGACGGGGGATCACAAATACACGCTCACAGGGACAGACATCTCCCACAGTCTCTTCCCAGCTACTATAAAAACATTCACTCATTTATTATTCAAATTTAAATTGCAGGAGGCATTCTTTGTGTGATAGTAGTGCCTAGGGCCCCAGCTGAGATTTTGGTTCAAACCAAAAAAGTTTTTAATGTAATGAAAGAACAGGCAAATTTGGGAGGGAAAAGCAAAGACAGGGAATTGGGGTGACTTTTTAAGAGCGCAGCTCTAGGCTAGAAGCACCAGTTTGCCTACCCCCCTCCTTTTCCTCACCCCCTCACCAGGAACTTCTCATACTCCAGACACCTCAATCTGTATCAGTGTCCCACTTACAGTGTGGCACGTGGGCTGCCAAAATAAATCCTTATGAATTTATGTTTATGCATATGTCACAGCTCCGGCTACAGCACAGTATAAATAAATACATGTGTGCAAGCTTCAAGTCAGCTGGATCCAACACGGGCTCCAGAGAGATCTGCACAGCTTAACTTTCCATGCACTTCCCCAGCGCAGTAGGGAAGAGCTGCAGCAGGGGTGCATTCCCCAGCACCTAACCTAGGTAACGTTAACTCAGCACTGGCACAGGCACATCACGCTGCAACCGCCACAGTCATGTACCCTGAAGGGCACAACTAACCAGAATCACCATAAATCATAATATATCTGACTCCCAAATCAGAATTAAACCACACCATTATTAGCAATATTTCCTACACTGTCTTTTTCTGACTAGCTGAATAAAAGTGTCCAGGGACAGTGGTATGCTTGCTGACACAAAATAAAATAAAGGCTCCTATTCAATCACTTAGTTGCTTCCCTGCAGGTACGACAAAGGACAGGCACCCTCTAGCCAAATGTTCAAGTCCCACAGGCTGCTTTTGAACCTCTCAATGCTCAGTGACCACCCTGCCTCTGCCAATGTATGTTACGTCCATCACTCGTTTTCTAATGAGAGTTGTCAGGCTGGACAGAATAGTTGTCTGACCGTGTCAGCGTTGTCGGGGGACACTGTCCATTGCTCTGGAATCAGAGTAAGTGCTGGAATCTGATCTGATTTTCTTTTTGGACAGGCAGATAGCTGTACTCTATTTATTTAGCGCCCTGTTTGTTTACAGTGTTTTAAAAATGATTTCCCAGAAAAACAGGAAAAGTGAAAAATAAGGGAATATTGCAGAACAGTTGAGCTAAGATCTTTAAACTCCATTTTTCAAAAGCATCCACTGAGTTTAGATATAAAAATACAGCTTACTGACAAAACCCAGTCACAGATGAACTTTTATATGGCTAACATAGTGGGTAAACTGATAGCAAAATAGGGAGTTAGAACAGTCTTAAATCTGGCACATTGCAACAGATCTGCTTTCTGCTCTGCTTCATGAAGCACAGTGGAATTGGCACAGGAGGCTGCCAGGGGATTGCTCTCCCTGCCTCTGCCAGCCCTGCCTGCAGCTTTGAGCCGCATATGTGCTATAAAGAAGAGCTGACAAGATGTCCTGTCGAGTCATTGAAGCCGCAGTTCAGAGATGTGTCTCAATGCAGTGGCTCAGGTAGCGCAGGAAGGATGTTCATCAGGGTACCCAAGAAATCAGCCAAATAGTTGAGTTAGGCTATATCAAGCTCTTTGCCTAAACCCTGCCAGAGCTCACAAATCCCGGCTTAAAGTTAGAGGAGGGATAAGTCTACACAGCAAAGTGAGGCTGACTTTTAACCTAAGCACTGGACTTCCCTGATTCTTACCATAAACTGATCCCACCTCCTGGTCCTGCACAGCATCAGTGGTTGCAGGAGCTCAGGTTAGTCCTTGTCCACTCATTCGCAGCCCAGTGCACCCACAGACACAGCTTAGTTGCCTCTCACGTTAGAGATTTCTGCTCTACATGTTCTCCCAATAGTCCTTTCCTGCAGTTGTCAGCATATACAATTGTATACAGAAATATATACAGGGTTTGGGAAGAAAGGAAGGGAAGGGATTTTTTTTCTGGCTTTGCTGTCCTCCTCTTGGAAATTATGCACAGAGTTATTTAAGGGAAAGATTTCAGAAGTCTCCACTTTTGGGGAATTCTTTCACTTCTGGGCATCCTGCATAAGTCACCTGCATAAGTTAAAGTGCAATAGTCAAAAAAATTGCGTGCCACAATTACCAGTCTTTTTTAAATCACTGACCTGAGTCTTTCTAGTCTTCCTCATCTTACCTTTCTGTAATAGAGGAATCATATTAGTTTGCAGCCTTATAAAGATGCAGAGAATTTAAATTCCCCGGTGTTTGTGCTTCATGACATATTCTACCAAAATAAGGTATCATCATTCAGTTTGCCCTCCTGGAGACTCAAATTATTGTTTTTTTCTGTTACTTTTAATGTAGATCACTCTCTATTCTGAAAGGTTTGAAGAATTTCAGAAAACATTGACCAAAAGCAATGAAGTGTTTGCCAGTTTCAAACAGGAGATGGAAAAAGTGAGTAAAAGCCTATTTCTGACCTCCATGCTAGATACACTCCTTTTAGGTTCTGACATTTCTTACTGCAATAATTTTATCTAGGGTGGGGACATTTCTGTCCATTTTGGAGAACAACAAACTCATCAGTGTCCAAATAAGGTTTCGGGAACATTCAGCCATAAGAAAGTATTAACATCTTATTTTGACATTTTGCATATATTTTTCATTTCTCCTCTGATAAAGAGACAAAAATAATAATAATTCCACCTTTATTTTGTCTTTTGTTTTTGCATTAGTTGGTATTCTGTATGTTGGCTGCTCTTTTAAACATGTAATTAATTGGTCCTACTTTGGGACTTCAGACTAGAGGCTGAAAGTTATATGGCAGAAATTTAAAAGCAAATCCGTCCCTTAACATAAATTATTATTTAGCATAATCTTTACAGTTGCTGATAGTCAAGTTATCAGTACAACCGAAAACCTAAGTAAAGACGCTACCCTAATTTCATGTGCTATGTAGAATTAGTTCTGTGAACCAGCTTTTCTTCCTGCTTCTGTAGATGACAAAGAAAATGAAGAAGCTGGAGAAAGACACTGCTACCTGGAAATCCAGGTTCGAGAACTGTAACAGAGCATTACTAGACATGATTGAAGAGGTGAGCAGTCTTTTTTTTTTTTTTTTTTTTTTTCCCTCCTGATACCTCTTCTGCCACCTAATGCTTTTAAGGGCAGATGAGATGACCTGAACCTGACAAAAGTTGATGAAAAGCTTGTTCTTTCTTTTAAGGGTTCCTTTTCAATCTATCTTGATAATGAGACGTTTTCAAAGTAAATGACAGAAACCACAATCACGATCAACTGCTGGGTCTTTTAGACTGTATGTAGAGACATTCATTATGTCCACAAGAAACTGAGTTATGTAATACTGTGAATTCTAAGTGCTTGGAAAATGCATGATTGTTAATGCTCTTACGCTGAAATAAGTTGGCATTAGTCCACTTAATGCTACTTTCTTTTTGCCTAAGAGCAGCCGCTGATGGAATTAATGTGCTCCAGCTAATGAACTTTAAATTCATACCTTTCATTAATTTTCTGTGTAGGAAAATTCTAAAAGCCAAAAGCAAGTACTGTGGTTCACCATAGTTTTAATCAGGCTGCCATAGAGGCATTGCAGAGGAAATTAGTAAGCGTTGTGGAACTCATTCAAACAAGATAAGAGGCTTCCTGAAATTTCACCCCAACCATACACTGAATTTGGACCAGGTCTTTTCTGAGTTAGTTTTGAAGCTCCAAGGTGCTACTATTTCTCTGGACATCTGTATCTCTTGATTTGTCATTGAGTATAGAAGCAAGAAAGTGTTTCAATTCAGGCTGCTATCACAGAACCTACAAGCAAAATAAACCAGAAGTATGATATAGCCTGTGTCCCCATAATTCCAGCCCAGTTCCATCTGAAGTCTAGATAAGCTTTTGTGTGGTTTTCTGTACAAACATCTGGCATGTTCTTGCATCTCTCCAGATCATTAACAGGTATTCCAGCACATATTTATGTGTGAAATTGATCTGAACCTGTAGGAAGAATGCTAATAACCCATGGTAACAGTAGTGAATTTCCTCTCAAAACTTCAGTGCTTAAGATCATTATTATTTTGGAGTACTTCATCAATGTGCTACTTTTCAAAGCTCTGTGAGGGATGCCTAGGTCTGAAATTATTTCCTAATTGCCAGTTCTATCACTGAAATGCATACGCATGAACTCAGGCTGTGTCTTTATGTCTTTGATCACAGAAAGCCATGAGGTCCAAGGAATATGAGTGCTTTGTGTTGAAAATCCAGAGGCTAGAGAATCTTTGCAGGGCTCTGCAGGAAGAGAGGAATGAGCTGTACAAAAAAATAAAACAAGCCCAGCTCCCTGAAGAGACAAATGAAAACGACATCTCTGAAGACGATGCTGATATGAGCCCCTCCTCCTCCGAGACGGCTTGTACTGAGCTGCCCACTGCTGACCAGAACATGCTGAAGGATCTGGCCAGAGCTTTCATGGTGTCCCACACTGCAGAGAAGTCCCTCCCGAGTGAGACCAGCGCTGCGGAGACCTGCGACACTCAAACTTGCAATGCTCCTTCTCCCATGGCATCAGAGGTCACCTCTCATCTCACCCCATGCCCAGAGGCCAGCAGCTGCTCTGAGCAGCCCAGCACAAGCGCATCGGCACCCGCTAAACATGTGCCCTCACCAGTGCCCCTGGAGAACGCACCAGCACCCCCCGAAAACATGGCAACACCCACCGAGGACATGCCAAAGCCCACCGAAAGTGTGCCTACACCCCCAGGAAGAGCACTAACACCCACAGAAAATGCGCCTCTACCTGCCAAGAGCGTGCCAGGATCCATGGAGAATATGCCAGAGCTCACTGAAGACACGTCAGCAATGTCAGCACCCACTCAAAACAGGCCCGCTCCATTTGAGAATATGGCCATATCCACACAAGGTGTGCTGAAAGCTGCAGGATGTGCAGAAGACCCGGTGGACCCGCCTGTTCAAGCTCAGTCCACAGAGCAAGCAGCCTATACAGACATGGAAGCAGTAGACTGAAGTCACTGCTGTGTTCAGGGCTGTCTTCTGCAAACCATAGCTCTACTTTGTCCCCAGATCTGAAACCTTTTTTCTTTTTTTTATAAATGTAAAGAGTGGGTGCCAAAACACTCATACATATCTGTAAACATAACTAATGCACCATCAAGAAAAAATGGGCCTGAAAATTTTGATATATTTCATCTGCTTGAAGCAGTATTTTCTTGATGACAGGAAAATATATATATATATATATATATATATATATATAAATATCTTTTTCTTTTTTCAGGCTTAGTGAGTCATCTTATTCAACAAAATAATTTTAAATTATTGAAGTTTAATACTTCAAAAATAATTGCAAATCACATACAGTCTCTTCATTAATTGTATCTATTTGGTGTGATGTTGCACAAAAGATGTCCTACTTGGACACACAGAAATTTTAATAAATTAGATGAAAGCAATTTTTGTTCAAAAGGTAAAATAATGAAACCATCTATGTGGTCAGATATACTCAAGAAGCAGTGCAGTAACAAAAGGTGTATTTTTGAAGGAATAAACTACCACTTGGCACGATGTGAGCTGAGCACCCACATACTGTTAGCCTTATCATGAACTGTCTTTTCTCTTTAATGCTCTAAAAGTGGTTTAGTTTTCAACAGAAGCACAGGAGAAGAAAGAATCATTTTCCTAGATTCCTCACGATAAGACTGAAAATAACCACAGTTTCCAAACCGATTGCAAATCCCAAAGTAAGGGTCACAACCCTCCATCTGCACACAACAAAAACCTACTAACTTGTGATATCACTTGGGGTCATGAACTCAACAGAGGGGCACACACCTATTTCCAGACCATAGCTGAGCAAAGAGGTTGGAATTTCAGATTCTGGTGCAGATCCTGGTGTAGGCCAAGAGCGGAAAGTAGAGGGGAGCTACACCAGAAGGAATCCCAGAAGACATCCCTAAGGGAGCGCAATCTCTCCTGGTCAGAGCCATATGAACTCCATTCACCAAAACTTTTCCCTGGTGCTGCAGCGTGTACTGATGTGCCCCAGGACATGGCTAGTACACTTGCTTGCTGACCCTTCATTGGACTGGACGAGTAGCAAATAGGCACCAGTAAAGCAGGAATCCCTCTAACGGACACCCTTAGGGACCAGCTACATCCTCAACCACTTTCACATCTAATCAGCTCTTCTTATCTGCCTGCCAACGCATCATTGCTTAATAATTCAGCCACCTTGTAAAAACTGCCAAACCAGAAACTGGCTGATTCTGACATCAAGAACAAAGATGAAGAAGGAAGGGAATAAGACAGTTGTATGGTCTCAAGCAATGAGAATCAGAAGACTTCTTGGGAAAAAGTTAATAAATCCTGTCAGGCCATTTCCTGTTTCTCATGCCCTTCCTCTAAATTCAGTTTAGGCCTTTCAGATTCTGGTCTAAAGAATGCAAGAATATGAAAAGGCTGATCAAATGAGACATCAAGATGCTGAAAAGGGAAATGTTACAATTAAACATTTGTATTTAGAAAAATCCCTCCAAACCTCTGAAAGCCTCTAGAAAATGATTCATTCAATCTGAAGTTGAAATACAAGTGCTTCAGGAGAAAGCATACATCCTTGGATGACTGTGGTCACAGAGTCCTTGTTGCAGTCACCCTTCAAAATTAATTTTTGCTTATTATCAATGTGGTCTGCACTCCAGTTGCTGTTCTCTGTCTGCACTCCTTGGCCCACCCTTTTGGAAAGCTTACTGTTGAAGTGTACAGAATCTGCAACAGTTAGTTGTTTTGATATGGCCTTACTAATAGCTATTACGGCTACAGTTTTCCAAAGCCTTATATAAGGCACTAAGAGTATTAGGATTCATTTCATGTCCTTAATTGACTGAAAGACATTCAAGACTTGGTTATCTTAAGATCCTTTATCAGTAATGGAGAAGAACAGACATCTTTGGAGGACAAGTCATCTGATGGCAAGACTGGCATCTAAGATAGACGAAATGATTTACTCTTTGAAGATGTTATTTCTTCCTATTGATTCCAGAGCCAGTCTAATATGAACAGCTTAGATTGAAATGAAAACTCTTAGATGTCTAAATTAGGCAATATTAACTCCATCAGACATGCATACAGCACTAAGCAAATGTCCATCTCAGAAAATCAAGCCACTTTTATGTCTAGCATTAAAAATGTAAACCTATAGCTCATCTCTTTACTAAGAGGAAAAACTATACCCATTTGAATTACTTTCTTTTGTTTCCATTGACTCAAATCTAGTTTCTACTGAAAGTACAAGTTTGGTTTGCTGTTAGCATGATTTTTTTAATTAATGTAATTTATATGCCCATTAAATGTTTTCTTTCCTTGGTTTTGTTTGATTCTGTTAACATTTTAGTGTTTGCTTGTGTGTAACCAACTTTTTCAAGTAGCCCTTAAAACATCCTTATTTATTGCACTTTTTATACATTCAAATATTCAAATACATAGTAACAATAATCCAATACATTCTAATTGTAAAGACAAGCATTTAGAAATTGGAAAATAC
The DNA here is from genome assembly GCF_059628265.1 of Tinamus guttatus. Classification (NCBI taxonomy): domain Eukaryota; kingdom Metazoa; phylum Chordata; class Aves; order Tinamiformes; family Tinamidae; genus Tinamus; species Tinamus guttatus. The sequence continues at coordinate 1,136,212 of NW_028288870.1, read as the reverse complement.
CATCGTTAATGATGTCCTTGCAACTCTCCTGGTTCCCTTTTGCATAATCACTATGGTCATGAGTATAGTGATGATTTTTGCTTCATACCTTCCAGCTTCAGGAAGTAAGGAGATAAGTTTCTACAGATAAAAATCTCCTACATAACCGTGGTTGATTTTTATAGCATCATCTCTTGTGAATAATTACATGACTGCCCAGGAAAATCATTCCCATGCTATTCCTTCTTTCTTGTTTTGGTCTCTTAATTCTTGCATCTGAGTCCATACCCTCACGCTTAAAAACCTATTATTCCATGACTTCCTACCTAGGTGCCTGTTGCTTCTGTTCTCCTAAACTATTTACCTATCTTCATGTTACCAGAAAAGTTTTCTCTTCCTTCTCAATACATATGTACAGGCTTACATGAATAGCTCCCTGACTTGGCTTCACACATGGTCTGCAAGAGACAGGAGAAGAAATTAGAAGGAGATCCTGTCTGATTCCAGTATGGGTGGCCCTGCTCATACTAAGGGGATGGTATATGTGTAATCTCGTTGCTTGTGGGAGTCGAGAGCACTCTTAGTGCAGGCAGATGTTCTGTAAAATTCAACCCTGTAGCTATGTTTAACTCCAGAATGACAGATCACTGTCACAGCTAAGTATGTTAATCTGCTTTCTGTCCTTCTTCAACATAATTTTCTCACTTTCTCTTACTTCCCTTTTGTACTGCTACCCAGTACCAAAGCTGCTTTACAGTGTAGCAGCATCCTCATGAAAAGCCTTTGGGATTGCCATCTGTACACCAGCTCTGCTGCACCTCCCTCAATTACACCTGCACTCAAGACACAGTCACTTCAAAACACTTCAGTGATCATTCAAAGACAGTAGCAGATAGCACTAACTGCACTAACAGGGTTCTCTATTGTGCAATACCATTTTTCCACTTAAAAAAAAAAAGACTAATGAGCATCCTCCCTGCTTTTCATCCTTGTCATGCTATACTGACTACTGATACTGCCAGTCTTGTCAATCCTGGTGTGTGCTGTATTTGCCTCCTTTAGTGTTGCTTTGATTTACTCCCATATTGCCAAGTACAGGTTTACTGGGGTGGGATCAGGAAAGGCGCTGAAGGTGACACCATCCACTGCTGTGGTGCTTTCCAACTACCAAATCTTTGATTTGCAGAAGTTGCAAACGAATAACCAAAATATTTCCCCTTTCCACATTTCTGACCTTTGTCACCTCAAAAATGTAACAGCTCCCCTACTGAACATGTAAAAACCGACATTTTACAACAACCCATAATTTAGCCAAGTGTGAGGGGATTTTCATGATGACAGCTAAAATTATATCCGTAATGCTAATATGACCTTCTCACCTAATTTCTGATCCCTGTGGCAGACCACAGTACAGATAAATCTTCATGGTCAGGGAGTAATAAGAAGCATTTTTGCCCAGCAAAACATTTTTTTCTGTGTTCTCAGTAACCATTGATGTTTTAACTTCACTTTTCTCAGGAAAAAAAATGAATGAAGTAGATAGAGACAGGCATGGAAATATTCAGTCCAGATTACAGAACTTCAGCAGTATGATAAGCAACTGAAAGAAGGGGTATATAATAAAATGTGGCACAACTTTTAATAGAAGCCTCACTATTAATGCCATCTTTAAATTCACTTTTGTCAATCATATCACAATCAACTACATATGCACCAGTCTCAGGATTCTCACCGCTGTTCTCTCTCTGCAAGGAACAGTATCACATGGGCCACACATCAGTGCTGAGTTTATTATTTTGTTTACTTTAAAAGGAAATAATAACAGCACTCATTGATCTCGTAGGCCCCCAAACTGTACAAATTCTCATTTATATATCTATAAATTCTCATTCAGTTTGTATAAATTCTCATTTCAAAACACTTCAACACTTCAAAACACTTCAGTGATCATTCAAAGACAGTAGCAGATAGCACTGCTATCTGCTGTATAAATTTGTATAAATTCTCATTTATACAAACTGTCTGTATTGTCATTTATACAAACTTTCAACTATGACCATTGCTTGGCCAAGGGTCAAACCTAAGGAAAGGATATAAACCGATCCTAACTCTGTCCCCGAGGCAGTCTGCCCAGCTAGGGCACCACAAGTCAGCAAGAGCCAGATGGATTATGAAATAGGGGGAAGGACAGGAAAGGGCAGACATGCAGAATGGGCATTTGCTGCACCAGTGCTTTTCACTTCCCTTTAATTTTCTGCACTAACAGGGTTCACTATTGTGCAATACCATTTTTCTACTTAAAAAAAGACTAACCACATCCCTTTCAAATATGCAGGAGGCGGTGATGGTTGTGGCCCTGGCAGGACAGTGCTGTCTGGCCCAGCGCTCAAACCCCAGAGAAACCCAGAAATGGGAATATGAGCAGCGCTCATAGCCTCAAGGCTTCCCATGAGTTCAGACAACCCCACAGTCCCAGACATTCGTCACGCTTGACCCAACATAGGGAGCCAAACGGCAACGCTCATAGGATGCAGATGACTGGCCAAGTCGTTGGACAACCGCCCCTCCACAAGCACAACAAAAACTGGCGGAGGCTCTTACGCATCTGGCCACTACCTTGTGAGGGGGTGGCAGAAAAAGATGCCGGTCTGTACGCCAGTTGTGAGCACATTTTTTCTGCATTAGCAAGGAAGTTTCTATATTCCTCTGTATCTTTGGAGAAAGTCTGAAAGAAAAGATGTATGAAAAGCCAAAAGAGGCAATGATCTGGAAACAAGTGCAGAGCAGCATAAATATCTCTTAAAATATCGGTATCACATATTATAGACAAGGGTCTGAAGTGAATGGTTTCTATAGCACTTATTGCTCTTTGAGCCTAAGCAGAGGAGTCACGTAGTGTTGGCCGGTCCTGCTAGAGCCACCGAATCAATGAAGCCATGGCTAGGGCAGTCCTGGATTTCCCCTGCGGATGTCGGGACGGCATATGCACAGGCACCCATCAGTGCTATTTAAGTGAAGCCTGTGTTCTGCATCATGTAACGAGAGAACAGCTCCACCGCTCTCCCGCCCTGCCACAGCTGCATGCAGGCCTGACTGCAAGACTTGGGCATTTCATGTTTCCCATGTTTGAGTCCTGGCTTTCCTTCTAAATGCATCCTTGATTTGAGGTGTCTTTCTCTGTTTATCTCACTTTAAATATTTTTTGTGCTTCAAAGAAAGGGAGGAGGAGGCCAAAGCATGTCTCTGAAAAAGTTACTAGGATTTAGTTTTGAAATGCAGCTGAGACATTTGCAATCCACCCTAAAAGCAAGCTAGCCTTAGCAAAACATGCCACGCTAAGCGCAAAAGAAGACACTGAAGGTGGGCCAAGCTAGGAGATAAACAAAATTAAGAAAATACCTTGTGAGCACTGTTTTTTTCTAAAACATCTCAATTTTAAGTCCAAGCAAATAAATTAATTCTGAATTAGTAAAATATTCCTTTTTATGAAAAAGAGGTCTTCAGGACGCTCTTTTATTTGAATGAATCATTTTATACAGTGATCATGAAATATATTGCAGAGCTTACCTCTCATCTTAGAGGGTCCCAAAACACTTTGTGAACTATAAACATGCAGGAATCACTTCACTTTGGGCTGGCCAGTCTATTCCCTAATTGTCTATTTTTGGGGTCTTGCCCTGATAAATTTGGCACTGTCATCAGCAGAAAATAAAGGGCCAGCTCTTTGCAGGTACAAATCAGAAAAGCTCCTTTGAAGTCAGTTGAGTTACTCGCATTAATATGAAATGAGAATCTAGTCCAAGGTACTGCATTATCAGAGCATTAGCAAGTTTTCTGTTCCTATGAATTGAGTATATTATCCATCTGATATTCCAAGGTCCCTGAGCATGGATTTACTAAATTAGAATTTGGCCAACACATTGTATTTCATGAGTCTACTTTTCGGAAATGTACCAAAACGCAACCTTTATTGACCACAAGTGGCCACGGCCTCAGCTTTACAGCTCTTCCAAACATCAAGTGTTCTAGCATTCAAGCTGACATCCTTTCCCCCTAAAGGATCCATGACAGAAACCATTTCCTGAACCATTCTGCTCACTTCCTGCAGCTCTTCACTTTCTCAGACTTTTCCTATCGAATGACTAGTCCTAACCTATTCCACTTACTGCAACTTGCTGAATATACCTTGTTAAAAATAGAACAAAATCTGATTAGTTTCAGGTTTCATTTCATGCAAGATTTAGGTCAGGCCTGACAATATAATTTGAGCTGCTGCAAGAGCTCACTGTCACCACAACAGGCAAGTCCTCTCCTCTCCCCAGCTTACCGGCCCTTCCCTCTCCCGCACTGGCTCTGGTGCTCGTCAGACTCACTGATGAAATGATCTAACTCACTAAGCCAACAGAAAAATAATCCATCTAAAGAAATTATTTTCTAGCATGTATGAGCACTGACAGATAAAGTGGGAGTTCTCCTCCTGGTAGCAGCAAGCTACTAGGAGGTAGTTCAGCTATATCAAAATACTGCTCACATACTACTTTACTCCAGGGGTTTCTAAAGTTTGATCTTCCTATTACGACAGTTGGAGACAGAAGGACTGGACTAGAAGGAAATAGTATGAACAGCAGAGGAGTTTCTATTGCTTCTGAAGACTAGGTACCACTGAAGAAGTGCTCCCCACTCTGCTGTGCATCTCAGCTTCATCTCTTATTTTGGTGCTCTTATGAATCTGACCCATCTTTAATCTTTCTGAAAAATGAACCTTGCAAAAAGTCAATAATTTTTCATCTATGTAGATCCCCAAACTGGCCTACAATGTGACTGGCATACTGGCATTTCATTCGGTATGAAATGAGAGCTGAGAAAAGCCAAGGGTTTTTTGTAGACCATGAAGGGCCATGAGTGGTCCGGCAGACCACTTTTTCGCATCACATTCAATATGCAAAGCTCAGCAGTTTTCTAGACCAGAAAAGTTAACTTACAAGGCAGGCTGCATCTTCAGGATGCAGCCATAGGAAAAAGATGTTCTACAACACACCCTTGGCTGATTATGAAATGGCACCTAGGGACTGGAACGAGGCCTCCTGAGATGCCAGCAAACACTTACGTCCATGGAGCACGGCCACAGGGCTGGGCATAGCACCATAGCACCAAGGTGGTAAAATGTCTGGGAGAGCCAGCCTCGGCGACTCCGGCACACAGAGCAAGCCAGAGCTCGCAGGTAGGGATCGTCCAAATGAACTTTTTGAGATCCCTTCTTGTAAATCCTTTTGTGATTTACCACATGACAGGAACACTGAAGCTGGGCCCTATAATGCTCAGGACCTTTTTAAAGCCATTCATTTGGAGAGTATTTTTTTAAAAAAAAGGCATTTTGAAATCAGCTCTTGCTGAAGCTTGTCAGTTTTCTGGAATTTTGCTTTTCTCTGTTTAGCTGGTCCCTATGCCCTAAGGTAACCAAATACCAGAAAGCTTCAGCCTACAAACTGTGAGTTAGTTTGGCTTCTGAAAATCAAAGTCACGATCTAAAAGACACCTCCAGTGTCACAGCAGTCGTATCCACAAAAATTCCTATGCAAGTCTCAAGGGGATAGGCAGGATGAGCTAGTCATCAACTTATTCAGCTACCTCTTCACTGGTGCTGCCACCAGTTTCCATGAAATTAAAAATACAATGACAGCTTTAGCAGTAACACAGCTACCTCTTCACTGGTGCTGCCACCAGTTTCCATGAAATTAAAAATACAATGACAGCTTTAGCAGTAACATGACCTACCCTTGATAAGATACCGCTTCATCCACAGCTAACTGTAAATTAACATCCCCTTTTAACATCTTAGTTATATAGTGATGTGACAAATGTATATGTTATACCACATCTATAAAATGTAGACTGTCAGAGCTGTAATAAGATGTTTTAATGTTGTCAGCTTCAGACCACCATAACTACAAGGACGAATTTGAACTTCCTAGGCAGCAGCAGCAGCAGCAAGTATAGCTTGAACATTGCCACTTCAGTTAGTGCCTTTCTTCCCCAGGGACGAGCTGGAAACTTTGCTATGACCTGGTAAATCCCAAGTCATCATTGGTATGCAGCAGTGCAAGAGAGATGATATGAACACCTGCAATCTTTGCAACTTTTGCATTATAATGCCTGTTCTTGGGTTCATGTGCCTTGGACAAAACAAGTCTCCCTCTGCCTCAGTTTCCTGCATGGAAAACTGGGGAACTGAATTTGGTTGATGGCTATTTTGAGTGTCAGCTTGCTTATGAACATGTACTTATCTGTAGGATTACCCACTTTGATCTAACTTAGAATACCATAAGAATGAGAAGTACAGAATAATTTATATCAGTTAGGACCTTTACGTGGGGTCGATTTTGAAGGCTGCACAGGGCCTTGCACTGTCGGTTTTGAATATTTCCAAGATTGCATAGCATCTCTGGGTACCTGTTCCCATATTTGAGTACTTTTATAGCAAGGACTTTTTTCTTTTGTCTAACAAGCACCTTCCTCTGGGCACCCTGTGCACATGGCCTCTTCCCCGCCGCATGCACTGTTGTCTTCTCCGCAGCCTCCCCTTGTGAGCCGAAGACAACAGCTTGTTTCCCTCAAGCCTGCCCATCTCCAGGTTTATTTCATGGCAAGGAAGGCCGCAAACAGGCTGAACCACGGGAGCGAGCACTCACCTCCTGCTCCAGTTGCCGCTACACCAAGATGAGTAGTGCTACTCCACACCCACCCCTGCTCTTCACAGCACCTTGCCAGGAACTCCTTCACAGCCTCAGTTCCCACTGATTTTGCCACTGTAACTGTTCATTTTCCACTCTACAGTTCATAGCCAGTGCAGCCACAGAAACTCAGCGTAGTGTGCAGGAAAGTCAGGCTTCCCCTGAGTGCCCTGCTACCCGTACAGATTTTCACAAGTACAGTGATTTGGGGTCTTGCTCATGTCTTTCCATTTCCCAGTCAATGCAGTTAAACCAGTGCAAGTTCTCACATGCACGTTTATCACGCCCTGACCTCTGTCAAAACAGTTGGAAGAAAATGAGAGTTTGCAGACTTACACATTGCTTTCTCTGGAGAGTGTACACACCCACTTTCAAACCTGGCCCACTTTCTCTGCCTTGGCTCACAAGCCTAAGTTTCCACCAATAAACAGCTATGCGCAGAAGGGAAAGAGCACGAATGTAACGCTGTGGCCTGGGAGGCGCAGCTGTGCGAGGTGTAGGTGTGTTTGCACAGGCGGGCAGAGGCGAGGTGCGCCGCACGGCAGCGCAGAGGCTCCCACGCCCCGGGAGCGGCGCGCAGCAGAGCGGGGCCGGCCTGCGCGGGCCAGCAGCCCTCCTCCCCGGCCAACACTGCCAGCAGAGAAGGTCAGACTTCGAGCACGCCAAAACCCACGCAAATAACAGGCTTCAGCAACGCTGCGACAACGCTACCGCCCCGGAGGTGGAGGCCGGCAGAGTGCAGTCATATTCCTGAGTAAAATCTGAATAAAACATAACCGCTTCACTCCCTTCTCAAGACATTCTTGCATGGCGCTGTGCCTAATACTACATGTACTGACTCATAAGGAGTCTAACTACAGTAACAACAGGAAAGATAGATCAAATTAAGCCCTTTGTACTTGGCAACAAGCTTGATTTGTACTTGACAGGAGAAACAAGGTGTTCCTCCTAAGTCAAATTTTATTTTGAAAGTAATCTACTAATCAAACACTTTGATCCATCGTCCCCCCGATCTGCTAAATGATTACATGCCTCCCTCTAATCATTTGCCCTTGCACATGATCCAGAAGGGGAAAGGAAATGAGGAAATGTTAATTCTCACATCACTTCTTGTTCTGCATGTCTTCATCCAAATGTCCTCTCCTCACTTTATGAGTCAGATTTCTGAAGGGAATTTGTTAGGCTAATTCAACATTAATATTATAATTCTTATTAATGAATAAGAATTCCTTGTTAATAAGAAATCCCCCAAACACATGATTAGATTAATACGTACAGTGCTTAGTCTCAACAGCATCTGTATTCTGACCTTCTGATGTACAAGAATTAGACTGAAGCACTAGTACAAATTCCCCTCCTTTCTACGGGAAAGCAGCTCTGCGGGGAAGGAGCTGGGAGCCCTGGAGCACGGCAAGGTGGCCATGAACCAGCACTGGCCCAACAAGGTATCCTGGGCTATATGAGGAGGTGCATTGCCAGCCTCCTCCCCCTGTGCTCAGCCGTGGTGAGGCCGCACCTGGAGTGTGGTGCCCAGTGATCTCCAGAGGTCCCTTCCAACTTCAGCCCCTCTGCGATTCTGCGGAATGCCCCTTGCCGGGCACTCCACTCGTACCCTCAGCAACCCCGGCTGCGGCGCTGACTAAGCGGTGAGTTACAGTTTGCGCTGTATTTTGCTCTTAACCATTATTAGATTCTCACGTCCACTCTGTAGGCCAAGATCTTCAGCTGCTCCCTTTCTGCTGCCTGCTCAGACAGCTAATCTAACACTAACTACACCGAATGGCAAGATTACCCAACGGGAAGGAAAGGATCCCACACAGCTCAATATACTCTTTGGCAGAAAGCTGACATAAAAGAAAGCTAAACTCAATTACTATTTGTGTAACTAGAGTATCCTGGTTACACAGCTTGTAACCATAACGATCATTTAAACAAAGCCTTAAAGAAAAAATTGACTTGTTATTAAAATGTTGATCCTTGATTCTGGTTCGGTTTCTTGATCCTCCTACTGTGCGAGGCTCAGAGGAGCTGTCCACCCACAGGTTGTGTGGGTGACACAGAAAGGGAACAGCTCAGAGCCACTGAAGACCCTCAGCTGGTGTTTGCGTGTCCTGCACTAACAGAATTGTGCTTAATAAAATACCCAAATACAAAAGCATCAGGCTGTCATATGGAGATGCTGAGGTTTGCATACACCATACAATTCATTTGTTAGCAGTGACATTTCTTGTAGTAAGTGTCAGCTAATTAAATCGAGCCTACTACTACTAATCACCTTCCAACAACAAGGTATTACTTAGGTTGGAGCCCAACTCACTTAAAAGCTCACACTGATCAAAAAAGGGGGAAAAAAAAAAGACTGAAATATTTGGCAATTTTATACTACTGATGAAGCCTGCTTGATTTTATGGTCCGATTATCTTCTGTCTCTAAAAGCTCTGTTCCACAGTTACAGTGCTCAGTAAGAGTCATGCAGGCGGCGCCAATTTACTATCCTGTAACTTGATCTGGATAACTGGCGAGATTTTTATTTTGAAAAGATCCCGCTGGAGTTTTTTTTTTCTTTTTTTCTTTTTTTTGGGATGCTTATTAAATGAGTATGTAACCAGGAAAATGGGACACAGAAGCAGTAAGATGGATATGATCTGCACACATGTTTCTCTCACAAGAAAACAAGCGCGGTGCATGTTTAACAAAAGGAAGTTGCTTCAGGCTTACATTATATAAGGGAGCCAGATGTAAACTCTTGAATACACAGCACTCCAGTCAGGTCCATTAGAAAAATGAAACCTTTTTGTTCATGAGGAGGGACAAGTTTCTTCTTGAAAATTTAACATAGCTTGAGAGCTAGTCCTGAATGCCAGCTGCCTTGCAAGCTTTACTCCCGTGAGCACCACGTCAGGCTGCCTCTCTGCCTTAATGAGCTATACCAGCAGCTGGAATTTCTCTGTATGTCCCATTGATCTTAGTTGGACATCACTGAATGAAAAGAATACGCGGTGAACCCCAATGACTAATATGTGTATTTAAAGCCAAAAAAATACTAATGTATCAAGCCAATGACAGAATGTAGCAGCTGCAGCCTCAAGAGGAGAACAAGTTTTACTACCATCAGAATGAACAGAAGTTGTGCTGCAGAATACTGCCAGGATGGAAATCAGAAGCGAATATAGCTGTGAGAAACCTGCACATGTATTTTTAGGTACGCCCGCCCACACACATATGCAGCCTGAATAGCTCATTCCTCTCCTCAGAGCCAGCGAGGGATCCTCCAGCAGGGACACGAGTCCAAGCACGCCTCGAGCTCTGCTCGCTTTGCACCACCGCCCCCCCGCCGCCTTAACTGCTTCCTCTATCATGTCATCGCTTGAAAACTGTTTCTTCTGCGACCTTCTCTTTCCTCACCACCTTCACATTGCTATTCCGTCTCCTTTAGCATCACAGTAATCACCATACCAGATCAAGCCTTAAGTACCTCAGCTCAGCACTCTGCAACAGATGCCTCCCCCAGCAGTGGTAGAAGCCGCAAGAAGCCAGCTATGAGAACAGGCTCCCCTTCACGCTAGCACTCTTCCGTCCCACCCACACATTGACTTAAGCCTTAAATCATCACTTATGATCCCTTCTGCAAAATATACATGGACATAGTATGGGATCACTGCATCCACCTGTGATTACTTGATTTTTGTGACTTACTCACACTTCCACCAAATAAGCAAATCTTTACTTACTGTAAGAGGCAGCTATCATCCAAGGTGCTTTTCACAATTATCACAATAAACAGCTCTTCCAACTTAAATGGATACCCACCACCCAAAATCACCTACCAGAATTAAATATATATAGCTACTGTCCACTCTTTAAAGCATTTTTTCAATCTCCAAATCCCAACTCACCTCTCTTGAGCTGTTGCCCGCTTTCATTCGTGGAAGTATTTGCTTTACTTTTTTCGAATCTGTATTGCCTTGATCGTTTGCATCCTTCCTGAACTTCTTCGTGGTAAAATGCAGAGGGCGAAAACTCCTGCTGTAAGCGTAGGTAGAAAGGTTTGCTAAAATATACTAAAATACCTGATTAGACTGCTAGTCAGATTGTGGAAAACTTTACACCAGAAGCGAACACTCGAGGCTCCCTGAAACCGTGCGACAGGGATTCGGGGATCCAGCGCTCCGCTGTAACATGGAAAACCCTTGTGTGCTCGTGCACGGCATCTTCCTACACAGACTCCCTTCTGGTATTTCTCAGGCACCAGAGGGTTTGCTCCCATTACCAGGACGCAGTAAAAGCGCAGGGTTCTGCTGTTCACCGCTCCTGCTGCGTGACGGAGCAGCACACGAACGCGGCTCCTTCACAGCGCACCCTCCCACAGCAAGAGCAGCCCAAGTGCCAACCCCTGCTCTGCAAGGGGACATGTCACCCCACACGCACACTTTTTGCACAGCGGTTTTCAAAAAGCTTCATTTTAAACAACACTGATTTCACCACGATCTTTTATAATTGAATCAATCTAGTCTTTCTGTAAAGAGTGGGTGCAAGAAACTACCTGATAGAGGATAGGGGGAGGGGGAAGAAAAGCCCACACTATTAGCTGTCTGATATTTATTACTTTTTTAATACAGAGGAGTCACAACAAAATATTCTCTAACAACACACGCAAATGATATCATAACCAATTATTTTAATTTCATCAACATTCATTTTTATGTACATAGTCTTCCTTCTGCAAAAGTGCAATCCAAAAATGTCTCAACACGAAACCTTTATGGACAAAAATATTTTTGAGGACTTTTCTGAACAGTGGCCTTCAACAACATGTTTTTCCTTGGTTATCTGGTACAACAAAATGAAGAGTACACTAAAATAAAGAAACTGGGTTAGATGCCTCCCTTGTAAAAATATTCCCTATTTTCCCAACTAAACTCTTTTATGAATATAGTGCTCACTACTGAACAAATTAACACAAATAGACTACAGAATAGTCTATGGGATTACAGAGCATGGTTGTTTGTAATGACTTTGTAGCATTAGATAGAACAAGAAATTTCAGCCTTCTCACCTTTATGTCAAATTAGACATCAGCATTGGAAAGATGTCCCTTGTGTTAGTCATGGTTATCAAAATTTACTTTTGAATGTCCTACTGATGGATGAATTCATTTACATGTCCAAAATGTTAAGTCTATCTAAATGCAAGCCTCTCCTATGGAAAACATATTTAACTACTGGAAATAAAAGCATCTGCACATGCAACTCCTATAACTATCACCAGGAGTATCGTGCATTTAAGAGGAGTAGAATGAACCTCCAAACCCAGAGGACTATTTTCTGTTTTAAAAAACATGTCTCAGGCACAATTTAATCTGACCACAGGCCAGATTAAAAGGAACACACAGCATCAGACAAACGAAAGGTAAGGAAGAGCAAACTTCAGCCGAACAAGCAAAGCAAGCAGCTCCCTATCTAGGCAAAACATTTCCCTTTTGATACATTTAAAAGCTCATGACTATTTCCATTGCTCATTAACATGGAGAAGAAACAAACTGCAATTTAGTTTAACCTTTTACATTAATGAGCCACAAAGTCCCCAAGGAGGCAACTCTGCCTTTGTACTTACAAAGAAACTTTTATAAAGTCAAAGAAAGGGGCCCACTACTTGACTGGAATATTATGGATGTTACAAAAACAAAAAACAAAACAAAACAAGAAAACCCTGCACTTTGCAGTAACTTGAGACCAGTTGTCAGTCTCAGCAAGAAATAGAGCAAGTGTTTTCTACAAATTAGGGACAATTTACTTTGGAGGGAAAGTTCAAAGGAGTCTTTCTGTAATTCAGCTGGCTTCCATCATGGAACATTTTTACTGTGCTACACGTTCTGAGGGCCTCCAGTTGAGAGATGTGTTTTGCAAGAAAATAAGTATTTCTTCAAGCAGTAACTATGACTCACCTAATATCATAATTAAAAGGGAAAGCTGATTGAGAACTACATTTCTTTTCTTTGATAGATCTGTACATATACATGCTTTTCCCCTCACTTTCCTGGTCTGCTTCTTGGATTTGAATTGAAAATACTGTTCAATCTTTCATATGCTTGTGCTTTTAAAAACTGGATGAATTTCTTTTCTCCACTTCCACTCATTCTCGATTGTCTTATACACACATATAGAGAGGCATCTAAGTACTCAAAGTCCAAAAAAAAAAGAAAAAAAAAGAAAATGAGCAAGTATTTAGGAGAACTCCAGTTCTTAATTCTCCCCTATCATGTACACTGCATGGGGACAACTGTTCATGCCAAATGTGGGAAAAAAAAATGGGTATAGTACACTCCTGTCATCCTGATAGCATATATGGGAATTGATACTCCAGACTCAAGGCATGAATGAGTAGCCCTCAAGTGCAAATACCAGTTACATGTGTTTCTTTTTATTTTTCCCATTACAAGAATTTCATTTTACCATCTGATTTAATAACGCTGGAATAGTCTTTTGTGTATCTATCATTTGTGCATCTATCATTTGCGTATCTGAACTGACTCTCACGGCCCTGGCAGGCAATGCAGCTCCAGACTTTGCTAACCATTCTTAATCCATGAGATTTTTGGAACATACCACAGAAGCTGAAGGGCTCATCTTCCCTGCAGAATTAATTCGAATTATTAATTGATTGTTCTCCGTAAGGCAGACTTTCTCTGCTAGCCACCTCTTCTCCCAGTGGAGCTACGTGTGGGCTGCCCCTCCTAGGGACCGGCGCTAGCAGCGCCAGTTCTGCTGGCCCTGGCGTTGGTGCGACTTGGCCTGCAGCAGCCCTACTGGGACAGTGTCAGAAGTTCTTCCCACAACTGGCCTTAAAAGGGAATCAAGTTTTCCCACAACAGTTGCAAGCAGACCTGTAGGCAACCAAGCAAGCCTGCACAGAAGAAAGCCACTGAAAAGCTTGCAGAAAAAGCCAAGGTTGTGCTCCAGACATAGAAACAAGCCCAGAAACAGTGAGGGGAGCACAGGCTGTCACGCCAGGGGCAGCCAAGACCACTGGCCTGGAGTGCAGCACCAGCGCAGCTGCACGGGACGGACAGTGCAGCCCTCCCCAGGAGGGAAAACCACCAACGTGGGCCGCCCTCAGGATGCTCCCCACGAGTTAACAGCTACTCATGGGGCCAACACGAGCCCTCAGTGCAGCACGAGTAATACCTGAAGAGCGGCTAAGGCTAGAAGGAGCTAATTCTGTGGTAAAGTCAGCCAGGAAATAAAACTGTCACCTTGGCATTCTTCATGCACTCAGAAACATGGATATTCAGTTCAAGTTTTACGGGCACATTAACTTCTTTAGCTTAACAGAGAACATAATTCTTGGTCCAGCACATACATGACCTTTTTGGCTTGTGACTTTTTTTTGTATTCTTTCACAGAGTATGCAAAGTATCAGGGCCATTTTCAAGATCATAATTTCAACAGATACATTCTTTAATACTCCAATTTGGGAAAAACATAATTTGTTTTAAAACAGTGTCTCAAAATTTATGAAGCAACAAGAAATAATCCCAGCTTTTAAAAAGTAGTAAAAACTGTACCTCCTGAGTGGACAGTCACTCCATTATGGAGATGTATTGTGGAGCAAAGCAAAAAACAAACAAACAAAAAACCTCAATTGGCTTGCGAAGCCAAGCAAAAGATTAATGACCTATTTTAAAACTTTCGTTTAGGAAGGGAGAAATCAGAACCAAGAAACAACACTGGCAGAGTCTACAGGGCCAACCCCTGCGATACAAATTCATTGCCTAATGTACAGTCTAATATATACAGCACACAGGCATGTAGAAAGCAATTGCACTAAATTTGCTTTCTTAATTAGTCTCCAAGCTTTTAAATCCTGGACTTACATAATTTTGAAAGACAAGGGTGTAACAATAATTGTTTTAAAAATCAATGCCAAGTTTCATAATAAGTACCTCTCGGGTCTTACAGCACTCACAGCCCAGCTCCTTCTTCACGGTCCTCTTTACAGACCAGCCACACCAGTCTGCAGCAGGCAACAAAGTCTCAGGCCCCACAGACACACACGAACACGTTCCCCTTCGGCCCAGCCTGTTCCTCCCACATATCACAACAAAGTCCTAAAACATCCGTGAGGAAATACCTTTAAATAAAGCATTTTAGGATCTCCAGCCTGTTTTGGTATAAACGAACGAGCCGAGTGCTGCGATCACCGCGGGGCTATTGCCGTGCGGGCCGTCGCGGAGGGGAACGAACACCAAGCGCGCGTGGCAGGAAGACGCTACGCCAAGAAAACTTCATGTCTGACTGCGTTTTCTGGCATAGATTTACATTCACTTGTCACAGTATCTTAGCTTGCCCCATCTTGGAAAACCTAAAAGAAAGCCGGCTAAGGGGACGAACAGATTAGGGCCATTCCTGCTCCCGTTGGAATCAATGTGAAAGACTCAGTTAATTCAACAGTAAGAGGATGACCGCTTTCCAAGGATTTCCCACTTCCACCAATCTAGAGGAACATCACCCTACAAAATTAACCACTTTCCAACGGACATATTTCTCTGTCCTGTATGTCTCCCCACACCTTTGCTACAAACCGTATTACAACAATACAAAAAATAAAACCAAATCATTTTTAGCTGAAATTTACCCCACGCTCGGGATATATTCAAAGGCCATTAAATTGGCTTGCCTCCAGCCTTCACAGGGATCTTGTCAGGAGGATCCTGGTTTTAACAACATGTATATATACATATTAATATGTACACAGACAAAGAAGCTGCTCTTTCAGTTAGAAAAGAAATTAATTTCATCACAGAATGAATCCTATA
Source organism: Tinamus guttatus (assembly GCF_059628265.1). Taxonomy (NCBI): domain Eukaryota; kingdom Metazoa; phylum Chordata; class Aves; order Tinamiformes; family Tinamidae; genus Tinamus; species Tinamus guttatus. Next base: position 1,120,687 of record NW_028288870.1, on the reverse strand, counting down.
AAAAGATATGTAATAAAGTTGAAATACCCATAAAATAGCTATTACTAAAGCAAAGCTTTCGTCAATAAGCCTCCAGAACTTTAAACGAAGAGAATGGCTTCACAAAGTGGTAGTCTAGGTTTCCACAGTGTGGACACTGCTGCACGTTGCTGTATTCTGAGAAATACTGCATGCCAATCCGTACATCTATGACTGGCTTCCCACAGTGTTTACAGTTCAGTCGAGCCTGTAGAAAAGTAAAAAACACTTTTGAAATAACAAGTTTTGCTTCCATTCCTCACTACAGAAAAACGTAACATCACCCAGACCCTTCCTTCAGCCCCGCAGGAGGTTAAGTCAAGAGATGGCCAGGACTGGGATTTGCTGGGGAGGGTGTCGCTTACCTGGCTCATAACTTACTCACAAGCTTATTCTCAATTGAAAGACTGTTTCACACACAGCCTCCCTTGAAGCTTTTTGCAAGATGGGTAGAAATCAGTAGGTAGCTGGCTATGCTGACATTAAACTTTTCTCAAGTTACTCTTTTAAGCAACCACTCTTCAAAAGTGTTTTAAGTCCCAGAGTGTGGATATCCAGTTTTAAGAATAACTTTCCAAAATTTAGAATCCTAATTTAACTAAATATTTGACATTGCATACTTTTTAGCTCAGTGGAGAGGAGGAAGACTGCTGAACCTTGCCAGAGACAGCAAGATGTTTGCTTTTCCCTTCACAGAGAGCCAGCAGCTTTGGTAAAGTGCAGCTAACACAACTTTCTGTAAAAAGAGGCCATGTAGCAGGGTACTCCAGCTGGACAGAGAACATCCCCATGAGCTGTTTTGGCCAAGATGAATTCCTGCTACTTATGTTAGACATATAAGTTAATAGCTTTCTAGTAAATACCTTAAAAAGTGCACAGTCTGGAAATCATTATGACTGAGGTAATGTGTCAGACTTCAGTAGAAATCCTAAGAATGTCTGTCACATGAAGTAACACCTAGGAGATCTCCAAATACCGCAGCATAAGTTATACTCAGTTCTGCTGATAGGATGTACATAATTTCAAAGTTTGTAAGTATGTATGGTTGTTTTACATTGATTAATCTCTAAACCAATTCCTCAGTTTCTTTGGATAAATAGTGCTGTCTCACAAAACCATAAATGAAACCCTGGAGCAAAGAGAAATTTTAAATTTGTGCCATTCAATTCCCACTGTGCAGCTATTTCATTTTATGTTTGAACATGATTCGTCTGTGCAATACTTAAGCATTTTAATCTTCTGGTTTAACAAATGTACATAGTTTGCTCTATTTTATCAGCATGGCATGGTATTGTATCACTTTAAGTATTTATTTAAATATTTACAATGCATGTTACATTACACAAACCAAACATCATTTAAAGCATGCAAACTATTCTGCAAAATCCAACTGAGGAAAGGACTAACACTAACTGGGTAGATAGGAGGAACAATTAGAGGGTAAAGGTGAGAACAGACAGAGCTATTAACAGTAGTAACAAACAAAATCAAGTCTTGAGAAGGGATCTGGCTGGAGGAAACAGGGACATTCGATGTAAATAAAGCAAAAGGCAGTGCAGGTATGTGCATGACAGCGGGCAGTAGGAAATAGTCAAGAGACAGAGCAGAGATTTGAGACCGTAAGGGAGTTCAGGAGCAAAGACAGCAAATGAGGACCAGGGTCTGAGCTGAACAGCACCTTGACCTCACTGCCCAACATGCTAAAGAAAACTTCAGCTCTTCAGTGAAAAGAACAAAATGGTTTCCTGCAGCAACATTGATTTAATGAATTCTCTTGTGGGGAAGGCTTAGGGAGGGTAGAAATTACAGAAGTACTATCACTGTTGAGACAACTCTTGCAAAGAAACCAATCAAAAAATCCTCAGCCACCTGCCCTGCTTCGACAGCAGGAATTCCAGGAAATGCAATCTAACGGGATGCAGATTTGCATGACTTTACTGAAAAAGTGGCATTTTTGTGGTGTTGCAAAAGCATCCAGCACATCCACCAGCTGCTAGTAATCTTTTGGACAGTGGCTGCAGTTTGGTCAGTTATCCTATATGAATATTTGTGAAGTACACTTAAATATTATCAAGTAAGGTGTGAAATAATTCAAAATATAAATTAGCAAGGCAATTCAGAGATAAATTATATAGCACAGCTTAATGTCATCCCTCTGTATGCAGGGAATCATCCGTAAAAATCACAAGGAAACAAAAATGCATATTATCCAGCAGAGTCACTGAAGATAATGATTTTGTATTCATTTCTATTACTGACAAGTACTGTCACACTGTCCATTAACCGTATCATTAAGGCTCTTGTGCAATGAGACCTTAATTCTTGTCTTGTATATTCAAAAGAAGCAATTCAGATTTAAATTTTCTGGCTTTTAAAAAGCTAGTAACTCAGGCTCAATGATGTACCTTTCAAAGATTCCATTTAAAAGAAAAAGAAAATTATCATCTCAAGACAAACAAAATTGGGAGGTAACATTTCTGTCTGGAGCTATAATCGTTATCAATTGCCATTTTATCCAGTAGCACCAACTGTTCCTCTTGTGAAAAACACATTTTGGTAAGTATGTTAAATTTAAAACTAAATTGCGTTTTGCATGTTGAGGAGACTCTCTTTTATATTTCTCCTGCACTGCTATGTCTACAAGGGCATGGACTGTCCTATTTTTCAGGCATACTCAGAGCTAAGATTGTTGGTTCTTAGCAGCAGTACTAATGAAGAGACTGCAGAGCTTTATAGAAAACATGCATAATATCATGAGATGAAATGATCACATCTCAAATGGGCAAACTGTGTTTGGGAGGCACCTAACCCAGCAGGCAACAAAAGCTGAAGACAACAGTCCATTCCTGAACAGAGCATTGACCCATTCCCATAATAACAGCACCTTCATGCTCTTCCCATAGCTATTTACCACCATTTGCTACTTCTAGAGCAAAACACCTTTTGGCCAATCCCCTGGAAAACTCCTTACTATTCTGACTCTGGAAGCCTGTGTCTACCTGGAATAGCCTAAGGCTTTGGATTTTTCACACTCAAAACTATAAATTAGGCAGATAACATATGAAAAATAAGCTTTCTTTTCAGGCTATGGCAGACTACCAGTATCACAGTCACAGCAAAGACTAGAGAAACAGGTAATTTCCAAGCACAGACTCTTTAGGCTTCCATTCTCTGGGCTTTTTTGCTGCAACTATCCCATGATAAAATGCAATTCGGGCAACTGAGAGAGGCGTGAATGCATGTAACAGCTGCTAAAATTGTGCATTTGCCATTAAAATACTACTAAAATTAGTTGTGATTACAACGGTATTTATTAGTGATCATCCCAAGCACCACTGGGTTTAACTGCGAATACATTCGAAGCAACTTTAAAGACTACACATTAACCACTGGCTGTTGCATCAGCTTTTGTCCAACTGTGGGTATTGTTCTTCATAAATGAGGACAAAGGGACAGGGACTGTGGACAGCCTGTACCGCGCGGGGTTGCATCCATTGCATCCACAGGCACAGGCTGAACAGGAAGGATGAAGGAAGGGGAAGGAGCAGAGGAACACAAGCCTTTGCTTTATTTACCATCAGTCTGAATTTCACCTTATAAATCGTATTTACATACAATACTAACCTGACAACAGGGAGATGCTGCCAGAATATCATAGGTATACATAGTTCCCAGCTGGTGCCAGCTTCCATCCCATCGGGACTTGCACTTAATGCAGATAATTTTGTGAACCCCTTCTAAGCAGTCTACACAAACAGCATAGAGATGCATAAGCCTTCCTGTGAACAGGAAACACATTTCTTAAGGAAAATGTAACAGAAGATTAGAACAGTCATTTCCTGCAATGGGTTTTTTGCCCTTCAGTGTGATACAAATCATACCTTACTGATAACTTCTTTTTTTCAAAACAAAGGGATGAAAACAACTATAAAGTAAACAATAAACAACTCTTTCTCTGTGTTGAAAATACATATGGCTTGACTGAAACTATTTGTCCTGGATGAAAAATTACAGATTAATCTTCCCTCCTCTCATTTGCTGGTAAACTCTAGCAAAATATTTTATAAAAGGAGCTGACTATGCTATATGATCAGTTCTCAGGTTCAACTGCATAGATGATCCTCTGCAGTTCTTCCAGGCCAAGATACCTTCATCCCCACCTGATGGAGCATGTGGAGAAGCGTTGAAGCTTATTAGCAAGTTGGGTACAGGTTCATGTAACAACTTGACAAAATCTTTCAGCAAAGAGGGGAATAAGGACCTAATATTCCTAACGGAAGAAAGCAATTTTCTTTCATGTATTTTTTCCTGACCACTCATTTATGGTGAGTATATTTTAGAACATTAGATATGTATGCATGTGCATGCATGTGTATATGTATAACTTGTAATGTTACATATACACAGATGTTAGTGTCATACAAGAATATGGATCTATTGAACTCTAACATAACATCCTATAAGCAAGATGACTTTCAAAAGATGACTTATATCGACTTTAAAAAAATAATCATTTCTGACTTCAAAATGAAATGTTTTGTCTACCTAAGTGCTAATAAACTTAATGTAGAATCCAAGATGCAAATTTCACACAAAACAAAAGGCCATACACAAATTACAAAAATCTGGCATGTAGATTAGGATTGATTTGTAGTAATTTAATTGATTTGTAGTTTAATAGTTGGCAATAAAAAGTGTGAGGGCTAACTCTGTAATGTACCATATTTTTCCTGCTACATCAGACCAAGTTAAGAGGTAATGCAATTACAAATCCACCACAAAATAGGGCTCTATTATTAATGTTTACCTTGGATTGCAATTTGTGCTCTTTAGCATTAAAGTGTTAGACATGTCACAGTTTGTTATTTCACGAACATACACATATTGTAGTTTTTCTGGGTATAAGGGAATAAGATATTAACAATCTATAATTAGACCACACCAGATATTGTAACAGCTGGTTTGTTTTTCGATTTGTTTTTTTAAGCCAACTATTTTAGAAAAATTAGAAGAAAAACAAGATTCTTCCTGACATAAATATACAAAATAAAATTGTCGCCTATGAACAGGTAAAACTGAGTTATTCCACATTAAAGCACTGAACTCTAGAAAATGTGATGTGAGTGAAGTGAAAATATACTAAGCTCCACTTTTTTAGTGAATACTTGAGATTAGACCTTTTCAAATAGTTCCATTGCACCAAAGTTTTTTGTTTCAAGATAAATAATTTTGTACCAAGATAAATAACTTTCCTCATCTGAAGGGAGGAATATGCATTGCTCTTGCATATTAAAATACTGCATTCCCTTGTTGTTTAATTTTGAATTTCCTTGTTGTATAGCAAAACAAACACCTGGTATCTTAAATATGCTTGAAACAAACAAGCAAAAAAGCTGTTTTCTTTACTATGAGAAAACAGAACCCTGGAACAGCACCTTGCAGCTTAAGTTCATTTCAAAATGTACTTCTGAAAATAAGCCATTTTACTCAGGTCGAGGAGGTAAGAATCTAACAATTAATTACTCACAGCATTTTGTCTAAGCAAACCTGCAGATATGTCATCCAATGAGTAAAAATACCCAATTAATAACAAAGAAAAAAAAAACATTCTGCTGTTTCATTCTTAATGCTAAAGGTTAAGAACTGACAGTTTCACTATTACTAAAGCAGCTGTTAGTACCGATAAAATCACATGCACACTGTGCATGCCTCCCAGCAAAAACAAATAAGCACTGTTATCTCCCATATATATGTTTATCCTGCAGACTTTTTAGCTCATGTTTTTTGCCTATCGCCTCTTCTATTTAAAGTACTTTTGGCAAGACAGAAGCAATATTATCATTATGAACACAGTGTAGTGACTTAGGCTGTAGTGATTTAAGGAGAAAAAAGCAAATACAAGTTTGCCAAAGGAATACATAACATATACTATCACCATGCATGGGATATAATAAATTTTATTGAAAGGAGGAAAAGCTTGTATGTTGAAATACCTGCTGTTCATGCCTTCCCATTACAGCTTTTAACACAAAACTGTATGTTTTTGTAAACCAAACTACTACTCTTTTCTCTGACTTATTTTAGCCACACAAGCTGCAAATAGGCTGCAGGACAAAAACGTTTTGCAGTGTATCGCAGCACTCGTGTGCTTCAATCACTTAGTTTGGAAAAAACATTTCAGAAAGAGCTCCATCTCATCCTAATCCACAACTGCTGTTTCTTCTAGGACAAGAAAAATAACAACACACGTCTTGATCTCAACCCAGCACAGAGCCAGGAACATGACTAGGGCGCACTCGGACCAGGCAGGATTTGGAAGCAAGTTTGGATTCCCCACTCTACCGTTGCTACTTCATCCCACCACAAAAACATTTACTTTCACTATGTCCAATCAGTCCAGACCACAAAAATAGTCTTTGTTGGGCTTGTGTTAATGTAGGCCAGACTACCGTCCTTGCCAAATAAAAAAATACTGTTCTCACTAAAACAAAACTGATATTCACTGCTCTAACAAAAGATGAAAGGCATGACTGACTTGTGGTACAAACAGAACTTTCATCCAGGCTGCTGCACAGCATGCTCAAATTTTAAAGGATGATGTATGGCTTGGATTCAAACTCACAACATATAAATCAGTACCCATAAACTGCAGGACAGAGTTGCAGAAAAAGCTTCCTATGGTCTACCTATTACCCAGATGAGAAATTCCTTGGTTGAAAGGCTAAACACGAGGCATGAATCTTCCTACACAGCATCTGCTTTTTATAATTCCCTCCTTAGCATTTCAATCTGATTTGGATGATAATTTGGACATGACATCAGGCTTCACAGAATCGCTTGGTAAATGCAGAATCAGGATGCAAATCTGAAATGGGGTGGGAGGGAGCACAAATAGCACTTCCATTGGCTAGTGAGACCTAACATGACTGACAGACAACCTGTACCTTGAAGGTGACAGGGAACATCGTATTCAATTTCATCGTGTCTTGATGGGCTAAGAAACAGCGTTCCATCCACCAGCGGAAACTGTTCAAACACTGGCAGTGCCCTGTGGCAGAGCGCACAGTTTACAACGTTCCTGTGGCTGGCACTAAGAGCAGCAAGAATAAACTTCCGAAGGTCCTCCCCTTGGCCCACTTGGGCATCATCTTCCATCCGCACATGGAAAGTATTCAACTTATGCCTCGGTATATGCGTCAGAAGCTCAGAGAGATCAAGCCTTCTCAAAAACTGCACAGGGGCATCAAAGTGTCCTGACCGATGTGCCTGCAGACCAGCTGCCCCATAATCAAAATGTGCATTCCTGAACACGCCCCCACCAGCCATGTTCTTCTTGTGAGGCTCCAGGTGGATGGCATTCTTCAAAAACTCCCCCAAGTATCGCGAGGAGCGAGGGCCGCTGAAGTGCGTGGGGGCGAGAATAGAGTAGCCGGTTGGCGGGGACTGGCCGGGAGAGACGCAGGGGGAGCGGACAGCGTAGCCCCCGCTGATGACTCCCTTCTCCTGGGAGTTCTGCCTGTCCATCGAGTGCCTTCGCTGGAGGTCGTGACTTAAGCCTTTCTGGGGCTTGTTGGCTGGCCTGCCCTTTTTGGCCTCCTCTGCTGACTCCGCCATAGACCTTCCCGTGCTCTTCTCCAACACGGATTTCTTCTTCTTGTCATCCTGCATTCGCTTCACTTGGTACCAGTCAGTGTCCTTCTTTAGATGACCCTGCCCACATCGACAGGAACAAAAGCGAAAAGCAAGATCGTATCCCTTCTTTGTCCACATGTTTTGGCGACACTGCTTTTCATTCCAACTCCTCGCTCTGCCAATGCAGTTGAACTGGACAAGAATGCTGCTTTCCCACTCATAAAAGCACTGCAGATGCATCCAGGTGCTGTAAGGACAGTGCTCGTTGTTGCATATGACTTTCTGGTAGTCATCCTTCTCGAGGTCGACGGGCCTGCCGAAGCTGCAGATCAGTGGAGTAGCACAAGGGGCTTCTGTGGAACATAAAACAGATACATTAATAACTTCAAACTATCTGTGGCTTGCTGGTTGCGATGCTTGTTTAAAGGCTGTGTTAAATACAAACCCAAGCTCTTACTCATGGTCTGTATCATGAACATGCCCACAAGTACCAGCTCTGGGGAAGAATAAAAAACAGCCTTTGCTATTAAAAAAATAAGTACATGAAAGGAAATAGAGAAATGTTGAGAGAAGGAAACAAAATGACTGTGCAGTCAGCTCGATAGTCACAACACCTCAGGAGCATTAGCCACTCTCAAGGGTTTGTAGCTACATTGCAAAGGCAAGTGTAAGTACCAAGTACATGGGAAGTACGTGGCTATTTCTGAAGGGCTGCTTTGAAGCCTGAGGGACAACACAGGGAGAACACAGAGAGATGCTTGTTTGAAAAACAAGCAGGCAATATAGGCTGCTGTGCAGGCATAAGGAGAGGCAGGAACCGATCTTTTCTTTGGAACGAAGCAAGAGACGAGAGGCAGGGAGAGGAACAGGAAGCAGAGGACCTTGAAAAGCAAGACAAATTGCTTATGTTTTTTACACAGAAAGGACAACCTTCATTACACTGCCCATGCAAACAAGGAATATAGCACCTTTACTGACAAACTTGAGCTAAATTTCACAAAACAAGAAGTTCTGCAACGCACATAGGTTAAAAAAAAAAAAGCCACATAGTATTCTATCAGTAAAGCAGCAGCCTTTGCTATATCCTTCAGCAAAGGACTGTCCATTTCAATTCCCTCCTCGTAACATCATCATCTTCTACACAAAAACATCCTACATTCGTGATTAATGACATGTTCCCCTCCCTCATCTGAGTACCACAGACAACACAGCACTCCAGTTTCTGCCTGCACAATTGCAGACACAAGGGAACAGAAAGGATGGAAAAATTTCATTTGGAGTTTCTGCTGATTTTGAACAAGAGTCATAGAATCATAGAATCCTTAAGGTTGGAAGGGACCTCTAGAGGTCATCTAGTCCAACCCCGCTGCACACGCAGGGTCACCTAGAGCACGTGGCACAGGACTGCATCCAAGCGGGCCTTGGAGATCTCCAGAGAAGGAGACTCCACAACCTCTCTAGGCAGCCTGTTCCAGTGCTCCATGACCCTCACTGTTAAGAAATTTTTCCTTAATTACAAAGTTTAAGACGCTTACTCAAACATTAAATATGGCTTCTGATTTCTTTCTCTGTATTTTTTACTTCCTACTTCCTCCATTTCCCAGAAGAAAAAAGTTCCAATAAGGGCTGGCAGGCCGCCTTTTTTTTCCTTTCTCTGTGTTTCTGCATTCAAATAACAGCACATTTCTTTGGGGTTTTTCCTGGTCAAGTGCTGCCTTACGCAGTGTGTGAAAGGCAGCAAACGGCGCTCTGAAATTCCAGAGTCTCTCAAGCAGAGAGCTCCGGGATTTGCAACAGAGATACACCGAGCCTCATGACTTCAAATTTCTATCTGATAAATAGGAAGAAAAGAGAAGAGAAGAGAAGAGAAGAGAAGAGAAGAGAAGAGAAGAGAAGAGAAGAGAAGAGAAGAGAAGAGAAGAGAAGAGAAGAGAAGAGAAGAGAAGAGAAGAGAAGAGAAGAGAAGAGAAGAGAAGAGAAGAGAAGAGAAGAGAAGAGAAGAAAAAAAAAGCTTGGTTACATTGTTATTAGCACAATTACAATCACTGTTAACATGAATAATAGCGTTTAATATGCACTGGGATTATAAATTTTAAGATGTTGCATTAATTTTACAGGTTTTCAATGACAGATATGGTACCCATAATCATCTGTGATACAGTAGCAATATACAAAAAAAAATGTTTGTAGTAACACTACATGCTTGATATGCTAGTGTTTTTTTTCCCATTTCCTTCAACTTTCTGCTAAAAAGCTATAAACAAAAAAAAACCCAACAGAGTACCTTCAGAAAAGTTAAGATAACAGCACCTCTGAAGACTTGTTCTTTTATTCAGCATACAGGGGCACAAAGACCACAGGAAACTCTACCCGAGTCATTCACCAGGATTCGCCACATTCTTCACATCATTTGTGTGCCTCTGCTCTAGATGCCAGAAATGGCACAGTTGCCAGGAGTTTCCTGCAATTCCTTTCCTTCTGGAGCTGAGCTATAAACGGCGGTAAACATACATTCCCAAGAACATTCTCTCAAAGCAAAAAGAGCTTATGCCATAAATCAAAATATGAGCTTGTTTATAAACATCAGACGTAAGAAGGAAAAGAAAGACAAGCCACTAAATTGGAGATGATAGTGCTAGATGAGAGAAATATTCCCTCAGGACTCTCAGAAATTTCCTTCCACGTATGTTACCTCTATATTCTTACTAGCTTAGATATCTGAAAAGCCCACTAAGAAATGCAGTTTTTGAGATGTCTTTGAAAAATATCAATTTTATGGGCTGCCAACGACTAGATTTTCTTCCACGTTGCCACAATGTATTATTGAGGATACCATCACTGACTAAGAGCCAAGGAGCACAACAACTTACCTGTTCTGACCCCACATCTGTCAGCTTCCCAATCCCCACAGATCCCCCAGCCGTTCTCCGGGCCCTGAACACGGCTTTGATTCAAGCTGCACTAGGTCTCGCCAAGTGACTTGGTGCTGAATTTCTCTGCAGTCACTCTTAGTGTATTTAGGGTCTGCAAGTATAGCTTGCAATTATTCCATCTTATGCAACTTATCTCAGAGGAGCCAATTAAACTGCAACCAGGAAAAACAAACCTTCGCAAGTCAGATATGGAGCAAGATACAAGAAGTATGACTAGGAAGAGTTCTCATTTATGCATTGCCTGTATTTATCTATTTTGATACATACTCCTTTCCACAACTGCCATGAGGCAGAAAGAAAGAACACAGCAGAAGCCCAATTATGCTCATCCCATGTCCCGGAGTGTAAGTGTTGTAACATTGGTATGTATAATTATAACTGACAGCCCAGAAGTTAATATGCAGACAGGTCTGCAGATCTACTGCTTAGGAATAAGTATTTTACACTTGCTCATCCATAGTGCTAGAGTTAACTGTCTAAAAAAAGAAAAACATTTCCTTTACTAGTTTTTGGATATAGTCATGTTTCTTGGGTGAAAAAAAAGAAAACAAAACAAAACTAACAAAACAAACAAAAAAGTAACCTCCTGAGAAATAAAATATTTTTGAATCAAAAAATGAGATTAATAAGTGCCTAAAATACAGAAAAAAATAGTCACCTTTTGTTTTCCACAGAATGCTTCCTTAATATTTTAAAATCATGTTCTAAGTGCCTAAAGACTATTTTTAAAGGTGTCTTTGAACAGATTTTTTTCCCCTTTACACTGTTTCACCAACAGAAGGACTGTGAAATGTGATCTTCCCTTGCTTTTCCCTCCACAACTTATTTATGCCAATATTAACCTTAAGAATGTCCCAAATAACACAGCAACAAGCAACAAAAAGCTTTAAGTTTTGGGCAGTGATGTCCTTTTTTTTTTTCTTTTTTTTTTTTTTTTTTTACATTTTAGTTAATCAGATGGCACCAAAAGTTTACCAAGATATTTCCTCATCTGGTCTTGTATCTGCCCAGTACAAACCAGCTGGTCACAATGACAATGATTACGTAACCGTCACAGCAAAAGCACAAACGGGACAGCTGGAAGAAAATAACGCGGCAAACAAGAGCATCCCTACGCACAGAGGCCTCGCTGATTTGCTACACAGTGGCTCCGAGGTTATTCTAAAAACAGCCACATTCCTACCAGAAGGAGCTCTTCTTTACTAACCTATCCCGCTAGAATTTGCTTGAAATTTCCCTGCTCTCAGTGGAGCAGTAAAGCAAATACCTAAAATCCACCCAGTCTGTGCGAGCACAAAAGGGTTAGAGGTCCCGCCAGTCAGGGACCTGCACATTCTTCCTGCTCCTTCACTGACGGGAATTTACTATCCTGAGGTCTGCCGATTTTGAGAGCACTTTGATGAAAATGCTGAGATATTTCCACCACAAAATCTAAAGAGCCAATCGCAGCTAATGAAAGTTGTTTCACTAGAGCCCCACCACTTCCGTAGTAACACAGTATTTAGGCAAGCACAAACCTCCACTACCTGAAAAGCACATAGAAATCATCCAACCAACATTCTGCTCTATCTAATATTTCAAGTTTCACCAGGTCTACCTGTGTAAAATACTCTTTAGTACTGAGCATCCCTTGCAAACTTCTCTCCATTCATGTCTCCTGCCAAACATAACCACAACAATACCACACGTCCCTACCTAAAGAATAAATGAGAAACGCAAGAGAAGGCATTTCCAAGTCATTTTTTTTTCCCATTCACAGCAACTGACTTGTCTGAGGAACAAAAGCACCACATTCAGATCACTTAGTACTAAAGCCACGCTAGCAGATGTGAAGACCTCTTCCCATCAATTCACAACCTTGAAAGTGCTCTCAGTTATTTGATCATCATTTTATAGATAAGACAATTATCTATATACATTTATCTATATATAATTAATATATATAATCTATATATATCTATGTAACTATAGATTAGACAATAAGACACCTGTTAAACTATTACAGGTAGTTTAGTCTTATGTACCATAGCAATTCTGTTCAATATTTTTAAAAATAGGTGTAAATGGTAGTACATAAATGTCCACTAAAACAGAAACAGCATGCAGTACTCAGAACAAGCACATATTTGAGAAAAGCTGGTTCATTGCTTAAATAAAGCATGTTCCTTCCGAAACACGAACATGGCCAAAGTCTGCAAAGAAGTCACCTGGGGTGATGGCTTCTTTCTGTTTTTCTCTCCAAGCTTAAACATCAATGGAAGTAGACAACTGAGATCAATCTCCCTCAACACAAAACACATTAACTTATATCTACAGGTAAAAAATGAAACAAAGAGGATAAAGGAAGCCTGCCCTTCCCACCTTCCCATCTTATGGCACAAGTGAAAGCAGAGGAGCAACAGCTGTTTGAAGAACTTCTATGTGACGGATCAAATGGGGGTGAATGTTGTTTACTTTCGTTTACAGACGCACTGAAAGACCAAAGATGCAACCAGCAACTGGCTGGCTCTAAGTTTCAGGCTCTAAGGCTCCAGTTTCAGAACTGCTTTCATTTATTCAAAACCGTTAAGTGCTCAATGCTTAAAGAAACATTCACTCTTCCCCCCACATTCCCACATTATCCATTGTTTCCCTGTGTTTGTCAGCATTGTTTTCAGCTCACCACAGACTTATGATCACCAGTAAAGCTCAAGGGAGGTATTAGAAACACAAGGATGGGGGCAGAGAGAAGAAGCGTGACAGCTGCTGGAAGAGGCAGCCCTACTATCACCTTAAAACAACTAAAGATGACAGGAAGATGTTACGCATCTGGTCAAAGAAATGGTCTAAAAATATGTCGGAAGTCTTCCCACCAGATCAGCTGGAGGGAGCTGGTGTGAGTAAGACACTCACTCATGTCTTGCTTTTCCTCTGCCTTCACTCTTGTATCTGTAGTATCTATGCCATGGACACTTTACCTAGGCCAAAAACAGTAACCATGGGACTGACTTTGCAATTTAAGTATTTCCCTGTCTGCCTACATGACTTTCCCATGAATGATACTCTCTTCACAACCCTACCCAGACAGAAATTGTTCACTCCACACCAGAGATGACTCACTCCATGAAGGCAACTCCCCACCAGCCACCTGAATGAATCGTCAGAATTTTAACTGAAGTCATATAATATTACCATGCTGCAGTACAACTGTCAGGAAAAACAGACACACACACACACGTGCACACAAACAGCAACAGATTGACCAGAAAATCTGTAATAATGTGTTAGGTAAATCTTGGAATACAATCTAGCATGCAAAAGATTATCCAGAAGTGACAAAATGGTATTGCTGAAGAGTATCTATGGTCATATAGCAAGTAGTAAGATAGTACAAACAATACATGAATACAGAAATGATCAGTCGCATTTGCAAGAGCCTGAGCGTAACAGGAAGGGCACAATGGGAAAAAAATCAGTTCTGCACATGGATCCAGAAGATAGGCTTGAATGTTCAGTGCAACAAAAACAACAAAAACAGCCAACGAGCAAGGTCTTTCGAAACAGTTTGGCTCCCTGCTTATAGTGGGATCGCTCATTGATAATGACTGATGTCTCCCCAGACTGCTTGAGCAAGCCTTGCAGAGTGATCAAGATGAGTTTCCAGTCATTTTCTAAGAGGGAGGGCACAGGGGAGCAGCATTTGATACAACACTGGACACTCAGGCTTCTTCGAGGGCACAAGACTCCCTACCACGCTCTTGCAAAGAAAAGCCAACCCCAGCAGTCCATCTGCACTGAGTGAGAGAGGGGCACAGCTCAGGCTGAGGTGACACCCAGTGTCACCGCAGCTGGGTCATGCCAGGAGGCCCTGACTCTGCAAAACCCCTCACTACAGTGGGGATTTGGTGCGTGGCTTGCTCCGTGTAAATTCGTACGCTGAATCCTTCCCCCAGGAACTGAGCAGCAGTGGTCAATACTTAGAGCCAGAAGGGATTTTAAGAGAGCAAACACTGTAAGCAGCTTGGCTCCTGATGTGTGTTTACTTGATGAACAGATATGACAAGTTCTGTTAGACAAGTAGTTACAGCGATCACTCACCCCAAGAAAAGATTTCAGGCAATCAGAGCTATAAGCCCTGTTTAACATGCTTGGCCTCCAAGGAATTTTCTTTTCAAAAGACTGAGAAAGGTGTAACAATAACGCAGCAGCGGGAAGATGCAGCGGAAATCATGAAGGCTTAAGCTGTACCTGTCAACACCTTCAAGATGACAGTACAGTCAGAGCTACAGTCTGCTTATGAAATCAGCAACTAGCACAAGATACAAAGCCAGCGTTGCCTACCACTCTCACTCAACCACCCACTCCCAGCACAACCATCACCTCACCAAAACAAGTCAGAAAGGCAAGGGCAAGATGCACGAGGCAAGGGGTGCCGCTTCCTTACGGTAGGAAGCTACCACAGGCACCTGTGCTCCATGCGGGGCCAGCTCTGCCCACATGACTGAAACTCACCCCGAGAGCTCAGGCTTGAAGTCACTAAAATGTGTTTGGTTAACAGTCCTGGCCAATGTCCTTTCATTTAATATCTGCCACCAAAACACAAGAGAACAACTCAAACTCTCACTTATGTTTAGCATGTAGAGACACAGCTTTCATATGAGCAATCTTGTCCCTGCTTGTGTTGCATACCCTCAGTTCAACTGAAAACACCACCAATTCACCCAACCAAAGAGAAGAGGACAGAGGCTCCACCTTCATTAGCACCAGGACAACTAATGTTGACTTTTCACCCATGTGAATTTGGAAGTTAGATTTATTAGGTCAGGTGAAGAAGTAGTTCTCTCTGTCACAAACCACCTTTCCACGGACAGTGAGAGTCCTCAAAACTCATCGGTGTAGAGTGGGTTTTCCTGGTGACCTCCATCGTGGTGAATGTAAAGACCAGTGACAGTCTGGTGGGCTTTAATGTGTTTTGAATCTTGGCCATTTGCTGGGTCCTCATGTGAATCATCCTCAGAATAAAGCATTTCCACCACTGAATTCTTTCACTGTAGCCTCTCATAGCTTTTAATACCTTGAAATTTTACAATAAACTAACCCCCATGTCTTCTACTACTGTATTCTAGTAACTAAAGCAGACTCTTAAGCACTTGGCTGAGCAACTTTTCAGCTAATGCTGGGAATAAAGGGATGAATATGGCAAGGTAGGGGATGTAGAAGATGCTCTACTACCAAGTACAGATGCAAAAACAGCAGAATGTATTTGCCCAGAATCTGTCCAGATCTTTGTACCAGGACTTGTCTGAAAGCACAGAGAGCTTATTGAGGTTAAGAAGGAAATTAAAAAAAAAAAAAAAAAAAAGGGAAGTCTAGGGAAGTTTATTTCATCAGGTAACACTTTGCAAGCTTCAGTGTAACAGTATTTTTATTTCCCATGCTAAAGGCTAAAGGAGCTGGTAAAAGCTCGGTGGGAATGGGGGGCTGCAGCCCCCTGAGCTGCAGTGTTTAGCATCTCTGCAAAAGAGCAGCTCCGGAGCTTGGAGCTGTCAGGCCCAGAGATGCCTCGCTCGGGCTGCTGGGCCAGCTCCCGGCCCGGCTCTGGATCTGGGCAGCAGGGAGGGATCTTGACCGCGTGCTGCTCCCAAAACAGGTATCTGCAGCGCAGGAGCAAGGACAGGGAATGCCAGGCATGCTCAGGAGCCAGCCTCTCACCCAAGATAGCCCCTCTCCCAGCAGCCTGTAAGACAGCAGCAAAAGGAACTTCCCTCTCCAAGCCCTGGAGGGGGACTGAAGGACATCACCATTGCGAGAGAAAAAGAGACTGAAAGTAAGAGGTATTTCCACAAAATGGACACTGAAGTCGACGCCAGTGCTCTGCTCCAAATCCTGCAAGCTTTCAAAATGAAATTATCTACATCGGTGTCTTTACTACTACTTCAAGAGGCCTGCTTGAAATTATTTGAATTGCTATGAAAACTATTTAAAGAAAGTCCAAGTCTTATTAATGCCATTGCAATTCAAATACTTTGAAGATTATCTGGATTCCTTTCCTGAACTCGATGCAAATTTTACCATCATCTTTTGCTTTCACTTGTATGTGAGGCAAAAAAATCAGACAAGCAAGAGTGTCTGCCCATCATCACGGCATCTTAGTATCAAAGGATGCGTCCACAGTTAAGGCAGTAGGTGAGATGTAAGAAATCTCATGAATGCATCCACGAACTAGCAACTAGTAGTTTCGCATAGTTTTGTCATTACATGTTAGATCACTGGAAGGAAAATATGGGATGCGTAGAAGCAAAGAAAAGCATTTTCAAACAGCACTTCCTCACTCAAAACCTAGCACATATAGGGCCTAACCCTTACTCTTACAAATGCTACAGTTAAAGCACATGACTAATCACATGAGCAAAGAATGCAGTCAGGACACTGATAAACATTTTGATAGCAAATAGCTGTTAAAAAAATTGAATGGGTGCACACTTGCTTGCATGAAAGGATAATATTTATTTTATTCAGTAGTATCATGGCTATGATTTCATTATTCCATTTGCAAAGATTTGCAGAACACAAATTGCATTGGCCACAAAAGCATTTAATTGAATAGTTTTAAAAATTTTTTAAATGTAATATGAAAGTCTTTTAAAAACTGATTTGCATCGATAAAGACAGTGGAAGTTGCACTCAATTATTTTTGCAGTTAGAAGCAGTCAATGGAATTATGAAACAAAATGGTTTTCCTTTAGAAACTTAATAGGAATTAGATTTTGATACTCCCTGCAACACCATAGAAACTTAAATTCTCAGGAGGTCTTATTGAAATCAGTGGGACTCCTCAGGCTAGGGCATAAGACCACACACACCTCCACTAGGGCATAAAACTCAATTTCAATATTATATGCAGTAATATTTGATGATAAATAGTAATCCACATTCATGCTCTGTATGTAAATCTTTTAAATTAAATTTTCTACTGACAAATTCTCCAGTGCTTTTTTTTTTTGGGGGGGGGGGGGGGCAGGGGGGAGATCTTAACTGTTGGCCAGTCACAGCTTTTAATACATCCCTCACTCTTGTGTTGACGATTTGTTCTTCATACACACATTATTTGAAAGTACACCAAAAATTTACAAACTTGTGAAAGCCAGGTGAAAAGTATAGCTGGCCATTTAAAAACAGGCAATGGTGCACGAGAGCTTTCATTTAATTTACCTGGAAAGACATCCTATCTGAACCTTAACATATTAAGATAGACTTTTTCAAGCTTCTTGTATCTTCTAATACTCTCACATGCAGCTTGAAGTAAATCTGCTTCAAAACAGTCACAAGTGTCTTATTTGCGAGGAAGGCACATTATATTTTCAGTTGTGTCATGCTGGGGTCCAGCCCTCACAGAATCCCTCTCCTAAGATGAGTTTCAGGGAGCTCCTTCCAGCAAGGGCGGATGAAGAAGCCCACACCGAGGGCGGGAGGCGCTGCAGCGACTCTGGCGGCAGAGCCCAGTGAGGTGAGCGTGCCCCGCTGTGAGGCGAGCGTGGGCCCCGCTGTGAGGCGAGCGTGGGCCCCGCTCCTGAGGCGAACGTGGGCCCCGTGGGGTGAGCGTGGGCACCGCCGTGAGGCGAGTGTGGGCACCGCCGTGAGGCGACCACGAGCACTGCTCCTGAGATGAGCGTGGGCCCCGTGGGGTGACCATGGGCCCCACTCCTGAGGTGAGAGCATGGGCCCCGCTGTGAGGCGACCACAGGCACTGCTCCTGAGCTGAGTGCCGTTTCGGTGGTGCCTCGCTTGGCGAGGCAGAAACTCCACCTCTGGGAAACCACATTCCAGCAAGGCCTCAAACAACCACCTTGAGCAGCTCTCCCGCATGCCCTTCCTTTTTTCCTGGGATCACATATAAATCTCAACTCTGACAACTCCACAGGGCTGAGGTAAGTCCACAATCCCATGTAGCTGATAATATTACAGCTAGTTCAGATTTTCCTGCCCGTTGAATACAATGAACCTAGAAAACTATCTAGAAAACAAAAAAGGTACTAGAAATATAATTCAACCACACCAACACTAGGAAATCTAAGAAATGAGCTACCAGTGACTTTAAAGCTCTTCTCCTCTTTGCACAATGATACTGCTAAACTCCTTTCCATGGATGACACACTGGTCAGTAAAGATGAGGCTGTCATGTGCAGAGTTCCTGCTTTGCTTCATGGAAGCTGGATGCATCTCAGCATGGCCCAATGGTACCAATGGATGGGGACTCTCTTGATCATGAGGTAGGAAGGGCCAGGAAAAGCAGCAAGGGAGAAAAGGGAAGGGCGAAAAGGAATGCAAGCTACAGAAGCTGAGTGCTGCCCTGTGGGTATTATCTCAATACCTGCCAAAGAGTTACACTGCAAGACGGAGAAAAGTCATCCCATCTAGTGACTTAGTTATGCTCTCCATCCTCTGCACTTCCCTAATCTGGAGCCAGCCTTTGAAGTCTGCAGAGTACTACAGCTGACTCCAGTTGCAGTTTGAGCTCTGAATGTACACAAATCAGAACACCACCAAAAACCCTAATGAGAAACTCTCTTGGATCAGGAAAAATCAGTCTAGATTTCTCAAACGCTCTGCCAAAAACTGGCTGACGCTTGGAGGGAAACTGGTTCAAGTATTAAAGCTAAATTGGTCCAAATGTAAAATAGGACAGTATCTTTTCTCCATGAAAAGGTGCTACAACAGCAGTTCTCTATAATAAGGCACAACTAGTCAGAATAGCACAGAGAAGCCCAGAGGAAATTAAAAATTCTGTATTCATTATGGCATTTAGATAGTGAGCAGAAATAATACGTGGACCACATGCAGGGCTACTGGGACATTTAAAAAAAAAAAGAAACAGATTTGCATTCTCTGAATGAAGCAGGATCCCGATGCACCTGCAGAATCAGACTGTTCTACTCACAACACGATGCCAAGGCAGGCGATGCACAGACAACCTTAATTTTGGAATTATTCAATCTGCTGCTTTAATCTTTGCATACTTCTGTCCTGTCAGGCTTTTAGGAGAAACAGGTTATGTTATTATGATCACCTACTGCTGTTCCAGACTAAAGAGAGAGTAGGAGAGGGCTAATGTAAGAACTATGCAGGTAAGTCTAGACGAGCACACAGTGCATACAGTGATGATGCAGGAGAGGCAGGCAAGTGCCCGGGCGAGTCGGAGCAGCTCGGTGCACAGCAGGCAGCTGCCTGGCCCAGAAGCGGTGCCCTGAAGAGCCTCACCGCACCCAGCACACTTAATCCACGACCCACATAATCTCCCACAAATAATCGAGAGTCGGCTGCGTACAGCGGCACTCCATTAACCTCACAGCTCATTGCAACAGCCCACATCCTCGATAAACTGCTTAGCGATGAATTCACCGAAAGCGCGTGGCCTCTTACAAACATCTTGAGACCAGTAATGGGATAGTTGCCCCTAGGGCCCAAGCTACGCTATAGCCTCACTGGATTCAAACATTTTGAAGACACAAGGGATCTATTATCAGCATCTAATCATTCCCCTACAGAGGAGAACCTGATTCTCAGCACTGTCATGTTTCATCTGCTGAAACAAAACTACCAAAAGCTTTGGACATATCAATAAAAATACAATTCACAATGCAAAGTTTGAAGTTTTATCTGCTGGTCGGTACCTCATATAAAATAAGGTTAGCAACCACATGCACTCCTCCAGTCTTAATGATTATCAGAAAGGGAAGATAGGACTATACACATTTACTCTGTCAAGTCAAAGATGAGGCATACTCATCAGACACTTAAATTAAACGTGCTGAAGCCATTGTTGCACTTCCACTATGTGGGGAGAAAAAAAAAGAAAAAAAGGGGGGGACGGGATCTCTGTAGGTGAGAGACAGACGGGGGGGGTTTCTAACCACTTAAGAGCTTTTTTGACCTCCTCTCAAAAAGTCAACTTCAGCTTCTTAGGAATCTGCCTTGCATAGAGGAAAGATACGCAAAATACATAATGCAAGTAATCTCTGAGTTAAGGACCAAAAATCTGTCCAGCTAGCCACCTGTACCACTATCAGCAGAATTTACACCCTCTTCAATCAAATTTGCAGATTTTGCAGAAGCGTAGTTATCCTCATTAAAAAAAAAAAAAAGGGCCTTCACTTTCACTTATGCTTGCCAGAAAAAAAAATGGGAACCCTATTTCTCTCCACCTCAAAAAATAAAACCCCATCTGTAATAATATATGAGAGACCATCTGTAAAGTAAATGTCATGTTACATCACAAGGCTGCAGTCACGGTAAGAAAAGCTCTATAAATCTTCTATAAATCTTTTAACTCCTACTAATATTTCCCCATGTTTTCTTTTTTTTTTCCCCCTCCGTATTCACTCATTTAAAGTGAAAAGCCAAAAACAGAGGAAATTCTAAGCCTTCTCCATGACTCTCCAGAGTAACCAATATTCTTATAGAAAAATATTATGGCAAAGACCCTGTGAGCTGAAGTGATTCATAATTAATTGCTAATATTTACAAAGAAAAGACCCCATTAAATAATATATGGGAATCAGACATCTTGGAAACTGAAGTAAAATTTTTGGGACCACTACTGAGTAACAGCAGCCAGGCAAAACTATTGCCATAAAGTATAAAACCAGTTGTATCAACTTTCCTACTCTTTTTCAAAGCAATGTAAAAAGCTGAAGTCCATCTGGGGAGGGAGGGGAGTCAAGAGTAGCTCACAACTCTCTGTAAATTTAACTGCAGACCCAATATTTATTTTCTTTTTTACTTAACAAGAATTGTAATAAAACCCTAAGCTACCTTTAGCCATAGCCCGAAATACTTTTTGTTGAGCTAGTAAGAGCTAGTGATCAGCAACCATGAATGGCGAAGCACTTTTTTGCAACGCCTTACCAAAATTCCTCCGAATCAAAGCCCAACCAGCCGGCAGCAGCATAAACCTGTCAATACAGATAGGTCTGTATAGATACACGTCTTGGACATAAGCATCACTACTTGGCATGACCCCAGCGAATGTAACCGTAGGGTTCCATTTCTAAGCGTGCCTGAATGAGGTGCGGGTTTGCCAACCAAACTCCCGATTTCTGATCCGCACACACAGCACTGCTCTGTGTCACTGGATCAGCACCAGGTCCCGCTCCCACCCGCCACCTCGCCAGGGCTCTCCCCAAAGGGCACAAAACAGGCACGAGAGCCCCCAGGGCTCTCCCCCCGCCGCTGGGGCCTCTCCGAACGGTGCCCAGAGTTTGGGACAAGAGAGACACAGAGCCCCAAGGAAACCTGCGGCACCGTCGCGTGCCCTTGGCCTCTCCCCACAGTATTGCACCTTGGCCAAGCTACGGAATAAAGCGTATGTAGGTGTGTGTGTATTTGCGTGGGTGTCCGCGCGTGCACGTCTGTGCGCCTGCGGCGCGGCCGCCCCGCGGGGGGCGCGGGGCCGCGGGGGAGCCCCTGGCCGGGCCCGCGCGGGGAGCAGCGCCCGCGGGGCCCCGCGCACGCGCACACGCGCGCGCACCCGTCGCAGCAGGCGCTTCCCCTGCCGCTTTCCGCCCCGCCGCGGGCAGCGCCGCCCCCGCGGCCCCGGGCCCCCGCGCCGCCCACAGCCCGCAGCCGCCGCCCGCGCCTCGCCGCGCCGGGAGGCCCCGCGGCCGCCGCTCACCGCTCTTGGCGTCGCCGGGCGCCGCGCCGCCCGCGGCCGCCGCTCCTCCCGCACCGCCGCCCGCCGCCGCCGCCGCCCCAGCGCCGCCGCCCGCCGAGGCGCCGCCGCCGCCCGCCGCCGCGCTGCCGCCGCCGCCGCCCGCCGCGCCGTTCTCCTGCTCGTCGCCGCTGCTGTTGGCGCGCTTGTTCTTCTTGCCCTTGCCGCCCTTCTGGTTCGGCATGGCGGGCGCCGCCGCGGCGGGCGGCTGCGGAACGCGCCGCCGCTACCTCCGCCTCATGGCGGGGCCGCGCTGCGCTGCGCCCTGCGCGGCGGGGCCCGGCGCGGGGGGGCGGGAGGCGGGTCCCGCTCGGCCGCCGCCGCCGCCCCGCTTCGTGCCGGAGCGGGAGCGGGAAGCGGCGCCGCGATGGGCGAGGCGGCGGGAGGGGCTTAGCGGCCCCCGCCGCGCCGAGGGCCCGCGAGGCGGCGGCCAGAGAGGCGCCCCGGGCAGGGAGATCCGCGCGCGCAGTAATAACGGATAATGGAGGCCCTGCCGCGGTGCGGGGCCTCGTGCAGGGACGGGGCGCGGGCGGCAGCCTCGCGGGGCAGCCTCGGGCGCCAGCGGGGCTCGCTGCGGAGCTGCTGCCGCGCGGAGCCCGGGCATCTGCAGCTCCCGGCGCCGGGAGGGAGAGCGGCAGCGTCCACCCGGGGTTCCCGCTCCGGAGAGGCCGGGCGCTGCCCGGCGCTGCTGCGCTCGCCTTGGCCTCCCTGCTTGAGGAGCCGGGCATCCCGGTTCCCGAATGCCACCGCCGCTGTGCGCATGCCGGTGCCACCCCGAGAGTGAAAACATGCAACCTGTCATGGGGACAGAGTGCCAGTGCCTGAGCCGGGCGGTATTCTGAGCCTGGCAAGCTTTTCCTTGTACACAAATTGCTTTTTTTTTCTCCCCCTTCTGACCCAGATCCTGCAGATTAGGTTTCCATGATTTCCTTAAGGAAGGAGCACAGAGAGGCGCTCGGGAATGTGCCCTCCTGGAGCAGCTTACAGCCAGTGGTCCGTGGATGATCCGGCCTGCGAGGAGAAGGGCTTACGAGGCCTGCCCAGGCGATGGAGGTTAAGCCTGAGTGGATAGGCCAGGAAATGATAGTGAGGGAGGTCTGCTCCATAGGAAAAGCTAAGGCGTTATTTAAGGGGTCATGGCCAATCAATGTAACAGTTTGTCTGAAATCCTTCCCAATTATTTTCTTGTGAGAAATTGGACACTGATCTTGGATCATCTTGTACCTGCAGCCTGTGCCTAGTTTTCCAAGAAGATTGGCCACTACAATTTCAAATACTCTTCAGCACCACCAGTACATAAAAAGTTTTTAGTCACATGGCCCAGTTTATTTGCCTGCAGACATCAACATTGTAGAGACTTTATTTAAAGTTTTGCAGTGTTTTGTCTTAGTAGAAACCTTCTGAAATAATTTGTTTTACAGTATCTTGTATTCCCAAAGCTAAATGCCATACCTGTCTTAGCTCACAGCTTTGAAGCTTCTGAACTACCTTTCTGCCTAGAAAGTGGAGAAACGGAGAAAACGTGGCTGATTACTGAGACTGCAAGTTTAGACAAATCCTGATTCCAGTCTTCTGAATTGGAGAACTTACATTTATTTTAATAAAAGGGGATTTCTCCCTTATTTCTTAGGTTTCCAAAGCAGAAAAATGGATCCATGCTCACTGTTTAATAAATGTTCTTGCCATCAATAACCAGTGATCAATCCTCCAAGGAGAAAGTCCTTTCGATGTTCTTATAAAACAGTAAAAAACAAAGTAAGGGCCCAGTTCTCTTCCCAGAGAAGCTCGGGAATTTTAGATTAAGTATTCCAGTTTGATCTAAGAAATGTAGCTACTTACCGTGCATCGACAGGGGAGCTGGAGGAATAGCAGCTTAAATGCTTTGTCTGGGCCCAAAAGTGGAACGGCTTAAACATCAGTTTCACAATATCTAAACTTCCTGGTTTGCAAGGTCCAATCTTGGCAGAGTCCCGTCGGCCTTTAAGCTTTGTGCCTTTTGTGCAGTTTTCTAGGTGAGACCTTCCTGCAGTGAATGGTGAATTCACTGAAATGCACCCTTGGTCTGTGCAGGGATCAAGTAATTCCTAGGTGAGACCTTCCTGCGGTGAATGGTGAATTCACTGAAATGCACCCTTGGTCTGTGCAGGGATCAAGTAATTCCTGGCCGTTTCAGTAGCCACAGAGATCTGCCTTATTGTTCAAAAGAAAAAAAAAAAAAAGAAAACCTTCTGCAGTTGTGCCAAGTACCTGCTGGCTCACACAGAAAGTTTCTGCCTCTCAGGCTTCTTTGTTCAGATCTACTTAGCGAAGTAGTGGCAAGTTGTATATTGGTATAAAGCACCGTTCCTAAATGGGAAGCCAAATGAAAGGCCTTTTGTTTAAATTTCTGAGGAAAGATTTGTAGCAAAGTGGTGAAGCTTAGAGAACACCTCGCTGAACAAAGAGCAGGAGGGCGTGAGTGGGGGCAGGAAGGCTAAAGAGAGCTCCTGGATAATCACAGCAAAGGGAAATTTCCTGTCTAAGGTGATATGCTGTCTCTAATCTGATTAGGAATAAACAAACCGGGCGTTGTCATGGATAAGTCTGTAGTCAGCAACAAGCAGAATTATACCAGGGATGTATGGCACGGGTAATAGTCTGAATTTCAGTGAGTTTACCTGCCTAGGAGACCCCAGACATTTCTGATGTTATCAGTTGTGAGCCAGGTTTACGACCTCCAGGAAGTTTTTGGTAGATTAAAGCAGGAGTGTTGGGCAGAAGGTCCAAGGTCCAGACTAGGTTGAAGTGTGAGAATCAGCTCAACTTTCTCAATTCCACTATCTATTCTGCCTAATTTAGCCTGCCTGGGAACTAATACATACATAGTCAAGCTATTTAATGCCGTCAGTTCTGCATCCTATAGAAAAACAGCCCGACAGACTCACACAAACAGACCTCCACTGTAATTTCCCAGGGAGCATAGTGCTTGCCTGTAGTCAGAGCGGCTACACTAACAAACTGATAATATAAGGTGCTGTCAAAAGCAACAGGTTTGTGGCACTGCATCACCACAGTGCCCTGCTGCAAGCCCTTTCCTACTTATACCAGTGGGTGCTGGCAGGGCATAAGGAGCCCTTACGGTCCGGGTGGATGCCCGTCTCACCACCAACAGCCCTTTCGCTCTCCATTCCTTGGGCCCAAACTGGCTCCGCTCACTTCTGGGTCCTTCTCTCCCATCTTCACATGAGGCTTGTCCTGGGATTTAGTCTTTCTGACAAGTGTGAGTCGTCTGAACCAACCGGTGTTGCCAATTCTTCGGAATCAAATCAAATCCATTACAGCCTTTTTATCTTTCATGGCTCAAAAATAAGCAACCCTGAAAGATCACAGATATTGCACAGGCAGTAGCTGTGACCATTTCACTCTGAAATGAATTATTTTAAAAGCCAGATGAAGCTATTTTATTTGCGCAGAGTTTGAAACACTTACCCGGATGTGCTTTCACATCTGGATCTTTTCCATCTATCATACTGCCTCAAGACTTCCTTTATTGGAATAGTTTCATTTAATAAACAAGGAAGATGTTAGCGCAGTAAATCATTGCACATAATCTTATATATTTATTTGTTCTTATTTTTTGATATGTTATTTCTTTGCCTATAGAAACTAAGTGCTAGCAACAGTTCCAGAAAGGGCACTTTAGCTAACCTGATTTGCAGTTGTTCACAAATTGTTCAGTTGCACTGAATTTTAATTAAGATTTTGCTAAAAATAGCAGTACGGGGTCATACTGAAGATCCACCTAGCCCAATACTCTGCCTCTGATAGTGGCCAAAAAAAAAAAACAGATCAATGGTAAAATCTATGAACACAAATTTTAGACCTAAAGGAGTAAACAGCTGTGGGAGTGGGGGAAAACAGTTTAATCCAAGTTGCAGTAATCCAGACAGTATCAAATCTGTACATTTCAAAAGAAGTGAACAAAGGAGCAAGAGAACCTGAGAAAATGTACTGTTCTCTTCAGAGAAGAGGAATCCCATAAGCAATGTATTTTGGTTTTAAGGGTATTGGCCAGCATCTCATTCTTGGTGAAATCTCGTGCAAGGTTAAATGATGAGCTGGGAGCATCAGTGACAGAAATAAATGTCTGCACTCAATCACAATGATGGTGCAGGAGCAAACAGGGCTGCTCCAATGGATAAGACTAGAGATTTGAAATTAGGGTCGTATTGTGGAAACAGGCTGAATTGACAATAAATGGGAGTAGATACCATTTTACTTAAATGGCATAGGAAGAAAGGCATATTCCACTCCATGGCTGTCACCAAGAGTGAGAAAGTGCTAACGGAAGAGGTTGTGAATCGTACTGGAATCTTCTCACCTGCATTATTTAGCATGAATATACTGTATCATAAACATTTTATTTAGGTACTTTTGTGGAAATCTAGGATAAAAAAATAGATAAAGATTAAAATAGTGAGAAGTCCAGCTCAACCTTCTGCAATCCCCCCAAACCACTTTAAAATGTCAAGTTCAGTTTCAAAATGATCAAATAGTGTTATACAAAATCAAGAAAGAATTGCTGGATTTTGCAAACACCCAAGCAATACACAAGCAAATTTTTCTCAGAGTTTGTAGCAAGGTCAGTGGTTGTTGAAGGAGAAGTGATGGAGAACTCCTCATATTGTGTTTGTCATGTTTACTTTTTAAAACTGGATTGAACTTTAAAACAAGGCGAATGCGCTCCCTGGAATCTGTCTCCTGCTGTGAGGGGGGTGACAGGCGAAGGATTGGAATCCTGTTATGATTGTGTGTAAACTTCTGGCTTTGGGGATGTTTTAATGAGATCCCAAGAGACAGGCTGTGCTACTACTAATTGCAATTACTCATTTGACCAGGAAGATTGATTTAGACACGTGTGGAAGGCAAAGCACTGCAGAACTTAACATGAAAACAAGAAAAGTGGTGTTGTGTAAGTGCTCGAGTGAGTTTGAGAGCTCACGGTCCCAAGTGGAGGACCCAACTCCAGCAAAGCATGAGCGTAAAGTTCAGCTCGTGCTCAAATCAGCCCCTGCTGCCCCAGGCCTTATTTCCCAGTATTGCTGCTGGGGCCGCTGCAGCCACCACGCAGCTGGGAGAAACAGGGCAGCCCCAGCTCTGCTACAGGCACAGGGTTGCTCCAGCCTCCTGGATGCAGCTGATCGCAGAATTATTTGCCCCTCCTCAGCCTCAAGATAAAACTCTGCACAGTGTGTGCAAAACTCACA
The DNA here is from genome assembly GCF_059628265.1 of Tinamus guttatus. NCBI lineage: Eukaryota > Metazoa > Chordata > Aves > Tinamiformes > Tinamidae > Tinamus > Tinamus guttatus. The sequence continues at coordinate 1,093,172 of NW_028288870.1, read as the reverse complement.
CACATAACTGATGGCTATTATATGCTGCAAATCCGAGGACATTGCAGATACGCACAATGATTGAATATATCCACCACTTCAAGTAGCCTTAAATTCAGTGTTTGCTGTTCTCCCACCAACCTCTCTGTTACAAGCAGATGGGCCTGCTATGTTGCAGTTGCTTTTAGCTGACAAAAGCAACCATCAAAGTCACAGTGGCATCCACAAAGAATAACGAGGATTAAAGTGCCGTCCATGTGCCGGGAGGCTCCTTTGCCTTCCCTAGCCTGGCTGTTCCCCACTTCTCAGCCTCATCAAAGGCTCCCCCCACACAAGTGTCTGCCTGTCCCTCAGACAAGAGAGCTGACCACCTTTCCTTGACGGAGGAGAAGAGATCACGTTCCTCACATCTCTCATGTATATAATGCCCACACATCACATATTTCAACCACAAATATCATTTAATTCCTGCCTCTCCAGAAAAATCCCCCAGCCGCCTCGGCGCTCGCCCCGTTTATCGTCCATGGAGGCGAGACCACCAGCCAGGTGCAAGGACAAAGGCTGCCTCCCGATTTCCCCGCACCAGCTGTTACCCTCAGCGTGCGCCCAGCCTGGGTCCTGCTGGCGGGAGCCCTGCTCTGCCTGCTGCTGCTGCGACTCCGGTTTTATTTTAAGAGCGAATCCATGCTGTTCCTCCTGAAAGCATGCAGAAGTGTGAAGGGGTAAGTACATTTTGTAGAAGGGCATATCCCCTGCTTTAAATCTGTCGTAGGATATAAGTCTATAGTTTGTAAGTCTGAAGGAGTTTTTTGCTTTTTTTTTTCTCCCCAGCCTCACAGAAGGTGTGCATTAGTACGATTACATAATGCAAAAAGAGTGGTGATGAATTACATTAACCTGCTATTGATGCCTATTGAACTTGGTGTCCCACCATATGGTTTGAATCGTGACTTAAATCACAAGTGATAGCCCAAGTCCAGGATTTGATAATAAACAGGTCCCTGCCAAAAAAAGTGTCTGCAGTGCATCCCAGTGCTGCAAATACCCCTGAGCTTGCAGGGAGCCCATTTCCTTGAATCCGCTTCTGAACACAGAGATAACCTGCACCAAGCAGCTTATAGGGGTAGGACAAGGCTTATTTTGGCTAAAAGACTTTCTGCTGCATGTACGTCTGAACAGGAATAGGAGAGGAGGTTTGTATCGAATTGATGATGCTGGAGAGGAACGTTTGTGCAGTAAATGTAATGTAAATGTAAATTTAGTACAGTAAATTTAGTAAATGTAGTACAGATTGAGGATCCAGCCTTAGTCACTGCTGGGGTTTCACGAGCATCAAATCTGTATTTTTGACTTTAAAAATCAAATAAGATTATCTGTTTTTTGGGTTTGTTTGTTTTTTTTTCCCAGACAATTTTTGGTTCTGGTTTCATGTTCTGCTCTTTACCAGAATATTATCTGTGATATTTTTTTAAAAAAATCCTTTGAACAAGGCAATTTGTAGTGAAGGGGAAGAAATATTTCACAGTTGTATGAAAACAATACAAAAATGAGAAGCTAAACTAGGAAAATATTTTCTTAGGGATAGACTTAGCCATCATTCACCAGATTCTTCCAATTAATTGCTTTTAATTTAATTTTTCAACTAATTGGTTTACTTCCAAAGCTCTTGTGTAAGTATTAAATGAAGACAAAACTTATTGTCCTATATTTATGGCAGTTACATTTTGGTTATTTTGATGAAGATTTATGTACCTTTCTTTCTTCTCCCAACTCTTTCTATTCTATTACCAGTCACAATTCCCCACTGAAGAATGTACTTCTGCTTCTAAGATTTCTGCTTGCTTCCCTCCAGCTGAGAAAGGAATTTGCCAGTATTTGACCCTTCTCTCTCCACTAATCTAACCTGAGTCAGTAGATGTCAAAGGTAACTTAGTTATTTCTATTTTTTTCCTGTTTTATCTGCCAATTGACTTTCATATTTTGTGTAGACTGGGGTTTCTGAAAAATAGTACATTCTCTTCTTCTACAGGTTAACAGAAAAAGACAAATCGTATGCTTATAAATATAGTAAGAAACCTGTGAATAAATGAAACTACATTTTTGAAAGGTTATCGGGGTAGGCTTGATTCCAATAGACTCCATGTTAGCAACTCAGAAACACGTGCATAGCCAGTTGCACTGTCACTTCATGCTGAGATCCAGAGATGGAGACCACTCGCTTTTTCTGGTGAATATCACCTTGCAGTCCAGATCTCTCTCTCTTCCCAGCAGTTCCACGTATTTACGATGCAATGTTGACCAAACAATTTTATCTCTTTAGCTTAAGATCCCCCATCCATAAAATGAGGACCATGGTTGTCCTTTGTGAAATGTTTTGAAATCCATCTATGAAGTTATGCCATAGAGCATAAAAAAAATCAGCAATATTGTGCATTTATACAGCAGCTTGTAAAAGCCTCAGAATACTCTCCTGACTTTATACACAAATAAGGAATATAAACAGTACAGGAGTATAAGGAATGGTCGTGTTAGAGAAAGCTGTCTGAAAAGGCTGCTTTTCCATTTCATGGGTAACTGACCTCTTATTATTTTAACCTCTAATTTTTGGTCCAAACCACACAAAACTCATAAATGATTAATATTTCCTGCAAAAAGTTGACAGAACTACCATGGAGGTTATTTCCAAAACAAATTATATTCCCAAGTGCATCCTGCATTATAGACAGTGGCTGCCTCAGTTGGGAATATGGGGGAAAAATTTCCTCCTGCGGGATGCTTGAAGAGAGCCAGGCACACCTTGCATATTTAAATTCTTTTTCTTTTCTGTTTTTTTTTCTTTCTTTTTTTTTTTTTTTTTACTCCTAACCTTTAGACAGGTTTGAAGGTTCTGTATTTCTTTTAAGTTAGGAAGATAAATTAATAACAAGAGAAGCAAATGCCCTTCCCACAACTCCCCTTGTTTGCAAATAATGTACGAAATCTTGTTTCCTTGAACACGGCAGCAATCAACAGGCTGGAGACAGCTTCTCAGAAGGGGGTCTCGCGTGGCGAGCAGCCAGCGCTCAGCTCCACAGGCTCCCAGGAGTTTTTCCCAGCACCGTCCCCTCCGTGCTCGCCCGTGCTTGGCGGCAGCACCGCTCTCCCAGGGATGCCAGTCTCCCCGCGTTGCTTTCAGGGCAGCGAGCGTTGCGCCCTGGAGATGTGTGTCAAAGCTGCTGCCCCTGGAAGGAGCGCTGGGCTGAAAGGCTCTAAGAGTTTCAGAGAAAACATGAAAAATGCTCTCAGTTCAATGTGGGAGCTCAAAAAGCAGAATATAAATAAATGGAACAGCAAATATACTTTCTTACCCTTCATATCATTAACAGGAAGACTATTACTTTGGGCCGAACTGCTGTTGTGAATATCTGATATTAGTGACTTTCAGAATCAGACACTGTCAGCTAATAATTCAATATGCTTTTACCGCATATACATCCTGATATGGGCAGGTGGTAAATAACTTAACCCCAAGATGCTATACAAATGCCAACAGCAGCTCTGGTTTGCACAGCAGACCACTATCGGATTCAGTCTCCTTGCCATTCCTGTCATAAGCTGAAGGTCCCGTGTTGCTGAAAGATGTAGAAATCCTTCTTTTTACTCCAAAAGGATGATTTGATCATGTGTCACAGGCTGCACACCAGGATACACATACACATTCGATATGAATAAAAAGTAATTAACTAGTAGTGTGTATGCAATTTCCAGCAGCACAGAATCTGGTGCCTGTTAGGAAGGATAACTATTGAAAAAAATGGAGAAATCTTTTTAATTTGTGATTATTCTTTGATTTCTACAAGTAAGCCTGTGAATTCAGGGTATTAGTTAACAACCTATTATCTAGGTAAAAAAGATTCTTCCTTTCTTTTCTATAGTATGGTTCTATGTCCTACAGGAAAGAAAAGCCCAGTTAGAGAACCTGTAAGGAAGTCGTAAGTGCCAGCAGAATCCATACAGAATTTATGGAGTATTATCCCACGCACATGATCAAAAGAGGTCAGGGAGTGAAGGTACGTTCAGTCTTTGAAACACTGAGAATGGCTGAAGTTTCTTGAAAAGCTGAGGGTTGTTTTCATTGTTCCCTCCTCTCTTACGAGCAAGAGTTCTCTCGTCAGGTACTAAGTTTAAACCTAGATTGCAATGTACTGCTACTTTATTACAAAAGTCAAGTAGATGTAAGGTCCAGGACTGTAAATCCTCTGCTGTGAAACAGAAAAAAAGATGAAGTTACAGAAGACCAGCTAATGGGAGTGTTTGCATGGATGGCCCGTAGGGGTTTCTCATTAACTGCTCTGTTGATTTATACTGCTGTCAGCACAATCTTTCTGTATTATGTTTCATTATATTCAAAGAATATTGTTACAATTAGATTGAAATTTGTCTTCATGGGAGGCCTTATCCTCACTGAAGGACAACATGATGCTCCTGGACAGCTTGTAATATAATTTGCCACCAATCTGCAGCCACCTCAGCTTCGTTCTGTGCTCATCAATACGCACAGGGCCTGCCCAAGAATTCAGGGAAAGATTACTGAGGTGATTTCAAAGCACCCGTAACTGCACTACTCCTTCCATTAAAAAGCAAACAACTACCTTTGTGTGGGACTGAAGAAGGGAAGAGCGAGACGCCTTCCTGCCTGGAGCTCCCTGGTTGGAGGAGGATTGAAACCAGCTGCTCTTGCCGGGGCTCATGCTCTCGCTGGCAGCAGCAGTCCGGAGGAGGAGGCACGCGCAGGGGGATGTGTGCAGGCATCCCAATTAGTCCGAGTGTTCATGTAGGACTGTAAAAACAATGACCAATTAATCATCATTTCACTTTGTCGAGAAGGTAAATATTATTACCCTCATCTTACATACAAGAAAAGCGAGTCATAAAACTATCACAGAAAGAGCTGGGGCCAGTGCCAGGTCTGGGAAACAGGAATCCAGGCTCCCAAGTTTGCAGACTTTCACCCTGCTTCTCTCAAACAACCAAACTGATTTCCCGTGGGGTCAGGAGCTCAGGTCTCAGACCGGCTTCTCCATAGCTGGGGAAGTTAGCAGGCAACATGGCCTGTCATTCCACAGGCTGTCATGATGCAGAACCCTGCAGAACCACACTGTGTGCAGGGAGCATGTTGTGCTTTGTAGCTTTTGGCTTTTTGTAAATGGGGTTTTGCTTGTTACAAGTGTTGAGAGGAACTGGGGGGTTGCAGACCGAGGCCGTGTGGATGCCCTGCAAAGATCTATAGATAAAACAGCTCTTCTTTCTGTCCTTGGGAGTCTGCATTTGACTATTCAAGCCATCCACTGTTAGCCCTTCAGCCCCAATAGAGTAGTTCTAGGGGTTTGTGATAGCTTCTATAAAACCAAAGTATCAGGTACCAAAAGTTCAGTGGCAACTCCTGAAGACCAGGTAATGTTTCATTTCCATTTCTGTTTTGACATTTTGTATATGTGCAGACACACATAGCTGCAGACTAGAAACTTCTCATTAAGAAGAAAAACCCTGAAAATAGCCTTTCCTTAGACTCACAGGCATCGCAGTAGATGCTTCAGTGGTCCCTTGGTGACTCTGTCCTTTCCAAAGGGAAGGCAGACCAAAACAAACTTCTTATTCCCATTATTATAGAATAATTTATCCTACAGATGTATTTATCTGTACTTGTTGCTCCTAGGCCCACTAGTAGGTCTTGCAATAGGCAAGCAGATTTTGCTCTGCTTACAGCACTTTTTTCCTGTAACAGAAAGAAGAAAGAAAATATATTAAAAAGGAAATAAAAATAAACAGTAAGCCTAGCAGAAACATCAAGATGTTTGGCCAAACCCAGTTCTCTGGGGGAGATGAAAATTGATTTAGCTTACTAGCACATCAGTAATTCTCTGTGCAACAGAAGAACTATCAGGTTCAGCCCATTCGCTCCCTGGGGTTCAGTGCTGAAATCCTCTAGCCTCGTACCCAAAAGGAGATTCTTCAATCAAACAGGCTTAACTCTTTAAACTGAATATCACCCTCCTGTTGTACCTGTTGAGTATGATTGACTGTAGCTGTGCAATAGCAATGTGCTGATAGCAGATTTCGCCTCAGTTTGACAGAATAAGGCAAACACAGATTTTGACACTTGTATTTGGAGAAGTCATATCAAGGAGTAGATCTCTGCATTACTAGTTCGAAGGCAAGACTCTGCTGAGCCAGTGTCAAGAGACTGGCCTCAAGGAAGACATTGAATTAGAACTGGGAGAAAAGAAAAGAGTTCAGAGGCCGACATTACTGTCTTAGTAGCGGTAACAAAAGGTCACCCTAAGAGGAGTTCTGGGGTTACATGTTTCACGGGATACTCCAGCTATACGGGAAAACAAATGTGGGATCAAGCAAGGGCACAGGAGGAAGAGACAAGGATTTGAACCCAGCTCGGGGAGTCTCTCAGACTCAGACAGACCCGGCCCAAGCAGAAGGGGTGTTCATGTGCACAAGGACGGAAGGGACAGATTTTGTGCTTGCAGCTGCCAATGTGAAGGAGGAAATAAAGGACTTTGTCACTTCAGTGGGTTTCAGCTGGTTAGGGAAGGCAATTATCTTTGTCCTTTTCTTCCTGGGAGGTAAAAGGACGCTCTGTCCTGTATAAAAAAAAAAAAAAAAAGGCGAGAGAGAGAAATGGGAAAAGTTCCACACTGGACAATTCTTACCCTACCTGTGCAAATAACTTTATAGATGTTGGCAACAAATCTCGAAGGTCCAGCTGCTTCCAACTAATACGCCAACACCTGCTGATCCAATCTCCTATGCTCTTATTTTATGCCCCCTCATTTTACCAGGTTGTAGAAAGGCAGGAGGAGGGAGAAATCCATGGGATTTACTTTAATCCCTGAATGCAGCTTTGGATCTGCTTTGTGCGGTGTCTGATCCACCCCCTTGTCTGTATAAACAATACCCCATGCTGAACGTGCAATTCTACACCACTCACGGAGAAGAAAAAGGAGAGAAAAGAGGGGTAGTGAGAAACAGAGACAGTATATAGCCTAGCTAAGCATATTATAGTAGAGGCAGTGTTTGCATTTATGCCAGAAAAAAATCTACCAGGGTTTCTGACTCTTTTACTAAAACTTTCTTGGCAAGGAATAACTTTACAGACCCTAACATGTTTAGCTGTGAAAAAGCCTGTGAAATACCTTCTCAATACAGAATAATACATATTGTTGTATGAACCTGGTTTTCTACATGCCCAGGATTTAAATGTAAGTCTCAGCCAAACATAGGAGCTTTTAAGAGTGTTAATCATAAAGCTTTTTTTACAGTGTGCGAAGTGATTTAAAGCCATTGGGGAACATTAATATCTTCCAGGGAGAGTTCCAGGTTAGAAGACTGCAGCTTGCAGCGCTGCTAAAACATATAAATCACTTCAGCGACAGTGGAATGTGATGATTTGGAACTGTCAGGCCTGGAAATGGAAAAAAAGACATGGTCTTGAAAGACTCAAAACACCTTGGGTACACTAAGCCCCGTCCTACAGCTCTGATTGAGACATATTCAACAAATATCCAAGCACAAGCTGCAAGATCAAATACTTTCTACTGGAAAACTTCCAGTAAAACTTACCTTTTCTAGCTCTGCATATATTTAGAAATACTGGGCCTAATTGTATAGCAGCTGAACTTGGTGTAATCACCTGCTGTTGTGAAAACTGAGTATAAAGCACCTTTTCTGATCTAGTAATAATTGTATATCATTTTACATTTTTGTGAGGTGTAAAGCCATGGAGAACAAATGCTTTGTTCTGTAAGGAGAAAGAAGTTGGAGTGACAATTTTCTTGCTTCCACAAGACCGCTAGGCTATAATAAGCAGAAAAAGATGGCAAAATGAAAGGCGCCCACAAAATTGTGGAAGTTACATAAAATGGAAGTGAAAAAAATAAAAGCACAGCAGATTCGCTCATGCTAGCAACATCAGCTGGGAAGCAGGCGAACATTATCATTTTTACTAACTTGTCCTCTAACCTTGCTCACAGGCAGCCCTGAGGACTGGAGCGAAAACACAGCTTGCATCCAGTTTACATATTATTTATGCTAGAACTGCACTGTGTGAGACCTAATAATGTGCTGATAAGAATTTTTAAGAAAGAAAAGCCTTAAATGGAGTTCAGGAAAAAAAAAAAGGCAATTGTCTATTGGTGATGCTCAGCCACTCATTTCTAAAACCATAGTTTATTCACAGAGAAAAGAACGAAAGCACTTCTAAACATACCAAAATTTGCTCTTTTCTCAACAATATGGCTCTTGCCATATCTTGGTTCAGCAGTAAAGATGATATGAGAGAGCAAACTGGATTTGTACGTGCAAGTTGTGAGGAGTTATAGGATTAGCTTGATTAATATTTGCTAATGTAGAGGATACCTGACCTTTCTGGAGGAAATGGATTATGCTCGTGCCTTGCAGTAAACCTCTGTGAGTTCAAAAGGGGTGACAAACGTGCTTCAGTGGAAGTCGATCCAAGCTTGGAGGACAAATGCCATTTTTCAGGTTGCTATAATCCTTCTGCCATTTGCATTAGCATTGCCAAGATCTCGGCAAAATAACTGAGCGTGGACCTTCCCAGGGCTGCGCTCCTGCACGGGAGGATAGAACGTGCTGCCAGGAACAACTCCTGCATGGATCCAGAACAAGCCTCTGCCTCTCCATCTTCCTCACATGTGACTCCCCAAGAGAAAGCGCTGGGAATGTAAAGGAAAAGAGAGAGCCCCGCTCAATGCTTGATCAGTGGCACAGTCACTGGTAAGTACCTGTCTTCTTTACACAAGCCACAGTTTTTACAAAACTCGTAGGAATTTAATGTCTCCAAGACTTCTAATGAGTAAGGGACAAATTGAGAGAGAGAGAGAGAGAGAGAGACAGGAAATCACATGTGCCATTTCCTCAGGAAATACATATACATTAATATACATCTTTATGTGTGTATGTGTGTGTGTGTGCATATGTATCAGTACATATATATCTATGCATCTATATGTATATATGCTCATACGACTCAAATAATACACTTTGGACTGAGGCTAAGCACTCTGCAGTTCTAAATAACACCTCCCATGCAGCCTTAATTAAGTTCTTTGTGTACGTGCAATAGGAGATAACCTTTGATTAAATGTTCCTTCTTTTTCACAGGGATTTTGTTATATGGTGAGACCAACAGGAAGAAAATGTGGCAAGATTTGGAGGTAATGAGGCTCCTCGCTTCGTTTGCTCGAGTGTAGAGGAAATGAAACTTCTGCAAAGAATAGAGGGAGGAGATGGCAAGGGAGAGCATGTCCTTGGGGATAAAGCTAGTGAATATTACAAAGTAAAAATCAGTCCTATACCTGCCTCTGCTGCACCCTTTCTCCCTGATCATAACCAAGTTCCCTCTTTCTATTTCACTGGCACTGAATCCACGATTTAGACATAACTGAGTGAAAAAAAACCTATGAGGGTCAATATAATATAGGCTACTATTAGAGCATATGGCAGCTGTGAAAGAACAGAAAAGAGAGATTCCTTCTAAAAATAGTGATTTGAAAAACAGGATTCAACACCCAGTAGGATTACATACCTATTCATATCTGAACTCTATGTGATAAGATATAATTCTTCCCTAATAGAAAATCTGCAGTTAGCAAAATTCCCCTTGGGATATTTTTTAAGCTCCACTTTAAGTATGTGAAACACCTAAGTTTTCTGACAGACCACTTGAATAACAACAGGAAGTATTTCCCCAATTTTTCTTCCTATATGCGTGGGTAAGTTAAATGACTTCAGTGTGGAGGTGAGTCAGGTAGTAGTTTAGCACTTTATTACAATAAATAACCTGAAGATATGAAAGCATCTCTTACATGGATTAAAAAAAAATGTATTTGGGAAATAAACTCCAACAGAAAAAAAGTATATTTGAGAAGCTACTAACTGAAAATTTTGATGATACTCATATTTATGCCATGTGATGCAAAAGAGCAAGAGAGATGGAATTCTGTTTAGTTTAAATGTCTACTCTAGAAACTAAACCAAAAAAATAGAGGAGACATGACTGTACAGCAGACTGTATAGAGATTCAAACTCACACTTTGCTCCCTCCAACAAGGGTGAACATAGTCCAGCGTCTGGCCCTGGAGAACCACATGTCCAAGCAGCAGGTGGTGGGGAGGCACCAGGGACACACCTGGTGGGGCCGGCACCTGAGAGAGGATGATCTAATGGTGCCACTAAGTACTGCTGGTCCTGATGCCACCAGATCAGGTGGCAGATCAGATGCCCGAGTGGGTTACAGAGTGCCTGGGCCAGGGATAGGAACACCTGTAAACAGCGAGCACAGTGATGATATCTGTCATTTTTACAGATTGCCCCATTTCTGCTATAGCCATGGCTATAGACATAACTTTCGTAATCACTTACAAAGATAAAGGTCCCGTGAAAAACACCAAAATCCTCACAAATGTGATGGAAAAATGTATTTTTTCTTATGGTCTCATCTTAATTATAGTGTTCATTACAACTATAGTATTTTTAATAATATAACTTTCCCTCCTACTGTAGACAGTAGCCTGAAAATATGACCAGCCAGGAAAAGAAAGGCAAAGAAGAAGAACCTCAAGCAATCTTCACTAAAAAAACTTTCCAAAACCTCATCTTTACATCAACCACTCGATATTTTCGCAGCCTGACTCATAAAATGCTGAATGTGTGTGGGAGAGGTAGAGTGGGAGTGAAGGGATGGCACTGCCATTTTAAAAATGATTATAAATAGATAAAGTACCAGCTGTCTGCTTCTTACCCTCAAGACATCATTAACTGGCCAAGATTATAGCCTTCCTCCATAGCTAATAAGGCAAAAATAATTAGTTTTGTTTCTTAAATTTAACAGTATCATAAGACCTGAGAGATAGCAAGGTCTATATAAAGTCTGTTTTTCTAGACAATTTTAGTGATGTTTCTTTTTTCATTTAAAGGGGAGATGATCAATATAACCATTTTAAAATATATTTGTATTATTACTAGCACTCTCGATTATAAAAAAACAAGAATTTGCGGTATCATTCGCTTTGCACTGTTTATACCAATTATTTCCTCTTGCGCCGTTGAAATAAATGGCTTTCATTTTCATTTCTGAAGAAGCGCAGGGTCCCTGTCCTGGTGGCTTTCACGCACCAGCACGTCCCGGCAGTGCTTGGGCTGCCAACCTCAGAGGGCAACATTTAACATTTAAATCCACATATAAAGCCTGTTGCCCCGGGCTGTTTTAAAAACATAACAGAAGCGTGCTGAGACCAGGCCTAAACATAGCGATGATAAAAGGACTGTGGTATTGCTTTTTTTTTTAACCCTTAATTTTCTTGTCAGCATGTTGTTACAGTTTTAAAACTAGATGTGTTCAGTAATGCCAACAGAGAGGTAAAGACCCTTATTAGGGCACACATCTCTATATGGGGTCCCAAGCATGATTAGAGAGACTCATTTTCTTGCAATGTGAGGTATTAGACAAGCAACCAAACTGACGTGCTGCAAACTGTCCAATGTGTTTATAGGGAAGAGAACAATTCTGAGAAGTTCCCCTGCTGCCGTTCTCAGTTATCTATCCGGCTGGCTGAGCTCCTTTAACTGTAATACAATATAAACATAAGTACGTAAAGTGTTCGTTGTCTTCTATCATACAAAGCAAGGCACGGGTGAGGAGATGCCATCCTTGGCTCTGCTGCAGCTTGAGCGAGCTGCTCAACTGTCACGTTGTGGATGCCGAAGTGCAGGGCGGCTTTCCAAGGAGCTTGGGCACGGCGTTTTGTGGAGGGATTTCTCTTTGCCTGCTGGAGTGTTGTGCAGGACCTCGGGTGCCGTGTGGGGGTGAGCGTGGGCAGATTACATGGCAAAGAGCAGCCTGCTCATACCCGCTTCAGCACTTCCAGCCCCTCCGCACGTTACCACCAAGCCCGGGCCATTGGCCAGGATAGTAGAAGGCCTCTTGGCAGTCCCTTGTGAGGAAAATTACAGACTTTTCTATACAGGGTTAGAACCACTAAGCGTTTATGCTTCCCAGCACGGATCCTGAGGAAATTCAGACACGACCATGTGCTGATCCCATATGGAGCCAAGCCTGAGATGGGAGCTTTGATGTTCAGCACAACCTAGACGGCAATGCCTCTGGGCATAGGGCATATAGAGGATCATATGATGTTAAGTTTCCAGAAAACATTTCAGTTATGACTTATATGCCTGTAGACTTGGAGCTACCTCAGTAGTTTGGAATCAAGCTATTCATTTAGTAGCAGTAGTTCATGTCAGTAAAGTGCATACTTGAATTTAAGTACCTAAATGCCGCCAAAGCTACCCGTAATTAAGTCATAGCCATGTTTGGATCTAGTGTTCTGTCTGCTGCGACACAGAGCTGAACTCCTGCAGGACCCTGCTGAGGCTCTTTAATTGCTTTTTTTTGCCTTTATGACTTTTGTTTTTCTATGAAAACTGAAAGCTGATTTCCAAGTAAATCATAGGGTGTTCTAAAATGCAACTTTATAAAGGAAATTTTTTATAACACTAGCTATGGAGACAGACCAAGGCCTCTTAACTAATATAAAGACCAGGTACTTACCTATCAACTTTCATCAAAGCTTCGCATAAGGCCTAAATCTGCAAGGTATGAACACTCAGTTCTTCCTAAGGGATTTTTTGTGGCATTTAGTAGACTTACAAAGGACTGCTAAATGCAGCTCACTACATTCCTATTCAAACACGTCATTCACCGAGCATTTCCTCACTGGGAAAATTGTCAGGTTGTGGGTACATGTTGTATCGACATGGATGCATTATATGCATACATAAATATGTGGTACATATTGTTGTTTTCTCTGGACAAACAGCTTTAAGGACAGCAAAATGGTCTTTCAGTGTCACTCAAATTGTCGTGTTTGTGCCAGAATAAGCGGCAAGAACATGAACATAATGCTGCTATATTTGTGAAAACGCTGTGCTGGAAAATGTTCAGGTCTGACTCTAAGAATTTCATAAAAAGAAAGTTTGATCTGAATTTCATCTGAGGAGATACTGGAGCATGTTTGTAGATTACAGTACTCCCTCTCCGGGTACCAGCCTGGTATTTAACCTCTCAGAACCACTTATGTGCTTTGGCATAGATAAGCATAATCTGCAATGACGCCTATGCTACGCCGTAAGGTACTGCTTCTTCTGGAGCTTTAATCAACATACCTGCACGGAGATTATCTTCAGCTGCTTTAATATGCTGCTATATTGTGTTTGTGACTAAAACTGTACTCAGAACGGTAGAACTAAACTGAACTGCCACCCTCAGGAAAGCTTTATTAGAACAATTCCCCAAAAGTACTTTATGTAACTGGATCTTAAATACACTGGCTTTCCAAAAAATACCACTGGGCAGTGATCCTTAACTAACTCATACTTTTCTTTTTAGAGGAATACTTAGAAATATTGAAATAGGGGTATTTGAAATAATTTTTCTGGAGCTTCTCTTCAATCTGCCATTGATTTTATTTGAGAATGTAATCAAAATGTTGAAAATATCTTGCTTTTAAGATCAAATCTTCAGGAGATCTAAGTTGCTATGGTATTTGTTCACTGAGAAAATGCAGACCTTTGTTTTTCATTGTCATGGGTAGCATCAACATATTTTGATCCTGTCTACACCTATTTGATAGCACTTAATAACTTTTGTCCTTCCCTTTTTTGTGATACATATTAGCATGCATTAAAGGGGGCGGGTGCGTCCTTAACAAGCTTAATGGCCTGTTTCCTAAAAAAAAAAAAAAAAAAAAAAGCTTGACTGGTCTGTAGGGAAGCAGAAAAAAAAAAAAAGAAAGAAAAAACCCCAGTACTTTTCGCATATTCTGTTGTCATTTGTGGTGCAAAACAAAGTATGTCATACTAAATTTTGTAGCAAGAGGTATTTAGGCTTAGAAATGTTATTGGCTCATCAAATTCATATTCTTCAACCTGAGCAGATCACAAGTTGTTCCACACAGCTCTCAGAGCACTAAACATATTTTTAGTCTAGGAGTTCATTTTCCTTCAAATTACTTTGTTCATATTGTGTTCCCGCCTTTGTATTGTGAGTTCAGGATCAATTGCCTTCTTATGCATCACATAAAGGTGCATTACAGAGCAGAAGTCCCACACATGCTTGAGAAGGACTTGATGCTTTTGTAAATGTTACTGTATTTGCTTCCAAAAGAAATGTGTGAGTTTGGGTGTGTGGGGTGGAAAGTGTTCTTCATTTGTGTTTAAAATCCCTGAAACCATGATCCCTGTCTCACAATTGTCAGACAGAGGATTTTCAGGCAATACCAAATGTGAATTTTGCTGCACTGTGCAGACTAAATCTTCGTGACTGGTCTTTTATAGCAGGTGGGGTTTGTTCAAAGATATTGATAATTTTTTGTATAATTTGACACCAAGCCATAAGGCCAGTCCTGTGGCATTCATGGGTTCATGCTGTGTTGGCTCTGCAACAGTTAAAACTTGCTTAGCAGCCACTTTGTGCTACTGGAGTAGAAGACAATCTCTACTCCCGTCTCTGAAATATTCAGCTGTTTTTAAGTAAAACTACTATATCAGCTGCTACATAATCAGTATGTGAGAATTTCCTGTCACTCTTACTTTTTTTTTCTTCCATTCATTTTTTTTTTGATGACAAAGAGTCTGAGTAAAGGCAACCAGCTTTACATGGATACAAACTGCAGGAGGGCATTGCTGTTGCCCAGAGAAGTCCCTTGAAGCAGAAAGCACCTCCAGGAGAGGACTGAAGGGGAGGCAGGAAATGAGCAAAAATAACATCTCCCTGCTGAAGACATACAGCGGTAACAGCTTAAACTGCACCAGCCACATTTACCAGGCTCATCAAACCTGCTCCTGGGTTCCACCATGCTCCGAGATCTGAGGTAAGCAAGAGACTGAATTAACTAATTTCCCAGCACTGGGATATGGAGGTAACTCCTCTGTTGACCAGTCTTTGATACTGTTGTCAAAGACCATACCTTTATATCTTCCTATTTTACTGCAGTCAGGAATAACTTGCGCTTTTGGAATCACTGTTGTTCCTGGCTGACCTGCTCATTTTTCTCATGACTGAGAGGGTCAAAAACCCACCACAGTGGATTGCTAACTGTCCTAATGCTCCCAGAAATAGGTAATGTCTTTCCTGCAATTAGCTTTTTCAGTACTGTGTCAAGTGCTCCAGGAACCACATCTTGTGCCTTAGCCATTAGCTGTGGTAATGACTTCCTCTAGCGCGACGACACGGAAGCATGGTCCCACACACGTGAAATACTGTTAGCGTTTGATTTGCCCTGTGACAAATTTAGAAATCAGGTCATGAGAGCTAGCATGGAGCCTAATGAAACCTTTACAACTCAGGGGCCACAGGATAAGTTATACGCTTAGTACAAGTCTTTGGCTGTACACTGTTCTGGGTACATCGTTCCTCTTCTGCTTCCAGAAACAGAGCAAACAAAATCAATCTTAATTCCCTGGTGCAATACACAGCCAGAGTCTCCCGTGGTCGTCACACATTTGCTTTAGTGCCAAGTTTCTCTCTTTCTTGCTACACAGTGTTCCCAGAAGCTATGGATACATTTATTAGCATTGCTAAGAGGATAAATTCAAAATGAGACGTAAAGGTCTCTTCATACTCCCTTCTCAGCTCCAGCTGGCACTGAGACTTGAGTTTACCAGCACCTAGTTTTCAAACCTGAAGCTCCTTCAGCACTTAAGGAGCTGGTGGTGACCATGCCCAGAGAGGGGCACGTCCTCTGGGGGGCAGGCTGGCACCCTGCCCTACCACAGCCCAAACATCCCAAAACACCACAAAGCGCTCGGCCTCTCGGCACGCTCAGGCTGTGCGGGGAAGCCAGGCAATGACTCAGGCCTTCTGTACAACAGAGGCAGAGGAAGAAATAACTGTGGTCATCTGGACACAAAACTCTCTGCTTTCACCCCAAATGCAAAACATCTGGCCTCAGTCCCACCTGTGAGGTACAGTGGATCAGGCACTTGCCCGCTCAGCTCTGGAAGGAGAAGAGCAGCCCTGGAGCAAGGCTGCCGGGGAGCCAGCAAACCCTGCTGAGGGCCTGCTCGGCCGCTGAGCTGGAGCCGGGCTCTACGCAGAGAGCTGGGGCCTCCCCCCGTGCCCCTTCCCTGCTGCCCAGGCCTGGGGCCAGCACAGACACGGGCAGCCCAGGCCTGCTCGCTCTAAGCCTTTCTCTTGCTGCACAAAGCAGGGCAAACAAAGATTAAGGAGGCAGCAGCTGGAACTACACAGCTTCATGGAGATCCCATAGTTGCACATTTCCTATGTGAAAATAAAGCAGCATCTTTAAACCATTCTGCACCTGTGAAAGGTTAAGTAGAGGAAAATTTATCCACTTTACTATTTTTCAAAGTTGATGAATTTGCAAGTGAAAACTAGAAGCGCAGAGCAGCAGGCAAGTTTGCTTAGACCCCCTATGGCTCTCCCCAAAAAAACAACTTTCTTCCTCATAGAGAGAATACTTCATGCTACTAAGACTAACCAGGAGTAGGTTAGAAAACCATCTAAAAGGCTTTTTTTTTCCTCCCCTTTCTCCTCCCACTTTATGCCTTAGGCGATTAAGAGACCATATGATTTCCGTGAAAGCAATAACCCCAATCTGAAGTTGCTGTACTGCTTCTGGATAACTTTGCACAAAAGCACTGAGGGAACTGCTTGGCCATTTCCTTCATACATCCAGAAGGAAAAAAAAATGAAGGCATGTTACACTGCCAGATGTGGATGCAGCACATCTATCATCTGTAGCTTCCTGTGCACAATCTGATCATTAAACACTTTGTGTCATAGAAGCAGGCATATATTTGTCCGGTAGTTTCATGAGAAAGAGACAGCAGTGAAAACTATTATTAAAGGCAGCAAGTTTGGAAAGTAATTCTAGACCAAAAACAAGCACACAGTTACTATGCATTTATGTATTCTTTGCTTTCTCATCATCCTGAGCCAGCAGACAAGCTGGAGAAGCTCTACAGCTGCCTGAAAGTGCACTCCTCACTGCTGCTGCTTTTATTGAGCTGCAAACAATGCGGAAACCTCCCACTAACGGGAGGAACATGCAACAGAGGTGGGAAGGGCTCGAGGTTATAGTAAATTCCGCTGAGGGAATTCAGCAGTGTGGGAAATAAAACTGTGATTGCCACAGAGAAGCAAATTATTACTAGTCTCTGCTTTGTTAAACATGTGGCACTCAGTTTGCTCTTATAAAACTGCTCTGAAGCAAGCCCGCTTGCACATCTCAGTGTTCTTTGTTTTTGCTGCCCATAATAAAAGATGGACATTCTCTGATTGCATCATGCTGCAAAATTATTTCTAACTCCCCAGCACATTTTCTGTACAGTCATTTAACCATGTTGCTTACTGAAATTCAATTTATTTTCATTTCAGTTTGCAAATAAGGAAAAAACAGCAATACAAAATTAAGTATGTGCTTTTATTTTACAATTTCATGGCACATTTTAATTTGTAAACATTAAATTATCAGTCCTCTTCTTCATGTGTTGAAAATAACCATCAAATTCCTTTATGAGTATTACCTGAGATTAAAAAACATCTGTCATCTTTCACCTTAATTGTGTACAGTACTGTTTGAAGAATTACAAAAGGGAATGTTTTCCAAAATAAGATGGCTTTCTTTTGGCTAGAAAGACATAGAAAATACATCAAAATGTATTAGAATCAGAGGATTCAGAGGATGTTCTAAGTCACCGCCTGAAACAATTCAATTAATGCACAGCAGAAATGCATACTGGTTCAGTCCTGCAGCAGCACGATATCAACGTTGTCATGAACGCCTTGTAAAAGTAGCTCCCCTTGGTAAGAGACAACCTTTCGTCGTTTTGCAGCCTTAAGAGTTCCCACTAGAGCTTCAAATAGGTTGGCACACTTCTCATCAGCAAAGAGCACACCGAATTTCACACTCACTTGCCCATCAGCATCTAAATTAAAGATGAAATAATGCAAACACAGGCAGGTTGTTTTTCAGTTAGTAGATTACTGCAGGAACATAAGTGAAACGCTCAAAATGCTGAAAGTAAACTCCATGGTGTTCACCAATTGCCATCAACCTGATACTTCACTTCCATGATGTTTGTCTTTATAACAAAGAGCAGCATGGAGGAAGATGCTCTGAATGTTCATGACAAACAATAGGCAAAATTCCCTCCTTTCTTTTCTCCTCACTCCAGCGGCCTGTATGAAGGACCATGTACCTCGTGCATTAATTTTTACTAATGACTTCTGAAACCTATGACCAACCCAGGCTATTGAATGTCTTCAAAGCACAAGTTCTTAGGGTTATGAATACTTAAGGTCCATATTGAAAAAGTGAGTGCATTTCTCTCACACAAAGTGAGAATTTGAAAGTGTATGCTAAGATAGCTAGATTATTCTTTAAAAAAAAGATACACGCAGTCATATGAAATGCAAGATGCGAATGGCAGTTAAATTTTGAAAAATAAACAGAAACTGATATATTTTTCAGTTCTGATGCAATTCCATACATATATATATATATATATATATATATATATATATATATGAACAGGTCCCACACCAACAAACTGAATAAATATTTGCAAAGAAAGTAGATTTTTAACACTGAAAAACATTCTTAAGAGGAAAGTCTATATTTTAATCATGGACAGGGGAAGATTGGCACTATAACTCCTGGATTAGAGTTGTAAGCGTGCAATTCAATTCCCTCCAAATACTACCACGATGAATGGAACAGATGTGTATGAACATGGTAGTTCAGTAGTTATCAATGAAGTGGAAGGTAAAAGTGTAACTCTTTCCTTCAATGGCTGTAGCTAGTACCTTTGAAGTCTAAATAAAAAGGTAATTTTGCAGTTGATTTTAGTGGGAGTAAGATTTCAGGACAACTTCTCCCAGGCTGCAGAGGCTTCAATGTTTAACTTCTTAATGGGAGTATTTTAGACAATTAATTCTGGAGAGTACTATGTAGCAACAGTCCAACCTTAACTGCATATACATTTTTTAAGGATAAGAGAGCCTGTTTAATTACACTTGGCAAGTTCAAAAGTTGATATAACATGACTACATTTGCATGGTCAGAGATATTATAATACTTTATTACAATACTTACTTTTGGTTCCCAAACGTCGAATCTCCTCAACTAGGAGGTTAACTTCATGTTCCACATTCATTGTTATCTAAAAATTAAAATAAATTTTAACAAAGTTACTGAGGCACCATGTGTTCTTTGTACATGTCCATCATAGCCTGATCTGTTCATTAGGAGCATCACAGCATTTTATGAATCCTTGTAGCCTGGAGACCTATCGTTATAGGTTAACCAAAGCTTTCAGTATTAAAAAGATAGAGCCCCCACATTTGTGTGGAATAAAAAAAAATAGAACTTCAGTACTTTCTAAACTCATACATGAAAAGCTCACCTCAGAGTGCTAGAATGTGTGGTTTGAGGAGTGTTTACTTATTTAAAATGAAGGAAAGAAACAAATAAATGAGCTTTACGCCAATCGTTATTTTAGGGGCAGTCAAAAACATTATTTTAGGGGCATCCTGGTTTGGTAGCATCATAGGTCTTTGGGAGTTTTTCATCCTTCTATCAGTGCCCTCAATAAAATGGATTCATCTTTCTTTAAATTCCCCTCCAATATATGTGGTGGGCAAGTGGCTTTGGGTTTTGGGTTGATCTTAAAGCCATGCTCAGCTTTCTACTCATCCTGCCAAGATATCCCAGTCATGCAGCTTGTTATTGCAGGTCCGTGCATGCAGCGCCTGAGAGGGCAGGTGCCACTGCAGATCTGCCGAGAGCAAAACTCATCCCGAGACAAACTACTCAAGCATCCTAAAGAGGCCAATCCTTATTTCCATTCGTAGTGAACCCAAAGAACTACTGCAATATAAAACATAACCTGGTGCATCTCTCTTCTGTGAAAGATGGCAGCTACCATTAATGCACACCAATACTGTGGAAGTTTAGCCACACGCGACTTAGCAGGTGACCATGCTACAGTTGCACAAAACACTTCTTGGCTACAAAGGATCCAAGGGTAGTAACTGCAAGCAGCAGATCTATGCTGTAAACAAACAGCATCAACAGGACAAAACCTCTAGATGTGGAGCACCTTAAGCTAATAAGGGCGCCCAGATAAAAACATGGAACAGGGTACCACAAAGAGAGCCAACAGAAAGTGTCAAATGCAGTCTCAAGAGGTGCTGGCAACATAGTCCAGAATAAAAGCTATGGAAAGAGCTTCTGGACTTGGGCACTATCTGAAAGGGCCTTGGAGTTGTGAGCACAGGTACTGTCTCTAATGCTCAAGGAACCAGAATTCTGCATGGATCGGGTAAGTAAACAGAGATAAAATTTAGCATCTGCCTGCATGACCAACTCTTCCTTTCAACGACAACAAAAATCCCTTATTTATTCATTTTTATTATGTTAAAATAAGTCAGAGTGATACAGTTTTACCTCCAGGCCCTTATGATTTATGCAAGGGGTAAAACACAAAAACATATACATAGAATTTGATTTTCAGAATTCAAATTCACTTACAAAAAGATCCATAACTTTACATGCAAGTTTGACACAACCTCACCCAAACTCCTAACGCACCCTAACGATAAACATTCAAGCAGATATTAACAAACCAACATACCACTTCACAACAGCCCATACTGCCTGGGTTACCACCTCTGCAAAGAGCGTATTAAGATGGCAAGACAACATGATTTAGGAATTTCAGTTATGTTAGTTCATGGAACAAATAAACTCTATGAGCTTTCAGATTTTATTTAGCTGAGCAGGAGATATGACTCATGTAACTAAAAGTTTGCAGTATCATTAATAATTTGCCAAGCTAACAATTTTAATATTTGCAGTTATAATTTCACTAGCTTCCTTAAAGCTGTTCTTTTAACATATGTTCTCTCCCACCTATAGATTTATACACTGTGAATTTAAACAGCAGTATTTAGATAATTTTAAATAAGGAATCTAAACCACTCTGCTGAATCCTCAAGAGCAAAGCCAGTGATGGCTGAGTAAGGGGTCAGCAAGTGGGAAAAGTGATTCCAGGTACTTGTAAAAATGATCTTGCCTAACTATTAAGTTTACATTGCCACATACTCTACACGCCAAGCACTGAAGCGACCTAAACTTCCCTCTCTCGGCTGGGAATCCACCCGGCGAGCAGGGGACCCGGCACGGCCGAGCAGAGCGAGTTACCCCCGCGCTGTCACCGCACGCCCCTCGCCTCTCACACGGGAAGGGGAGCTCGAGAAAAGGAGGAAAAGGGAGCGTGAGAAGGACGCGGGAAGGGAGGCTCCGGCCCCGCCACTCACCCGCTGCCGTCGCCGGGAGCCGCAGGGAGAGCAGCGAGGCTGCTGGCACGCGAAGGGAGCCCTCGGTCGCCGTGCGCGGAGCGATGGATGGCGGCGGGGAAGGCGGCACAGGCTGCGTCTCGGCGCGGCGCGGTTCGCTTCGGCGCGGTTCAGCTCGCTCCGCGCGGTTTCCGCCTTCCAAGCGGGCGGGGAGCGGCGGCCCCGGCCGCGGGGCGAGCGAAGGGGCGGTCGGGGAGGCAGCGCCCTCGCGCCGCCCCGCCCGCGCCGCCATCTTGGGCCGTGGGGTGCAGGCCGGGCGGGGCGCGTTCCCGTGGCGCGCGGTGGCTTTGGCCTTGTGCCCGGAGTTACGTTACCCTATAAACAGCCTCGGCCGGGGCCGCGCTGTCCCGCCGACGTGCTGGCTTTGGCCTCGGGTTTGACAGTGCCGCAGTGGCTGCCGGCGGAGGAGCGCCAGGCTAAGCCCGCAACCGCGTTTGGGCAAGCCTGTCTTCGGGCCTAATGTCGGGAGCGTGTGGTGCTGCTCTGACGCGGTCACCTTGCGCTTTCCAGCGGTTGATGACCCCTGATTTTCGTGCTGTCTTCTGAGCTCATTATTACACCACCACCCTCCCCTCTTGTGTGTGTATGTGTGAAAAAGCCAAATACGAACTTACTGGGGAAAATCAATTCCAAGACTAGCCCTCAAGTAACTCCCCCCTTTCCAGTATTTCTGCTTTCACTGTTACACCTGTGCGGAAAATCTCGCTGTCAAGAACTGAATGTCCAAAAGGAGACAGAGGAGTCCTAAAACTTTATTCAAATAAACAGACAGTCCACCGAGCATATTCCTGTGGGATCTCTCAAATAGCTGGGGGACGCAGCCCCCCTTTTATCCTAATTTCCCGACCGAGGGACGCCCTCTCCTTTTCCCCATTGGCCAAGGTACTCAGAAGTTACAGCCTTCCCGGCCCGCCTACACCGAACTCCGGCCTCCCGCCATCTGTTCTCACCTGAGCTCACCAACTCCTTTGTCCCCCTTGCTGAAGAATGTGGGGGAATTGCCCTATTTCCCTCCTTTGTAAAGGCCCCCATCTCCTTGCAGATGGCTCTTTTTGTCCTTCTCGGCTCATGTCTCCCCTCCCTTTGTCCTGCTCTTCAGCCAAACTGTGGAGAAACCCCCTTATTGATGAATACAGAAACTTGAGCATTCTGCTCATACCCTATAGTGTGTTTATTTAGTTGTTTAATGTTATATTACCAGGCCTTTGGCTCTCCATCTCTGCTGGTTTCCCCACATAACGCTCTTCCAAATGCCTTGTGAAGTACTTGTGGGTTTGCTTTCTCCTAGGAAAAAAAATATAAAAAAAAAACTTTAATGAGCTAGGTTCACATGGTTAACTTTGATAAAGTCATGTTTCATTTTAGCCTATTTTCACTCATCTCCAAGTCCTTGTCCTTTGACACTATAGAAATATGGAGAGTGGAGTTTAAAATTCTGCGTTGATGCATTTGCTACCGCTAGTGTCTTTCCTACTTCATTTCAAAGCAGAGGCATTAAAACGGTAGTAAGTATTTTTATAAAGTAAGGAGCCTGCTACCAACCCACCAGTCACAGGGAAGGCTCTAGCCAAATATCTTTGGGAAATTTTCACTGGCACAGCTTACAGCATTGCCCTTCCTAGCTGCCTCTCCTGCCTTATTGTCTGGCACGACTGCCTCCAAAGCAGAGATGGTATAAGAAGTTATTTCCAGGCCTTGGAATTCCCATCTTCATGCCTTAGTTTGTAAGGATGAGACAGGTAATTTCACAGATGGTGAGCTGTGTAGTTTAAGCCTGGTCACTTCTACATTCTCTCATTCCTAATGTAAGAGTGAAAAAGTAGCTAAAGGCATCTCAAACCACCACAGCAAGTTCTGCTAGGGCTCATTTGGCAGAACCTGCAGCTAGATAAATTAATTTGCATGCTGGAAAGCGTGCCAAGAGTATCTATTTTCGTCACTCCAGTGCTGTAAATTTGGAGTCCAAGCCATCGCCTTTTCCTGGTAATTTTTTTTTATATGCTGGTGCATTAAACAATTCACTACTTACCTTTCATTTAAAAAATCACAACAGCATATTTATCAAAATGAGAAAAGCATGCTGCAAAAGAGCTATATACTCAGAAGGTAATAGCAAATGAAAACATTCTCATGAACAGATTAAGCTATATTTAACTTCAGTAAAGGTTGTTCTTTTCAAGGAAATGAACTGTAACAATTAGCAAAATAAGGGACTAAGAGGTACATTAGTAATTAAATGAATTAATTAAATGAATGAATGTTAAATCTCTCTGTGAGAAATTCAATAAAGTATATCAATGCCACCTGAATTTCAACCCACTGCACATAGTGTATGTATATTGTATATGCATATGTGTATACAGAAAGACACATGCTTGTACAGTATGAATCCCTTTTTCATTTACTCATGGCCTAAGCTGAGAGGGGGTTTTAAGCGTTTTGAAGTAGCAAAGACTAATCTTTACCACGGAGGCCTTTTCCTTCCAGAAGCAGAGCCAGCTTCCGTCTAATGAGTGAGAAAGGGGGAATCTGTGTAGCTGGGCCTCTGTCTTGTCACTCAGAGCGTAGGCAGTAGCCAGCTGTGCTAGCAGGAAAGAAGCCCGCAAAACTGCCTCGTCCCCAGGAGGCAATTCACCTTACTTGTTGCAGAGACTTGTAGTGAACAGGAGAGCAGTTCAGGAAGAGAAAGGAGGGTCTCACGCTCTCCGAGTACCATCTCAAACCATGTCACTGGGTGGCCTTGCGCGGTTTGTGAGCTGCCATTCCATTCTGTTTTCACTAGTATATTGCAAAAACAACAACAAAATTAAGCTGAACTGAATAAAAGAGGAGGAGAGAATTCTGGAAAAAATGTACTATCTGAAGAGTGTTATAACTGTGCATATGAGAACATATTTATGTTACACCATACTGCTTTTCATGAGATCTCCGTTTTGTTGCCAACATTATATTGAATACTATATTAAAATGTGTAGATCTTTAAGGAGAAACCAAGATAAAGTTTTTAAAACTGAATCGAATTACTATGATAGCAAATGTGGGAAGTACTCCAGTTATTCAGCAGTATAGAATAGAATAAAGGTGCTATTTTTCTGACTTTGTGGTTAAGAGCATGCTTTCAGTTGAGTTACATAAGTACTCTAGATTTCTTAATCATCAGAACAGCATTACATCTGCACAATTAACGTAGTCCTTCATTCTGGGTAATGTAATGGTTATCACAGATGATTTCTGTTTGATGGAGTAATAGTTCGGGACTTTTTCAGGCCAAAAGTATTATTATGAAATTTATGCTAGAAATGTTTTCAAAGTCTGTTTTGAATCATAGCCATAATTTATAACAAACATATAAACTGTAATACATATGAGAAAGAAAAACAAAGATCTGTAAGTTCTTACTTTCATTTAACCCTTTTTGAGGAATTAAAAAACATTTTAAAAAATCTGTTTCTTGGAAACAGTGCAATGTATCCCAAATACTGCTCCCTGGGAGCATGTCAGAAGATTATCGAAACACAACACGCTTGCCTTACTATTTCTTTCGTGTCCCTTCCTTGTCATGTAATGCTAAGATAATTCTAGGTAAATCAGTAATCAAAAGCATCTGTTGCCATGACAATCAGAGCAGCAGCCATTCTGCCCGAGTACCCAAACGGGCTGGGGAGTGTGAGGGGTAGATGGCTGATTGCATCATTACAGGGGCATCAAATAACGAAAAATTGGTGATTTTCTGTTCTGTTCTGTTTTTCTGCTTTTTTTTAAAAAAAAATAGAAAAAAACAGGACACAGGAGCACACAAAACAGATAAGGAGATCATATGTTTAATAGGTCATCATAATTTAATTATGATAATAATTTAAATTCTCCTTATTGCATTTGTGTTCTCCATTAAGGAAATTCTGCTTTGAAATGACTGCTCTCATTTGACCATCACTGATCTCTCATATCGTTACCATCTCCCCCAAATACAGTTTTACATAGTTTAATGCTTTACAAAAAGAAAAGAGGAATTATGCAACACAGGATTTAAAAATATGGGTGGAGAACACAAAAGCAGACATACTGGATACAATCAAACATCCATTTAACCCAATATTGTGCCTCCAGCACTGAGGAGTAGGCATTTGGAGAAAGGGTATAATAAACAGGGAAACCAGCAGTTGATCCCCAGGTGTTCTCTGCTAGCTAAGGAGAGGCTCCTGCTGGCACTTACTGGATTAGACTAGGGAGTTCCTAAGAAATTACACCCAAATCATCACATTTAAAAGTCACAGGTGGGCATTCGTCTGTGAATTTGTCTAGTTCCTTCTTTAACCTGCTTACACGTCTTGATGTCTTCAATTGCATAATTATTTTATGGAACTATGTGTAAAAAGTAGTTTGTTTTGCTTATTTTTTAACGTCGATTTCCTAAGAATTCATTGTTTCCTTTTTCCCGTATCCTGCGTTTGTCTTCACTGTTCTCCATCATGTCCATGACTATAGCGCTGCAGTCACCCATCTCTTTGGTAAGCTGAAGAACCCTGGTTTTATTTAATCTCCCATAAGATGAATGCCAATGCATGTTGCTGATCCTTTTTATTGTTCTTCGTAATTTTTCAAATTGTCCCAGGTTCTTTTTGAAACTGTATTATTAGGACTGTCAGCATTATTCAGCACATAGGTGTGGCATATAAAATTGCATAATGATGTTTTTTGTTTTGTTTTCACTCCTAATAATTCCCAATATTCTACTCGCCTTTCTGCAAACTGCTGAGCACTGTCCACGATGATTTCAAAACCTCCTTTCTAAGTGGTAGCAATTCATTTTTCTGTTATATATAATTAGGATTATTTTCTTCCCAGCACATTATTTTGCATTTTTCAGCACCACCTATTTTCTTGTGCAAATATCAAGTGTAAGGATAGTCTCTGATGATCTGAAATAGAACCATTCACAGACTTTGTCACCTTTTTTCCCCCTGTCAGTGATGGCATTGGAATAACACAGGTCCCAACACAGATCCTCCGAAGAGCCCTCTGGCAGCCTCTATCCTTTGTGCAAACTCCCAGTCAGCTTCATCCCTTCATCCCCTTCTGCCTTTCAGCCTCTTACTGATTCAGACTAGAGCCTGTCTTCTTATCCTCTGAAAGATTAGCTTTGTAAACACATTTAGTGTTTACAGTAAACGTGCAAACAAATTTGCTGTAGCAGGTTTCTCCAGACAGGCATGCAGTGCACCTGAAAAGAGCAGGTAGAAGAATTTTGCAAGGTCTTTTGCAAGTCAGTGGCCATTCTTTTTCCTGTTTTCCAGCATACATCAGCTAAGTATTCTTGCTCTGCTTTTATTATCTTGATAATAAATAATAAACTAGGCTGTTCCTATTTTGCACAATAGTACGCTCTTAAGGGTTTGTTTCGTTATGTGTGCTTGTGGGTGGGCACCCACATATATACCACAAAGTTTTCTGTGGAGATTCTTACTAGCTAAAACAGCACTAGAACTGCCACTGTGATTTGCAGATTTTTGTGCTGGAAGAGACCATCTCATCTGCCTTCTTATCTAATCCAGACCCCGCCTTGTTCTTTCAATACATCTTTGACAGTGCTCTTGATTTAGTAGACGTTAGTTCCTGCTGCACGTGTCTGCCTCGCATCCCTTTGCTTGAACACTGGCAACTCGCTCCTGCTGCAAGTGCCGCAGGTTCTCCGGCCTGTCTCCACATCCGGAGAGATTCGAGCAGGAATGTGACCGTGTGTCTTGTGGAGCGTCACCTGCCTGTGCAGTGGCCTCCCAGGAGTCACTTCTCAGCATGGCTGGGTGCTTTACTGTGCTACCCGCTTGGGATCCAACATGAAGTAGCAAAGCAACTTCAGCCCAGAGGAAAACAAGGTTTAAAAATATGTCTTTGTATAATTTAAAGATTGCAGGTGATGGAAGATCTACTGTTTTCCTAGCTCCCATGGGCTTTGTAACACCACAGAAAAAGTGGCCGCTGAGACGCTTTTTCTTGGAACAAGACAGGGTCACTGGCTGCAATGAGAAAGTGAGCAGGTCAGCAAGTCAGTGGTGTCATAGAAATCTGAGGGAAATAAACAATATTCAGCAAGTATGGCTGTTAGAGGCAGTCAGAAGAAGAAAAAGCTATTATTTGGGACAAGCCAGGCAGCCAGGAAAACAGCACCAGGTTGGCTCTAGCTTTTCCTATAAGGAGATTTTTTTTTTCTTTTCTCTCTTTCAGTGAGCTGGAAAAGTAACCTAACAAAATATAGGGCTTTTTTCTTTTTAGTGTAAAACCAAACATGACTGGCCAGTGTTAGAACAAGAGACACTGTAAATACAGAGCAACTGCTGACAGTCTTGGCACTTGAATGAATACATCCATTGAGTTAGATGGAGTGATTCACTTAGGCTGTTACTCACCTGTTTGTTTCTTGTTTCAGAAATTACCTCAGGGCAACTCTACTCTTCTTACGATCCTCTCTAAATGCTTCAAACAATGTAACACCTCTTCTCCTTAAATTAAGCGTGTAGATCTTTGCTACACTTAAAGAGGAGTCCTTAAAATCTTGATGATAATCACCAAAATGACTTGCTCTTCACCTAACCCAGTCTAAGCCCATCTGTGAAATCCCAGGAATATTCTACAGGCTAAAAGATTGGGTCCATAGTGTTAGTCATACATGAAAAAATTTAAAAAGAACTAAAGGGTAACCCTAACATGTCTGATTATGGTCACATGAACATTGTAAAACTGAACTTAAAACCTCTCTAAATATACACAAAGTCAGAATTAACAGGGAGTATATTTTGAGCTCGGGTGATGCTTTTCTATATAAGAAATTGTGAAGCAAAGGGTACATACAGTTGCATGTGGAGACAGCAGAGTATCAGAAAGTTTGGGAAGACAAAAAAAATATTTAAATGGCTGATTGTATTTAATCTGTTTTATGGTATTCTTTAACAGCTGAGTATTTAAGAGAAAAACAGGACACATTCTCACACAAGGAATCTGCATTTTCAGCCCATGGCAGCCCATCTCCTGATGGACAGATTTAGTTGATTGTAGGTTTGTAGGTTTACAACTGATGTGCCAGTCCCTCTGTCCTAATGTCTAGCCTGTGTCCTGAAAAAAATCACCTTCCTCTTCCCTCTATACTTACACATACACTAACTGACACTTTGGGGACTTTTCCAGAAGACCAACAAAACTGTCTCTGCATAAAGTTGTCAACTAGTAGTAACAGAGATGACAGTTACATTAATACAGAATTACTATTCACATCTACTTCAAATACTGCTCTGGGTGTAATATCTTTATATATTAGTTTCATATAAATTTCCTTCCTAAAGCTCAAGCATTAATAATGACTCGTGACAGAAGTACATCAAATCATTTCCTGAAGGAAAATTTTATTGAAATAGAACTGTGGATTGACATTTGTCAGGATGCATTTATTTAACAGATGAAGTCTGGTCATGGCAAAAATCATTACATGAATTCTTTTTTTTTAGTGAAATGTCAATACCTCCTGCTGGCCATGAAAACTTCGTTCAGAGAAATCTGAGAAGCTGATGCTTGGGAAAAAGCACAAGAAAATTTCCTCTGTCACTGAAGTAATGGGAGCCAATAATCATTTAATGCAATGATGCTGATTAGGAGCATCACTTTTAGAAGTAAACAGCCAATTCTTTTGTTCAAATTTAACTTTGATAGTCTACATTCCAGGCTCCCAGCTCAAAAATTGTGCTTAAAGGTGTAAGATACTAGATCATTTAAAGCTGATAATCTTAGAAATTGCATTATATTTTGAAGTCAAGTACAAGAGCATGTTATTGGTTCCTGCTTATGAGGAAATATATTTGTAGGCTCAAAATTTTACGTAAACTGCCTTTTAAGAATTCTTTTCTGTCTCCAAGCTGCAAGACCAGATCTGAAATCGAAATGAGTTGCAAGTACTTAACTGATTGAATTTACTAATTTCACTGGTGGTGTTGCTGCAAGTCTTTTGATGCTAATTCATTGGATTTCCTGCTGTTGGAAGCTACAGCACAGGACAAGGATAAGATTCCAAATGTGGCTGCCCACAGAGCACTCCTAATGGTCTCATTTATTGACCTGATACTCCTATAAATAATTTCTGCCAAGGTGCTGAAGGTCAAGCTGCATGCTGATTTCAAGTAGTAGTCATTTGACTACTAGGATCACATCTACTAGGGATGTATATCAAATTCACACTGTTGAACATACCTTGCTATTTGATTATAAATGATGTGCCAATTTTCTTCTTCATCTAAGTTTCATGGAATTTCGTGAATTTTCCATCTGTGAAGTTAATTGCAATTGTGGATCCAAAACTTCTGGGTTTAAGTCTCACCTTTTTCATTTTTCTTCAAGGCAACTTTGTCCAAGCATCTCTGGTGTGTCTGGTGACTAGATTTGGATCTAATAAATATAGAAAAAATAAGAAAAGCTTAGATTTAAAACACAATTTAGAAAATTGAGCGCAACTGTCTATCTTTCTGAGTTTCAGTAGCCTACCTAACTCTGCTACATGCTGATTTATTTAAGTATAGAAATAATAAACCTCTCAAGTCATTGTGGCATTGGTGTTATTTGAAAAATGTGTTGGCACAAAAATAGGACAAATGAATCGCACTTCTCATATATTTATAGAAGGAAAGCGCAAAAGCTGTCTTGCATGAAGACAAGTTTTTCTTTTCTTTGTAAACTGTTAGAGAAACTTCCCAAAGCACTTCCTCTGAATCCAAGTTGTTCTAATGCAAGTTTAGACCAGCTTCAACATCCTTCCGCTATTAGAAAACAGGCTATTATCCTATTTAAAAAGTTTATTTCTATTTGACTCTAGTGGAAGCGTATAAAATAATACTAGATTACGTGAGAGTATGCTTCTGATGGTCTGTAAATTTGACAGAATCTATAAGGTTTCACTGATGAATCTAGAAACTAAATCTAAGATCATTTCTGCTCTAGGAAACATAAATAGCCATGTGAATGCAGTACTATCAGGAAAAAGAAAAAAAAAAAGGTAATGCTATTTTTTCTTTAGACAGTTGCATCATGGACTAAGTAAAGAAAGACAGCGTAGCATGAGGAACTTGCCAACTATTTAAGCACAGTATGTATGTACATCAAAGAGAAGAAGTACATGTGGGCACACGTACAGTGTTGGGGATGGGTTACAGAGGAAGTCCTCCTAGGCATCCTCCTCACAGGATTGTTAAGGGAAGGTGAGATCTTAAAATGGAGGGAAAAAAACAACAAACAAACAAACAACAGACAAGGTACTTATTTTTGGTTATCTAACATAGTGACATACCTGGACCCAGGAGAGAGAGTTCACAGAGCTCCAAGAGGTGGAAGAAAACATACACACAAAAAAATTCTCTGCAACAGGGAGCTGAGCACTAAATGAAGTGGTGGGTGGATTCTCTCCAGCACTGGGAAGGGATGCAGCGCCAAGGACTGCAGCAAGCCAACTTTCCCTTTCCCCCTGCTGAGTGATTATTTCACCTGCCAGGAGAAGCAAAGGAGAGAAGGAGCTGAAGAGACAGGGCAGTTAGCAACTCACCACTCACTTTTCCTCAAAAGGAAGGGTTGTGCCCTTTAGTGCTCTCATCTTTTGGAAGGTTCCCGGTGTCTCAGATGGAATTTTCTCAGCGCATCTTTCAGAACAAAGGCCGACGATGAAACACTCTTTAAAATGGCCAGCACTGCACTGCGATGTGCATCGGCCACGGAAAGCTGTTCATTCATAGGTGCTGGAGAACAGGATTACTGCGAGCTGTGTAGAGAGCACCGTGCAGACCTCTAGCAACCTTCCTGAAAAGTCAACAGGCATTTGAGAAGCATTTGCCCCAGTGCAGTCTCTAAGGTTTGGGGTAGGAATTGAAAGATTTTTAGTTTTCAAACGGGCTTTCAAGTTTTATAACCTGTGCACACATCTGTATTAATGCTCATCTCACCAAATTTTAGCTACCTAAAAGTACGGGGATTTAAGTTAGCTACCTAACGTTGTAATAAGTATGATTATGTCTCTCTAGTAAAGAAGAGCGATGAGACGGTGAGGACTTTCAGGAGGTAAGGCCTTACCTTTGGATGTGCACCACCATAGAGAGAGCTACAATAACTAGCTTGGAGATGACATTTAACTTTAAATAGCCAAAGACATACAAACACAGTAAAAACTCTTGGGTTACAGTTATGGATTGAGAGATACATAACTGGTAATGCAAAGTAACAAGGGTATATCAATGATCCCATTTTATGGATTTACCAACAATTCCTTAAGCAAATGGACAAATAATCTCAGTATTAATGACTTCTTACAGAAGTAAATAGTCATTAATAAGACTTGGTATGTCAGTTAATGAGTCACTACTGCTTTGACTGCCTTTGTGTTTCCGTCACAGAGGCAAACAGAAGGTGATAAATTTAACGTTTCACTAGTAGAAGTGTAGACTCTTTTTCACTCATTCACCTACTTTCTAAGGAATACACATCCTTTATTTCAGTACTGGGAAATATAACTAGTATGTGTTCCCAAGCTAACAACTGACTGCCCAGGCCATTTTTCTCACAGGTCAGATGTGAGGAAACAGAGCCGTTTCACTTCCTTCAAGATCTCTATAAAAAGACAAAATGAAAATGGGACTAGACCTATTGTTCTTTGAGTTTCCTGCCTCCTTTTTAACTATACCTCATTTGGAAAAGCAAAGTGCTGCCACTCTGAGTCCGTCATCTCTTGTTAATGTATTTAGACATCTAATAATCTATAAGTTGCTCTTGTACCACACAGATGATGTCAAAAGAGTCTTCTTTTGATAAAAAGGCTGCGTAATGCATTGTCAAAGATAGCTGCTGCTTCTGTTTTTATTTTAGCTAAAATAATGTAGCTCATTTAAAATCTCTCTCTTCCAAGTTAATAAGCTTAAAGTGTACAAATACATACCCTTTCCATAAAATCTTGCTGAACAATGTTTTAGGTTATTTCCTCTCTGTTGTTTTTTCCAAGTCTCCAACCATTTGAATGGCTGGAGTATAGTGACCAAACCTAAACAAGACCAAGGTCTGAGTTACGAAGCATATTTGGCCAACTCTCTGGTTACCCTAGTCCTAAGCTTTTTGCCAGGCTTATAGGAATTCTCACTAGAGTGAACTGGGAAATGCCATAAGAAATTCCTGCCCTTACTCAGCTGGGAATGGTGACAGAAGATGAGCAAAAGCGAGTGCGAGTTCGCTGCCTGCTCCCTGCGCGCCCCGCTCCGCTATTTCTTCTGTTGGTACAAGATCTACCGCAAAATAACTGCAGTGGGCATGCTAGGCTTTGCCTTCCTCAATCTCCCAGCCATTTGTAAGAGACCTATAAAAACAAGTTAAAGCTACAAAGACATTTTCCAAAGCCAGCTGTGTAGAGCCGTACCAGTCCATCTCCCTCTGCTCTGTGAAGGAGAGAAGAGCCTGCTACTTTTTGGCATCTCTTCAAACTGAAAGCGCTAGATTGCCATCTTAGCCAGATAAGAGCAGCACTTGGATCCCTATAAAGAATCAGCATTGCCTTTTATCACAATAGTAGTTTGATCTATTGTGGAGCAGAGAACAGATACCAGTTCAGAAAGCTCAAACCTTTCAATCAAAGAGGTAACTATACATTGCAATTCCTTCCTAATGAAATTATTTTCTCTGTAAAAGAGCCAAAAAGCCCTTAGCCTGAAAGAAGAGACACATGGGAAGAATAATGATGCAAAGAGCTGCTTTTCTTCATCTCTTATTGTACTGTCCAGGAAGAGAGAGATGTACTTCACGCACTCGGGCTGTTCTCTCTCCCTTGTCACAGACACAAATCGTGTCCAAGGACTTTGGTGGGAAGAGCATGCAGACGTACAAACTGACAGTTGTATAAGGAAATGTGTGCATAACAAAAGATATAATTGTCTTCCTGTATTTATGCATATATATTCATTCCAGCCAGCTAGTGCACATTTTACCTCCGTTTTAGCTCTATTTTAACTCTAAGATCAGAACTATTTCATACAAGGCACAGAACGAGACGAAGTACTTGATAATAATCCTACTTAAATGCAGAGAGCCTTAGCTCTGTAGACTTAGCACCCATTTTATCAAATACAGTCCTTCTCAAATGCCTGGAACAGAATGTGGTATTTCAAAATTAAGAAATGTAATTTCTTTAGACCGTTCAAATGTGTATTAAGTATATTTCTATTCTGATCAAGCAATAGTTTCAGTTCAACTAGTGTTTATTGATTTTACATTACAGGATTATCATTAGAATTTGTTAACTGTCAAATTTAGTATGAGGTTTGGATGGTAAGAGCTTTGCTTGCGGAATGCTTTATACACTGACAGGAAAATTGCATCTTCCTTTTCTGACCTCTTGAGTCACTTAGTGCAAATAGAAGAAGTTTCAAATCTAGGTTTGTAGTATATATGTTATTGTCAAACTCAAAAGAATAGATTTTCTTTGAACAGGAATGGTGGTACAATGCAGCTACTGTCATCTTTTAAAGTTTTGCTTTCAGGTAGATGAATGTAATTGCAAAGCTGTACTACGTGGGGACATGGAGATGAGTGAGGAACTTCAACGTGTCAGGGGCCTGGCTGTTAAAAAATGAGAAAATGCAAGGAAGAGAGATTCTCTAAAATATATTAAAGCAAAGCTATGTGTATATAAGCCTTAATATATTAGGTTCCCTCATCATCAGTTGAGCATTTAGCATTTTTAATCTCCCTCCTATCCTTGGCTCAAACATCAGGGAAATGCCATTAAAACAGCATTGCTTTTAACAAAAGAAGCAGATTTGAAAGAAGATTGGGGTGGTTTAGATCTAGAAGGCTGAAAGAAAAGAAATAGACTAGATTATTGCTATCTTAAATAAATACAAGACAGAGGGTTACATTTTATTTCTCTTAAGACATCCAGAACAGCCCACACCATCAGGAGAAAAAGGAACACATTAAAGTTTGGGGGAAACTGATATTAATGGAAAACATTTAAAAATACAGGCTGATTCAAATTCTGAGTGAGAGGCAGAATCACACTATAAAATAACAAGCTGATGAATCCAGAAGAGAAAAATACCAAACTGCAGGGAAAAGTTGGGAATATAAATACCAAGATTATGGATTTAAGAGGATTATATTAAGAGTGTGAGGGAGAAAGATGTAAAAGGAAAGAAGAAACAGAGGAATTAAAATCCATGAGTACCTGTTTTTAACTAAAAACAGGGGAAAATGGTAGGATGGAAACTTAAATATAAATGAAATGGAAAGAAAAAATAATTTGATATGGCTCAAAGCAAACAGTAGGAAAAGGAAGAGTATATATGGCAAACTATAAATAGAGATCTGAAATTTAGCTTTCAGCAGTTCTTCCTACCCAGCAACCAATTTCTGACAAATCCAGTACTGTGACAGAAGTTTCCTGAAGTAGCCATTAACAGCCCTTCCAGATGGAGATGGTTATTCAGGCAAGGAAGGGATAACATCCTCTTCCATCAGCAAGTTAGAGCCCACTGCCACGGTCAAGGGGAGAGAGGAAAGGGGAAAAAAGTATGAGAACAATGAGAATTGCTAAGAATCCAGGGAGACGGGAACTACATTAATAATGAAGGCTGTAGAGGAACATGTTTGGACTAGCTGGTACTTCAGTAATGTAAATGTTAGGGATGAACGTTAGGGTACAAAAATAAGGAAATGGATTATAAAGAAGTTATTTGAATATAAGGTTATCATATTTCAAGGCAGTTGTTATCAAAAATTAAAAAAAAATAAAAAGAACAATGTATGTTAGACAATGCCAAAAAATAAAAGTTAAACTATATTACCCGCCTATCACTACTAAATTAGAAATAAAGGATGCATTTATAAAAGAGGATGTAGACACTGTTGTGAATAATCTGTAAATAAATACAGCAGCAGGACCAGGTGCATTTGTAGTCCCATGCTGGAAGGCTCTAAGAGGAGTTTTTACTTCTATAAGAGGCTAATTTAAAAACGAGAGGCAAGCAGGTGACTTCCTTTCAGAAGAAACAAGAGTTGTAAAATCCTAATAGGAGCGGGGTTTGTGTAGCAGCTCAGACCTGCGAGGTCCATAGATGAACCCGGGAAGTCACGCTCCGTTCATCCTCTGAAGGAGGAATTCCTCCCTTGGACCTACCGAACACACCCCCGCTTGGGCAAGGCCGGGTACCCCCTCCCTGGTCAGATGCAGAAAGGAATTCTCATAGAGAAATCCACCAAAAGCATAAAAGGAAAAAAGGGTTTCACTCTTTTTTTTTTTTAATAAAAAACAAGTTTTCTTTTAAAGGCTTTCATTTGACTGCTTGCTGCCTTCAATCAAATGAAATATTTGGATTAAAGATAAAAGGAGTCAAGTTCTGAAATGTGTGCAACTGTTTGATGGTAGATATATGTGAATTAAAAGCTTAGGGGAAAACTGAGCGGGTGCAATGGTACCTGATATGGGAACTATTATTCCCCTTCCACTGCAATAATTTACACTTTTTTTTATATATATGCTCCACAGATAATGTAGAACTAGGATCCCATACATATTTTAATGCTATAGAGGCTGTTGATAGAGAAGTTATATTCCCGTATGGGATGCGCTGGAACAGAGATGCAGAAAGGACCAGAATGACCACATTTTGGTAACTATATTGCTTTAGATCCACTGTTTACTTGCTGAACACTCCTTGCAAAGGGGCTCTCTGTACAAAAGAAAAATAATACTCTCCTTTTTGTTACTGTCTGCTGCGTAGCTCAATGTGGAAAGAATTTTTCCATCCGCCATTGAAAACAGACTAAAAAGTGGGACATTATTTTGAGGAAAAAACAATCTAAAGAGTAGGATATGTTTTTTTGAAATATGGAAGGTATTCCATAGAAGACTAAAATCACCAGTAGGACTAAACGGACCCAAAACTGGTCTTTTGGTAGTTTACCAAAACCGTAAGAGTGTAAATATCAAGGATGAAAAAAAAAAAAAGTCACAAGGTATAACACGCAGAATACACATGGAGACATTTACAGAATTATAGGCATAAGTGTCTATAAAATATTGACTATAATTAAAATTAAAAATGTTGATCTTACATGTGATAGGAATTAATATGACAGGAATGCAGGTGGCTTTTAAAAGAGCAGAACAGGGACTAGTTTGATTTGTAAGCATTAACGCCATGGTCACAATATTCTTCTGTGTGGAAACAAAGTTTGCCACCTCCCAAGGTGGCTTTTGGAAAAGAACATTTAGCAACAAAAAAGCAGCTCTGAAGCAGATTTTTTAAACATCTGCCATTCGTTCTTAGCACTACTTGTCTTTCCATTAATGGATCAGAAGAGAACAAATTCCTCTAACCCATGGTGAGTTGCAAGCGAAAGGAAAGCAAGGGCAGAGTGCGCAAAACCTGCTCCACAGCTCTAAGGATGCACAGGATGTAGGAAAGCAATGACAAACAACCTCTGGGCCGCCCACCTAAACTTTGGGAAAGCGGTACAAGATGCACATGGTGCCCAGACAAACACTGTAAAAGATTTAAAGCTTTTACGGTGTGTTCTAATAGAAAAGTTACCTGAACATACTAATTTTGCTGCAAGTAATGGCAGTACAATAAGACTCTCTGACAAGAACTCAGAAATTCAAAGGCCCATTAGAATCAGGAAGATCCTAGACTTGGCACTCCCATTCACCCTGTGAAGACAAGATTCCACAAATGCCTGTGATTATATTTATTTTTAATTATATTTTTAGAAAATAGCTAATAATAGATAATGGGTATTGCTAATAGATAATAGATTCTGCTAATAATAGATACTTAAACCTGGACAGTCTTTTAACTGGCAATTCCCTCAAATTAATAAAACATTAGAATGTATCTGTTTTTATTCTGTTATTTTTTTTCCTAGTAGCAACTGACATAAAGGTTAATGGTTGCATGTTAAGTTGTAAAATATTCCTTTTCTAAAAGATAACATTTTATTAGTGTTTAATTTGGTCTGATTCTAAAAATTATGATGGGCAGCGAAATAACTTCGTACTTCCTTCCATCTGGATCCTTAATCTTGGCCCAGCAACGATGATTTTCTTTGACTTTGATCCTTTAAAAGAACAACTGCTGTGATATTAATGTGTCATTGAACAGTTGCTTTGCAGAAAATAGAGTAAAATTAAGTACCAGAAAGAGATGCATTAAAACGAGTATAAAAAGTGTGTTTCCTTAAAAAGCTAAGGAAGTTCCTCCTGTTGTGTTTAAACCGTAACTTAAGGCAGTTGGGAGGGCATTTTGCAATAAACCTCCCTCTTTGCATGTCTAGTGTGAACTCCAGGGAATGCTCTGATAGAGATTTTCCCTAACTAAAAAAAAAAAAAAAACTAGAACTAGAAATTGGTGGTTTTATTGTTTAGGTCAGTTGCACTGGAAAGTGCAAATCTGAAGGAGTTAATGTAACTCAGAAACGTGCAGTGGAGACAAGAGACAGCTGAAATGATGCCGTGAAGTCCTGCAGGGAGCTAGCAAGAGGAGGAGCGAGGAGCGGGGAAGGAGGAAGTGCAGGGCCCTACAGGGGGTGACCCCGCCTGGCTGGCAGTGCTCTAGGACACGGCTGAGCCCTTGCAGAAGGGTTATTTATATTCATGTTACTTACAGAGATACGTGACAATGGCTCCAATTAATTGACCTCCAATGCTAATTCCTTCTTGTCTCAGTTTATAAAATCGTAACAACTAAATAAATCAAAAACCTAATAATAATTTCTTCAATATAGCCTACACTGAAGAACTTTAACTAAATGAGAAACATGAAGAATATGTGATTTCATCATTAATATCAGCTGGGGCTGCAAAAGACCTAATAACAGTACATTTCTGGGAACATCTATATTTTTCTGTTAACTACAAGTAATTTTTCAGTGGCTTCTAGAAAATGTAGTTGGCAGCAAGAAGGCATGCTGTATTTCAAATATAGCATGGAAGATTAATTTCCACTTTAAGTTCAGAGTATTACTTACTATAGAAAAACAATTTGCATTTCCCTGTTAAATTATAATGGTGTCCTTTAAATAGGGGACAAATGCTGCAATCAAACTTTGGCAATGGGAGCCGATGGTGGAAAGGGTGAGATGCTTAAGCCGAGGACACCAAAAGCAGCAGCCATTTGGAAAGAAAATGGCAGAGCTGTGGAGGAATGTGGGTGAAGGAATGAAGGGAGAAGGTTAAATTAAAGAGAGAGAGGGATTGCTATCTCAGCAGGACTTGAATGAGATCAGGTACTCCCAAGGGCCTCGCAGGAGGCTAAGACATCCCACGCAGATTAAACTACTGTCAGGAACAGGGGCCTCTCTCCAGGAGCGGAGATACCTTGCAAACACTCTGCAGTTGTGCTGTATTGAGGGTGTTGGTCTTCCCACTGAGGAAGAGCACAGGGAAATGAAACACGGAGAGAGAAGCAGAAAGGTAACTCTGGTAGCTGTCTGAAGACAGGAGCTCGTGTATCCTTGCTGGGCTGATGCCTGGGGTTGTTACCAGGACCCTTCCTGCGCTGCGCCGTGCAGCGGCAGGGCAGGAAGCGCTAACGGGGGACAGAGGAAGCGCCTCGAGGGCGCAGCCCTCGGGACGGGCACGGCTAGGAGGGCGAATCACCCCGTGGGCCCCGGAACACCAACCCGGGGCGGCGGGCGCCGGCCCTCAGCGCCCGGAGCCGCCCCGCAGCGGCCGCCACTGCCCGCGCCGGCGGCCGCACATCCGGGTCCCGCGGAGGGGGCGGGGCCTCGCCTCGCCCCGCCCCGCCCCGCCCCGCCGCGCGCGCGCACTCGGCGGCCGGTGGGCGCAGGCGCCGCTGCGCGGGGGGGTAACGTGTGAGCGGCCGCTCGCGCGCGGCCGTTGGCTGGGCGAGCGGCGGCGGCCTCCTCCGCCTCCTCCTCCGCCTCCTCCTCCTCCATCTCCTGGTCCCTCTCCCCGCCGCGCCGGGCGGCTCGGCGCTCTCCCCCGCCCCCGGCTGCCGGGCCGTTGGCCGCGGGGCGGAGGCGGCGGCGGGAGCGCGACGCGGCGCCGCGCGCGGTGTAAGATGGAGGGCCTGACGCTGAGCGAGGCGGAGCAGCGCTACTACTGCGACCTCTTCTCCTACTGCGACACCGAGAGCACCAAGAAGGTGGCGTCCAACGGGCGCGTCCTGGAGCTCTTCCGCGCCGCGCAGCTGCCCAACGACGTGGTCATGCAGGTAGCCGCGGAGGGGACGGCGGCCTCGGCCCCGCGGCGGGAAGGCGGCCTCGGCCCCGCACCGCCCCAGCCCCTTGCGGGGTGGCCCCGCCGGAGGTAGCGCGGGCCGGGCCGGGGCCGGGGTCGGGCAGGGCTGAGCCGGCCCGGCGGAGGGAGGCGAGGGCAGTGCAGTGGGGGCCGGGCCAGGCCGCAAGGCCCGGAAGGATCCGCGCAGGAAAGTGTTCGCCTCGCCCCGTGGCGATGAAGCCCCAAAGTGCTTTTGGGAGGTGGGGAGGGTTCGTCCTGCCAGCGGGACGAAAAGCAGCACGGAAGAAAACCTGTGCTTTTGTGTGCAGCTGAAGCAGAGTCGCTTTGCTTGTGTTGTGCAGTCCTTTGGGGGCATTCAGCTGGTGTTAACTTGCCTGTAGACATCAAAACACTCTAAAAATGAAAAACACCGTTTTAAGATAGAATTAGGCCTATGGTTGCAATATGTACATGGAGAGCTTTACTCTTTTTGGCCAGGTAACACGCAAAAGCCTTATTTGTGCTGCAAAGCTACCAGTGCAGAAAAGGAAAAGTCTACTCTGGTATGTCTCATGTAATTATTGAGGAAACTATGCACAGGGAGCCAAACTTAATCAGCAACAATTTGTAATAATTGTTGCATTTGGCAGTTTCCCCTTGTCAGCTTTCATGCCTAAAAGTTTGTCATGTTTTGAACTCCTCTGGAAAATGCTGTAGGTAAAACTGCATTTAGAAAAGACATTCTCTATGTTATGCATTTTTATGTGCTTTTTTAGACAAGCAGCCCTTTTAACGAAGCATACACATTTCAGTGTACATACTTCGGTATTCTGCAGCTTAGTACCAGATTTCAGGAGAATACTTACGCTTATCAAGTGTTACTGATAGTGCCTTCTAGGCCCATAAAAACAACGGCATTCGCTAAAAGAGTTTAAGGTGTCTTCATTCACTTACTCCAACTTAGTAGAAGAGAGAAGTAGTTATTAGTGTTTTCCCCATGTTTATTTCCATAAAACTTTCTGGATCACTGGTTAGCACAAGAGCAGACGGACTTGGTGTTTTGGGTACAAGTGGCCACAGACTTTATTGCTATCTGTTGCAGGGAAGATAAAATGCTTTCTTGCAAAGTAAAGCAAATCTGAAGGAAGTGGAAGCTGCTTGGGCATCATTCCATGGGTTCTAAATAAATTGTTAACTCAAGAAGCCGACCTGGCTTATCACTGTAGTGATCTCAAGGAAACCTTGCAGTTAAAACAGCAAACAAGATGTTAGATTGCTTGAGGAATGAGGCTGTAAATAATACAAAGAAAGTCAAAATGCCCTTAGCAGTTTGACCCATTTCAAATGTCTTATGCAATCAGTATTGGTCACCTGTGTAGTACTTGGTATTTGTGACAGAACCAGTTACCCAGTGGTGTATTTTTTTTCTCTTCTCTCTTGTAGCTACCCAGTTGTGTTTTCTGAAGCTCCTGGTACTTGTAACAAACCTGTTCCAATTCTTATATTTTCTTGAAATACAAATGCAGTACTAGCTAGTCCTGTGAATACTGAGTACTTTTGCAGGTGTTTAGTTTTATTAACTTAGTGCAGAAATTGCTGTTATTCAAATAGGGAGACTTGAGTTCAACAGGACTGAATAGTCCTGAGGATCTACCAGTAAGCTTTTATTTTCACCAGCACAGCTCTCTAAATACTTTTGAATAATGCAAGTTGATGCTGCTGAAGATAAAATGCGTGACTTGATTGCAATTTTAGGCACATAAATTGTTTTATTTGCAAACCTGTTGTTTTGGGACTGGATATGCCTACAGCCTTTCCTGCAGGTAGTTATGTTTGTGTGAGACATCTGTCCAGCAATAGAAAGTTTTACACATGTGGCTAATTTTCTTTTTCTCATTTCTTCTTCTAAGGAACACTTTCATCAGTGCGATAAATGGAATATATGAACATAACTGAAGCAGCTAAAGTTGCTGTACACAAATCCTACATTGCCAAAGTAGTAAAAGCCTGGAAATGAAAAGCTAAAAGGCTGTGCAATATGTATCCACAAAGGGGTGCCTTTATCATTGCCACAGCAATAATGCCACAACCTCAGCTGCTCGCATGAGAAACGGAGCCTTTCATTAACCTGTGTTTCTGCCTATTTGTGCATATCCTTGACATTAGCATTGAGGTAGAAGATTTGCATAGAGTAGTGGATGAAAGGATGTGTGTTTGGGTAACAAGCCCAGCTGCTTCACAACAGTTGGGAGTTTTTAAGCTGCTCTCAGAGTGTGGTTTCACATGGCAGCTAAGCCAATTGGTGGTTGCTGTTGCTCAAGGAGGTGGTTCAGTTTCCCCCAGCCATGTGGTCCTGCACCAGTACTGTCTGGTACTGGCGTGTACTGGTTTCAGGGGCTACATGGGCAAAATATGAATCACAGATTTTATTTTATTGTAATTCTGTATTGGATAATTTTGGGCTTGAGCACGCGTCAGTGCTGGCACAAGTAAGGAGGCAGGAAAACGGCTCGCTGATGCTGGTGAAGAGGAAAATGATCATATTTAACAGCGACTGGATACATTGGTTGTGCACGAATTTCATAACAGCTTAAATCACTTGAAGTTGATGCTGCCATGTTTTCGTTGCTTTTCTTATGCTGACATCAACAGGCAGTGAGGTGGTTCCAGGAGCTTGTACAACCAGATGTTTGTGTTGTATGGTTGTTGGTGGTGGTTGGTGGGTTTTGTTTGTCAAGTTATCTCTCAACTGGGTTACCTCCCTGAGCTCACGGCTCAACTGGATGTGCATTAGTGTTGGTGCAAGAGGAGGGAGGCAGGAGTGATGGGGGCCTGGTGGGAGTGCAGCAGCCCCATGTGGCTGCAGTGGAAGCACCTTTGTTTTGCGTTGTTATCTGACAGAAAAAAAATCTGATTGGTTTAGGAACCTGCTAGTACAGGAATAATCCTTCTCCAGGCATTATGAAGATCCAGTACAGTAGTAATTGTTTTCTGAAGATGAGACCAACTTCTTCTGTGCAAAATTAAAGGATTGAATGTACTGACTCCGATACTTTTTCGGTCTAACCGCAGACTTAAGATGCCGTGTAAGTGTATGAGTTTACATGGCTATTAATGAGACTGCAAGTATTAAATTTTCATTTTCTGAATTTAAAGTCAGAGCAAAAGAGTTTTGCTGATAAAACTGCGTGGAGAGTCATATGCTGTAGAAGGATTGTGTGAATTTCCTTTATTTATAACTTGAGTGAATTGACAACTGTTAACACATCATTTTTTTCATTTGGATCGCAAACAAATATGGAATCACCATCCTGATCCTAGTAAGAAAACTAATGCGTAATTTCATTAGTTTCTAGTAAATGAGACCGATTTAAAGTATCTGTGGAATAAAGCTAGTTTCAATTTCTGTTAATAGAATTATTACATATACATTTTATGAATAAAAGAGCATTGAACTATAAAGTCGGATACTTCAAGAACTATTAATAGCTTGATACATAAAGCATTAGTGAGCTTAAATGTGTTGTTTCTGTTAGCCAGTAGTATGACACAATAGGTGTGATGCCCTCGCATTCATGCTGTGTATGCATGCCAGAAAATTTTTTTTGAACTAGTTCTAGTCTGGTCCTGTGCACTTGAATACTAGAATGAATTCATTAGGGTGTGCTCCTGAAGTGCATCTTCTAATTTAGCTTCATACGAAAGAAATGTATTTACGTGCTCTAAGGTAGTTCCGCAATATGAACTCAAGCAGAGAGGGTGTCAGGAAACTCCCTTCAAAAGCACATTCCTGATAGAAACTAAAATAGTAATGTAGGCATATCCTTAAAGTCAGTTCTTGATGCCTATATTCTCATCATCATCATGGCTTGGCTTTGTGAACAGAGATATGGGAGGGGCTTTACCCATGTCTGCTGCAAGCGTGCTGATGGCTAAAAAGACTAATGTGATAAAGGTAAGTCCAGTTGCAAAAAGCAGAGCGGAAGGTCTCCTTAGGCAGTATTGGCGAGGCA
Organism: Tinamus guttatus; assembly: GCF_059628265.1. NCBI lineage: Eukaryota > Metazoa > Chordata > Aves > Tinamiformes > Tinamidae > Tinamus > Tinamus guttatus. The sequence goes on along the minus strand of NW_028288870.1, from coordinate 1,049,482 downwards.
CGGTTCTTTCTGCGTTGTCTTTTCTCTTCGAGACTGATTCTGCGTGTGTTCTCAAAGGAAGCAGTAGCGTTATGGATGATGCATCTCCAAGTCTCCTGTTTGGAGGCCAGAGTGGACCACTGATGGTAGTTAATATGGCCAAAGCTGAGGTATCGTTTCAGGGAGTCCTTTTATCTCTAACGCTGAAATTATTTGTAAAAGCTACAAAGAAGTATTGTGAAATTCATTGTTTATGCATTGGATTTTTCAATCCTACCTTTCAAATATTATGTTTTGAGAGATGAAAAGATTTGTGCCAAAGAATACTGCCTTTGTAGTATTCTTGTTAATGTGATTTAGGCACAGAAAAATTTATGAATTTGCACTGCTTTCTTTATGAAACCTCCGAAGATGAGAATATGGTATTAATATGAAATCAATGTGTTGGCATTGTGCGCTGCTTACCTGACTTCTAATTTTAGTATTAAGCTTTGATGTGGTAGATGAATTGTACAATTACACTAAACTGCTTAAATTAAAAATATGCTTTTATTAGCCTGTTAAAAACTATTTTCTAGTCTTTGTTTTGGTAGCGAGTTTCAAGCTCTTTTCATCTCTCTGGGTCTCTGTGCTCAGAAGACAGGTAAGTTTTTGGTTATGTATATAAAATATTACTGCCACTAGTTGTCTGCTTCAACCCTCTGTGAGAAGTTACTGCTTTCACAACAGTAGTTGTAGGGCAGTGTACATCTGTGATACAAGTCAGTTGTTGTAAAGTCCAGACTTGACTGTAAATCCTCATCCATCAGCTACAGTTTCTGGACTATGCAGAAGAGCGGTTTAGGCGTGTTTTCCCCTCTGATCTTGGGTTGATGACTTTGATGGACACCGGGAGCAAAGAGCAGGGAATGGTAACTCCCTGAGCTGCCAGAGGTTATCTGTGAGCCTGTGCTGCTTGTTGTGCAGTGTTCCATGGTGCCACAGTTTAAATGATAGTCTTCCAAATATCTGTAGTATTCACTGAATATAAAAGAATGTTGCTTGTGATTTCTTTCAGTTATCAGGCGATTTTTGTTTAATACATTGTTTTGTCTCCTTTTGCTGATAGTAGCTGTGATAGATTACACCTAATTTGAATTCAATGGTATTTGAATTTATTAAGCCATAGGGCAAAACAGAGTAGCAGATTCTCAATTTAAAATATTGATTATTTGCATTCTTGTTAGAGTCTAGATGTACAGAGAAGGGGCTAAAAATAAAAATTTCTTCATAGTGATTTTATTGCTGGAATTAATGTTTCTGTTTTTCCTACAGAAGGACTACTTATCAAATCACTAGAATTCACTGAATGCCAACTGCAAATAGAAGCTGAGCTAAAGCATGCTTAGGATTACCTGTGTGGTAGGGACATGCGGAAGAGTCAACCTAGTTCTGATTAATATCTTTTCAGGGTGGTGCGGTTAGAATTTCTTATAGGAAAAAAAAATACGTAGCACTTTCAAATCTTTACACTCTGCCCAACGCACACACGCATATACTGTGTAAAGAGCTTTTCTTTCCCAATGATCACCTTTACTTGATCTGCACAGAAGCCCAATATTTTTAATCATGTAATTGCATATTTAAATCCTAGCTTGGACCAGCCCCCCATATAGTTGGGGTATGTATTTTCTTATTTTAAAGCTTACAGCTTTTCTGCGTGTCATTTAAAAACAAAATCAGTGTAAATTTCTTCTGAGGGATATTAATAACAGTCTACTATTGCGGTATTTTTCCCAGTATGGAAATGTTTAATTACATTTAGTATTTTAATTAGTTTGCGTATTGTCATATCTCAGCAGCATTTAGTCAGAGAATAATCGCGTTGTTGTTTTAAAGCAAAGGCAGGAAGTTAATGGAGAAACTTTAGTGTTGTAGATAAGGCCATTAGACTTGTATTTGTGCTTAGCTATTTTCTCAAATATAATTGTTTTTGAGCCTTTGAAATTGACCCAGAATTCTTACTGTACAGTGCTTTATATGGTTAGTAATCCCTTCATAATTGCGGATGCCAACACAGAGAGCAGTTATTTACTAGTAGCAAGGGTCAGTGTTGTTTGAAAAGTACTTTTTTAATGTCCCATCAGAGGATTAATACCCATTATGATGTGGTTGTGTAGAACTGTAAAATCTTTTCGGAGGTCCCAGAGTCCTTTGTGTCAAATGCAGCTGCCAGTTATTGTATAAAATTATATATTGTAAGCCTGACTTCTCCCCATAAAAATGATTTTTTATTAGTTTTTTGAACTCTTTCCTAACCATCTATGAATAATTGCTCCTACCATGCACTTAGAGAAAAATTCCTTATACGTGCGCCTTTCTAATTATTGTTTTGCAACTATTTAGAAATACCTGAAAGGAAAAGGTATCATGGGTAAGAAGGTTCTGTTTATTGTCCCTCTAGTTCCGCTGCTGTTCATCGTGCATGAATTCAGCTGCCTATCATTACTGAATCTTTCTCCAGTATTTATAAAGAGGCTTTTTTGGGTGAAGGTTAAAATGCTTGTGGGGTTATAAGTACTCTTGAGATAGTGTCCTATTCTTACCTGTGTTGTGCCACTTCTGCCACTCTCGAATGTCACAAATCATAGTTTCAGTTTCACTGCTTTTTGTTTGCTCCTTTTATACTAACAAAGTGAAAGCAGGACTCCAAAGCGACCAAGACTCCCCCTAGAAAAAGCTCACTTTCTTATTTAGGGGTTGGACACCCTTCTAAACCAAATTCCAAAGTACAGGGACAGAATCATTCCTCTGAGACTTTAAAATGATGGGTCATTCTTTGTCCAGCTAATTTTTGTTCTTTTACTTCTGGTGTAATAAATTTTGCATTACATTTGATTGAAACATGTATTTCAAATCTGAAATCACCCACAGCCGGGGAATATTTGGCTCTGAGTATTTGTATAGAATTCATTGTCAAAGCCAATCAGCAGGGCTTTCTACTGTTGATACTTTAGCAGTCCACTTCCACTGTAGATGGCATTCTCATTAATGAATTGCTGCATGTTGGATACAGAAATAACATTGTGGAGATGTTATTCATTTTAAATTGTGAATCAAAATTAATTTGTAGTTACTTAATTTTTATTAAATAGTCTGAAACTGAATATAGACTTTTAAAAATTTTTAGCATTTTTCTTTGAAGAATAATTAGTTCATTTTGAGTATATTGCTTTTCATTAAAAAGTTAATGCTAATATGCATCGCAAGGATGGAGAATCGTGTGATAAATGTTGAAAAACACCTGTATACATTGTCTGGTTTAATTCAGCTTAATTTAAGTCTTTATCTGGTATAGCAAGACTAAGGTGTACACTTGTCTTTGCAGCTCTGGGGCATATTTTGCATACCATTCCTGATAATCATTCTGTTTAAACATTGGAAAAAAGTCTTTTTTATTGATAAGCACTGGAACAGGTTGTAGTCTCCCTTCTTGGAAGCATTTAAAGCCTGAGCAACGTGCTCTCCAGCTCATCCTGCCTTGAGAAGGGAAGCTAGAGGTCCCTTCCATCCTCTCCTGATCATTAATTCTGTGCAGGTAGCTTTGGGTTTATAACTGAGACAAGAGCTCACACCAGCAATACAAAATGATTCATGCCAAGCCACAGTAGGTCTACTAAAATGCCTCAAATTAAGAATGCCTATAACAAGGACCAAAGTTTGTATTCAGTTTAACTTCCTTCTCTCTTAATAACGGTATATATTTGTGTGTGTGTATAGGTATAAAATACTTAGCTATATTTTTGTGGCTTGTGTTAATATCTTGGTTCAAATGTAATGATAATGAATAAGGTCACTGTAGAACCGTCTGTCTTTTCTCCTTTACCCACTACCTGTGTTGCCATTGCTGGCCTTCAAAAGGAAATAGTACTTTTACTACCTACAAACATATGAATGAAAAATCTTTCATGAAGGTGGCACATGCGCCTACATGTTGCTTACTCTGTTGTTTCACTACTGAAGAAGTCTGAGCATTGCGACTGTTCTTTTGTATGCATAGTATTCCCAGATCATAGACTGGCTCTGCCTTGTGGAAAAGTGTGATATTCTAGTAATCTTTCCAAGAGAGATTTAAGTTATGAAAAATGCATTTCATGGAAAAAAAAAGAAAGTTTGTGGTGCTTCATCTGGAGTGCTAGGGTTCTTAGGTTTTTTTAGATGTTTCACAAACCTAAGCCTTCAAGAACGTCTTATCAGAAACCTGCATTTTAATATCAAAATACCACTTCCTGTGTGTCTGCTCTGCACCAAATCCTAGTAGAGTTGTTGCTGTGTCCTTGCAGTATAGTGACGTTAATGTACAATTTTGTATTCTGTGTGTTTTGCACTGATCTCTGCATCAGCAGCAAGCAGTTCTGGAGCTGTCACCCCTGAATCGCTTAACTGTGGTAGTGTGACCTGAAGATGTTCCCAACTGAGGAGACACGACTGACTATGGAGGATTGTCTCTTCAAGATAACACTGGCTTCTAAAGAAATCTAAAGAAATTCCTTATCCTACCTAATCCTGGGAGGTGAAGGTGGTAAACATAAAATAAATCTCAAAGTAGTAGTCCCAATTTTGGATCCTGTCTCTATAGCTTATTTCCTGTAGCACATTTAAATCCTTCAAGGGGGTTATAGATAGGCTGTTTGAGGTATGTTAAGACTGTCAGTCCACAAAGGAGGATTCACTAGAGCTTTGCATTCAGTGATTTTTACTCATCCTTCTGTTGTCTTTTTAACAGTATTAGAATGCTGCTTTTGAAATAAGAGTTAGTTTGACTATGTGTGGGTGGATTTTGCATCTACTTGTTCAACAGCATAAGTGCATTCCTTGTGATTAGCTGTTTTTCTGTATCCATAGCTTTTTCCTTTTCTTGATTCTTAAATCCCATTGTTTTTCAACATTTACCTTCCTTTTGAATCTGTGTTTGTTATTTATTTATCTGCCATAGTAGATGGCCTAGTTATTAATCTACTATTTAACAAGCTACCTATTAGCTCCAAAAATGACAATTTTTAACTCAATACTGACTTTGAAATTGCTCAAGGACATTACTGCCTGATGATTGCATAGGTTCCACATAGCAGTGTCACTGCTTCCTGTTGTGAAGAGCTTTTTTCAGTCTGCTCACTTATTGCTCTGTCAGTGTTAGATCACTGAATCGACAAGCTTTTCCTGTTTTATGTGTAGCCAAGTGCAAGGATATTCATCAGTCTTCCAGGAAACAGTGCTCTAAAGAAAGGCGTTGCTCTTCTCATCATCCTCATGACTGTTAGCTGCCTATTGTTGAATCTCCAGGGCTTTAATGCTGGTACTCAGGAGTCATTACTTTCAACTTCAGTTTGCATGGGGGCATTTTATTTCAGATGTTGGTGCCCCAAAGTTTATCACTGGACTTGTCTCTTATCTATTTAAATGTTACTCCTTTTCTCGTGGCCTGGTCTTTGTAGTGTGACTAGACACAGATATTTTAATTTCCTTTTAACTAGCAAACTTTAGAAAAATAGCCTGCTATACTCTTGTTCCAGACATGCTGCAGAAATAGTATAGCAGGGAAAGTCAATTAATGTGGGTGCTGTAGAACAACATAGGAAGTGTAATGCAGATATAACCAGGTGACTTCATGAGGCTAGCTTCTGTTTGGTAGGATTTGAGTGCTGAGCACAGTCCTAGGCCTGCTGGTCTTTTGAGGGCTCCTTTGGCCCTAAGTATTTTTCAGCACTCAACACCTACCTGTTTCAGGTTTCACAACAACTTATTTTGATGGGCTCCTAGAATTGTGAATATGGTAAGGAAACATGCAAGCACCTTTTCTGAGCCATTTGTAGTTCAACTGTAGTTAATAAACACATCAGTTGGTGTTGAACTGTGCTTCCTGTGACAACAGTGCTGAGGCTCACAGACTATCTTCACAATCCAGGAAAGATTGGTAGAAACTCAAAATATAAATGTGTAAATTTCCTGAGAGAAGAATTTATAGCATCAGATGGGTAACTAAACTGCCTTTAGACAGGCATGTTGCTGGAAAGTGATGCTGACAGCAGCAGGCAGGGTTGCCTGTTTTAAGCAAATCAGAGGAATTTGAGCTTGTTATAGGTTCAATGAATTTGGAAGGGACCATCTAGTGCAACCTCCCAATGCAAAAGAACTAGCACTTAATTCACAGATTGTTCCCTCTCTGGAGAGCCTATGGCAGTGCTTAAATCGGCCTTACAGTGACACCACCTCTGCTTTATGTGCAGTTGGAACCTTCCCTGTTAAAATGCATAATGTTGGTCTCTTTCCCTACTGGCTGACTGCATCTGACTATCTTCTCAATCTATTCCTTTTTGGTTCTGGAAGGCTGCTATTAGGGCCCCGCTCCAAAGTCTTGTCTTAGGCTAAATGTGCCTAGTTGGTTTATTAAAATAAAACTAAACTTTAAAAAATCTGAATAAAACTACATACACAGATTTTATTCTTGTCTACAACAGTGATATGCACAAAACTTTCCATAGTAGACTCCGTATTACTAAGAATTTTGAAACAATGTTTTACATCTGTTCTGTGGCAAATTCAGTGCCTAATGCCTGAAGTGGTGCCTAGAAGCACCATTTTAACCCTTGAAATAAATCATAAGAACAACAGGATATGGAAAGAAAGGTTGTAAAGGTATTTAAGTACCTGTTGGCAACCCCGGTACATGCTTATTCTTACATTTTTTTTTAAACTCCTGATGACTCTGCTCTGACTTTAGAAAATGACAAAACATATATGAACTGCTTCAAAATATAGGGAGGATGTATGAATTTCAGTTCTCTGCTACTGTCTAAAGGCAAGGGAGACCACATCTCCAAGTAGAATTTTATAGTTTGAACTGACTTGATTTTTACAGTAAGAAGAATGTTGAGAGTATTTAAACATCAGCTGTATATGTGTAAGATATTGAAAATATGCGGCATTATAAAAAAAAAAGTTAATCTTTTGTGCTGTTCGGTTTTGTACATAATACTTCAAAAGAAAAAACAATAGTGGAATAAGTTGCTGACGAGAGTATTTTACTTCTGACTTAGGTCATTGAGATCAGTATCCAGCCTTCTGGCCCCTAAAGTAATCAAAAATGTCTGAATTCAATTTGAAACTAATTAAAATGATTCTGTATTGCCACATCAAAATAATAGAGAAGCTAGGAATACTCTGGGCAACTACTAATGGTCTCCCCGCCTTGCTGTAGTAGCTGTGCTCTGCCTTGCTTTCTCTTTCCTCCTTCCTCCAAATTCCTGCATAGTAGAAAAAGCAGGGTGAACATTTCAGTAGATTTTCTCAAAATTCATAGCTAAGTACTCTTTTCAGTTATACGGGATACCTGGAGAGAAAAGGGAATAATCTCGTTGTGTGTGAACATCACTGTTCTCGGTTACATTTCTTAATTGAACTGGAACATCTGTGAGACCTTAAAGTTCTGTGTTCTCAGTCAATCCCAAAATGTGTGTGTGCATGGATGCTTGTGGGTGTTCTGAACACATAGTTTATTGCACTGTTGTACAAGTTGGAAGCTATGAGCTACAGTAAGCCTGTGTCAGAGGAGGCTGCCAGGTACTCTTTGCAGTTGTCTAGGATTTTTACTTTTTATAAGTTCTAACCTCTACATTGAAATCTCTTCTGGGAGAGATTTTTGGGCAGGAGCATGTCTCTTAACATGCTTAGTAACATGCTGTTCAAATTCATCTGAGAACTGGTTAAAAATCCTCATCTTTGTTTTTGGAGTGCATCTGACAGAATTCTAACAATGCCGAATACTCTCAAAGTATCCTTTCTTTTCAGTAGGTGTAGCTGGAAAAACAAAGACATTAGAGCTGCTAATAGAATAGTTCATTAAAGATCTAGGATGTTTATTGGTCTCTTGTAAAAGAGTTGGAAAGAGCAATATAATCCCAGTTTCTGTTCCATCTCACATTGTATCTCTGTAAAACCTAGATGAAAGAAAAGATGGATAATTAGGAAAGCCTCGAGTTCTAGGTTTGCTATTTTTTAATCAGGGATGCTATACTGTTTAACCTTTGCCACTATTATTTAGAGATTGGATATTGGGTATAGTTGTTACTGAAAGCTTGCATAAAGAACATGAGCATTTAATGTAAGCTGTTTTGATGTTAACTGTACCGAATTGTTTCCTTAAGCAGTTAGCCTTTTAACTTTCTTCGTAGAAGTAACTTTTTTTTTTCTTTTTTATTTATTTTATTTTTGCAGATTATGGAGCTGTGTGGTGCAACAAGGCTTGGCTATTTTGGAAGAAGTCAGTTTTACATTGCTTTGAAACTTGTTGCTGTGGCCCAATCCGGTCTCCCTCTAAGAGTGGAAAGTTTAAATACAGGTAAATTGAAGGATGGCGGAGGGGGCAATTAAGTCACCAAGAAGAATTATTGTAGTTGGCTCAAAGATTATGAATAGAGCAAACTTGTTAAATACTGAAGCCTTCGTATATTTGTCACGTTGTTACTTGAAAAAAAGATTAAAAATAAATTTAGAGAGAATGAGGGTAAATGTTCTTTCTTCACACCGAGTGAGGTGTCTTGCTGTACTGAGGAGATAAACAGTATGGTCATCATGGGAGCAAATGGGTAAATATGACTGACTGGGGTAGGTACAAGTTCCTTTCCTAAATTGCCATGTGATTTTTTTTTTTTTTTTTTGGGGGGGGGGGGGGGGGATGTACATGCCATAAGTAGAAGTAGCAAAAAAGCTAATTTGATTTTGAAGGAGGACAAATGCAATGTTATTAAGGTTTTGTAGTTACAGAATTTACTGAGCCTTAATTGCTGCAAATGAGAGGTTATCTTTTCCAGAGCTGCTGTACATTCCTTTGTTATACACGTGGCTTAGGTATTACAAATTTCTATCTTCTTAGTCCAAATAGGGAGATTAATGTCGTAAGATTAACATTTTTATAGAGGGATAAACATGACTTGCGAAAAGTCTGTCTTTAGATGGTCTGTTATCAGCCAAAATTAGCTGTGGTCCTAATTTGAAAGATCATAGTGGTGATAGTGAAGTAGAAACAGGAGCTGGCTCTAGAAGGGCTCAGGACAGCTCAGAGGGGTTTGATTCTAGGCTCTGCTGAGCCTACTGGTTTGCTGTTATGTAAGTGGAGCTGTGTTCAGGTTGTTCTTTGGAGTGAAAGGAGATTTAGAGAGACTGAGTAGTGAGTTTTAAGCCGTTGCAGTCATTTGCAACAAGTATACAATTCTCAGCTTAGAGGTATCTCTGGAGCACAGCTTTGCATCAGGGTGACTTCTCTGGTAGATTTTTTTGTGAAATATATGTTGTGATAGAATCAAAATATACTGGCAATTAAAGTAAAGATAGGAATCCTTATGTATAAAGGATGAAGATTAAATGGAGTTGGTAAGCAAACGTTGTTTAAACCAAAATTTGATAACCCGAAGTGTTTCACAAAGCTATTAAAGAGCAAGAAATTGTTTGTGTCAACTTTGCTTCTACAAGCAGTAGAAGCCAAAGAAGCTTGGCTTCGTGGTTTCTGTAGCTTTTTGGAAATACATATGGCTTTATCCAGTACCCTTCTAGTATTCAAGTTCGCTGCCAGCAAGCCACCAAATGAGCATGAATTCTTTCCCTAATTTTCCTGCTGAATGTTTCCAAGATCTAAAACATAAGTGTAGTAGGAAGTTCTGGAATTCAGTAGTTGAAAAAGGGACCTTCAGCTCTGTTTTATAGAAATACGTGTTGTGAATACATGTGAAACTTGATATAACACCAATTGTGGAATTGCTCATCAAACATTCATTGAAGAAGGCAAGGACTAAAATTGGTATACGTAGTTTTATCCAGATTTTTACATGGTTAGTTGGTTTTTAATGTGAGACATCTTAACTAGGACAAAGCTTTCTAATTAAAAAAACTTGGCCATGTTTTTTAGAAGATATTTGAAGGAAAGAATTGAAAGTACAAAATTAATTCTAAAATACAGAAAATACTGTTGTAAAATGAGCCACTGGAACGTGCATAATATAATACACTTCCTTGATTCATGAAAATGCTAGGAATACTTTAATGGTTTCTAGACTTTTAGGAATAATTTTCTTGTTCTAAACCTACCAAATGTATTTGACAGAACATTTATTTTTACTGTAACTGTTTATAGCTTTGGTTGTCTGTTGCCTTGGTTGCGGTGGTTCCAGTCCTGTTGCTGAAGTTCCTGCTCCTAGAATGATTCAAGTGCTGTTGTAGCAGCTGCTAAAAAGCTGAAATAGGGCATGACTAAAAATTCACAAAATTATTCTGAGCTTGGGTTACCTTCCCTGTGAACTGGTACCCACAGACTATCTCTAGGAGATCTGGAAGAGGAACTGTTAGAATCATCCCAAAACTAAGCTACATGCTGGTGTCAAAGTATAATACTTAACAATGAATTAAGGCTTATATTTTGGGACATCTACTTTTTCTCTCTGCGGTCTGTGCATGTGTTTTATTCAGTGATTGTCTTGTTATTCACTCTCTTATCCTTAGATTTTTCTGTCCTCATTTTTGCTTGTTTGTTTTGCTTTTTGGTTGCATATGTTTTCTTCAGGAAATGGAAAGCTTTATATGAACTGCCGAATAGAGGCTACAGTCAAATTTTGGATGCTTGATCTGTCCAACACAAATCTCAACCAGTTGATTTAGTAGTTTGGGGTTTTATTTATTTATTTATTACTCTAATAGTAGTATACTTAAAAACACTGGCTTTAGTTATGGTACTGCAATCCTCTAAATCTGTTCCTTTGCTGTCCTAGAAAATTTTATTTCCAGGAAGCTTTAAAAAAACCTTAAACACTAATGAGCATGTATTAGTTCTGCTTGTTTCAGTGTAATGTTTATATTCTCCGTATGGATTTTTTTTTTTTTTTTTTTTTTTTTGGTGGAAGAAAATGCTAACAAGGAGGTGAGCATGAAAAGTATGAAGTGTTTTATAATTAGATTAAGAAATTAATTCCATTCATAGACCTTCAGTATATTTGAAGAGTTTTTGGCTATGATTTTTCTGCTATTAGGGGAAAAGACAGAAATGGGGAGAGGTTAAAATATAGTTGGCATAGTTCAATGCCTATGATTTATAGACAACTATACAGTGAAGTATAACTTACTAAATTTTATTTAAATATACTTAAATTATACAGCAAAGCAAGAATAAATCCATAATTATCCAGTCTATTTTTAGATGAGACCTTGACTAGAATATTTTGTTTGGGCCCTGTTTTGTGAGATAGTTTTAAATTTCTCATTCCAAAGCCTCCTGACTTCCCCTGTGCCCATTGCCTGTTGTAGTGCATGAGAATCTCACTTGTAGGCCAGGAACTTTCTCACTTTTTTTGTGGCTAGTTCAAGTTCATTGGTCAGTCACCCAAATGACTTCCTTAGCACACCATAGTGATTAGTGTGGAGGCAGAAATGAGAATCTAGGTGATTCCCACCTGATATGTAACCACAGACTTGGCAAGTAGACTGTGTCACATGCTGCTTCCCTGGGGTGAAGGCAATACAGCACGATGGGTTAGGCTAGTGAGAGGGGATTAAATCAAATTCTTACTGGAGTCCTTCAGTACAGGACGCACTAGTTGTTGAGTGTTATTGATTCAAATGAGACTCTACAAATACAAATCAGTTGAACATTAAATTTTATGTAAATTTTATGTAGTGCTGTGTATTCAAATAATATTGATAGTGCCACTGACCTGGTTTTTAATACCAAAATTAATAAATATACAGGAGTCAACATGAGAAAAAATTCATCCCTGCTTTTATACTTGTGTTTGTGTTTTTGTGTGAAAAACAATTACAAGCAAGCTGTAAACATTTGCGACTGACTTTGCTTAGCAGTGGACCTGTGAGAAAGTTGTGGTCAGGATTGAGAAAAATGGTAGACATCTTGCAGCAAGACTTTGGGGATTTATGTAACCTCATTTTTGTATCAGACAGCACTGAACCAAGTTGCACAAAGCTTAGGAAAAGGTTGAAGTTAAATATACTGCAGTAATTTTTGTTTTACAAACATTTTATATAAAGATTTTAACACACTAATTTTAGATATGTATTAGAAATGGTACATAATTTTTTGAAAAATCATTTTAAAATGTTGGCAAATTTTTTAAAAATCAGATTATGCATGCAGTGGCAATTGGTTAGAGTTGTGGTACAAAACTTATGCTGATGGAGCTAGGTGAACTTCTGTAGCAGAATAATAAAATATGATGCAGAAGAGGCTTCCCCCCCTCAATTAGCAGATACTGGTTTCAATCTGGCAGCAGGCTGCGTTTAACTGAGGCATATGTTAAATTTTAACTAGGAAGAAAAATGTAATTTTTTAAGCATATTTCTTATATATTCTCTATTTTTTTTAACAGTAAAGGACCTCCCACTTCCCAGATTTGTTGTGTCAAAGAATGAACAAGAGTCAAGACACACAGCCTTGTATTCTTCAGATGCTGATAACCCAGCTTCATATTCAGGTGTAATTCCTCCTCCACCTGGCAGGATACAAGTGAAAAAAGGCTCTGTGAGCCATGATGCAGTTCAGCAACGTACTTCAACAGATCAACAGGTAAATTAATTTAAAAGATTAACTGGAACTTGTAATTGCTATTTTCCTGCATAGGTATCAGACTGGAGTGTTTCTGAACTTTGTTTTTTAATGTAAAATCTTCAGACACACACTGCTTACCCCCACTGAGGTATTAATAAGTAAAGGAAGACTGCATATGCTTCATAAAACAGTAAGGGGAAGGGGGCTCACAGTGATTTTTCTCTTTATATTTGATCAGCAATTTAAGTAGGGAAGATGAGAATCAGAATTTAACAAAGACACTCGTTCTCACATAGATTTCACTGTGCTCTAATAACGAGATAACTGAAAACTGATTCCTTTTCTCACGAGTTCTTTCATCTTCAGCTTAAAGGGATAGCCAAATGAATGAAAACCAAAAAAGCTTTTATCTCTGAGTATTATTTCTCTCCTAACTTTGTTTAAAAACTTTATTGCTTGTTCACTTAAGATTAGGAAGTCTCTGTCGGTGCTTCCTGTGAAAACGAGAACACTAAGTGCAAATATTTTGTTCAGTGTATGTGTCTGTGTGGTCCTGTGATGGTCCTGTTTTCTTCCTCATGGTGTGGCCTTTCCTGAGCTGTTTTGTAAGGAATCAAGAAACTTGCACACATTTATAAGGAATCGAGAAACATTGCAAAACCTTAATGTTTTGGAGAACGAAGGAACTCCCTTGAAAATATTTATTTCTCTCTCTGAGAATAGCCCAGACTCTTCGAATATTGAAGAAAAAGCAAACTAACAGATGCCACCTGTAATAGGTGTTTGGAAAGTAAGCACTTCCACCGTTTCCTCCCTCCCAAAACGGGAGATGGGAACTGTAATGAAAGGAGCATCGCTGAGAGATCTGAAGATAACTTGTCATTCTATGGCTTTGGAGAGGTATCTGATGTAGTGTGTCAGAAGTTCATGGGGAAATGGGCAGTTGTGGACCTGCCTGTCCTGGCTCTGTAATGAACACTCAAAGATGACAATTTTTGAATGCACTGATATCTTAAAATATTGTAGCAGAAGTATTTGCCCTAGAGACAAGAGAAGAAGCTGGTGGAGAGGAAGACTTGCCCTGGGTAGAGGAAGATTGGGTCAGAGAGCACCTAAGGAACCTCGATACCCACAAATCCATGGGCCCTGATGGGATGCACCCCAGAGTGCTGCGGGAGCTGGCAGATGCCATAGCTAAGCCGCTCTCCATCATCTTTGAAAGATCCTGGAGAACGGGGGAGGTGCCGGAAGACTGGAAGAAGGCCAATGTCACGCCAGTCTTCAAAAAAGGCAAGAAGGAGGACCCAGGCAACTACAGGCCAGTCAGCCTCACCTCCGTCCCCGGAAAAGTGATGGAACGGCTCATACTGGCTGTTGTCTCCAGGCACATGGAGGACAAGAAGGTGCTCAAGAGTAGTCAGCATGGATTCACCAAGGGAAAATCTTGCCTGACTAACCTGATAGCCTTCTATGATGAAATGACCGGCTGGATAGACGAGGGGAGAGCGGTGGATGTTGTCTATCTCGACTTCACCAAGGCTTTTGACACTGTCCCTCACAACATCCTCCTGGGCAAGCTCCGGAAGTGTGGGATAGATGAGTGGACAGTGAGATGGATTAGGAACTGGCTGGATGGCAGGGCCCAGAGAGTGGTGATCAGCGGTGCAGAGTCTAGTTGGAGGCCTGTGGCTAGTGGGGTCCCCCAGGGGTCAGTCCTTGGTCCAGTCCTGTTCAATTTATTCATCAATGACCTGGATGAAGGCACAGAGTGGTCCCTCAGCAAGTTTGCTGATGATACCAAACTGGGAGGAGTAGCCGATACCCCAGAGGGCTGTGCTGCCATCCAGAGGGACCTGGACAGACTGGACAACTGGGCGGTGAAAAACCTCATGCAATTCAACAAGGCCAAGTGCAAGGTCCTGCACCTGGGGAGGAATAACCCCAGACACCAGTACAGGCTGGGGACCGAGCTTGTGGAGAGCAGCTCTGCAGAGAAAGACCTGGGTGTCATGGTGGACGACAAGTTGACCATGAGGCAGCAGTGTGCCCTCGTGGCCAAAAAGGCCAATGGGATCCTGGGCTGCATTAAGAGCAGCGTCTCCAGCAGGTCGAGGGAGGTGATCCTGCCCCTCTACTCAGCCCTGGTGAGGCCGCATCTGGAGTATTGTGTCCAGTTCTGGGCTCCACAGTACAAGAGGGATGTGGAGCTGCTGGAGAGAGTCCAGCACAGGGCTACAAGGATGATCAGGGGCCTGGAACATCTGCCCTATGAGGAGAGGCTGAGGGAGCTGGGCCTGTTCAGCCTGGAGAAGAGAAGGCTGAGAGGGGATCTAATCAGTGTCTATAAGTACCTCAAGGGAGGGAGTGCAGAGGACGGGGATGGTCTCTTTTCAGTGGTGGCCACTGATAGGACTAGAGGAAATGGCCGGAAACTGAAACATCAAAAATTCCATAGGAACTTAAGGAAAAATTTCTTAACAGTGAGGGTGACAGAGCACTGGAACAGGCTGCCCAGAGAGGTTGTGGAGTCTCCTTCTCTGGAGATCTTCAAAACCCGCTTGGATGCAGTCCTGCGCCACGTGCTTTAGGTGTCCCTGCGTATGCAGGGGGGTTGGACTAGATGATCTCTAGAGGTCCCTTCCATCCCTAAGCATTCTATGATTCTATGATTATTTGTATGAAATTGTAAAATATCATGACCTTTATCTTTAAAAGTCTCCGCTGTTTGCATACGAGTTTTTATAAGTGAGAATTTTGTCATGCTTAGCTGAAATCATGATATATTAACCTAAGTCACAGGATTTCAGTTAAGGTATTGTGTACTGATATGTCCTAGCTAAAAGGATTTCTTTGTCAATGCATTGTTTTGGCAGGTTCTGTCAATGGGCTTCAATGAGAAGAAACCCACAATGAGGAACTAGCAATCAGGCTGTGCATCCAAAGAGTAGCTATAACTTAGATTATCTTTTAAGGCAAGCAAAAGCCAAATTCAGGAACATCTTTGCCCAGAGAGGTTGTGGAGTCTCCTTCTCTGGAGATCTTCAAAACCCGCTTGGATGCAGTCCTGTGCCATGTGCTCTAGGTGACCCTGCGTGTGCAGGGGGGTTGGACTAGATGACCTCTAGAGGTCCCTTCCAACCTTAAGCATTCTATGATTCTGGCTATTGCCATTTTTGGGATGACATTTGTCATTCACGGTAGGTTAGTATTACAGAAATACAGCACTGGCCAGGTGTTTATATTGTTTTTAATAACTTCAATGAAGTTAGATGAGTGAAGTCATGCCCAACTGTCTTGGAGGCTGCCAAATTTATTGTAGGAGTCAAGTCAAATGATAAAAGATGCCTGTACACTCTAGAAGCTGTGTTGGCTGAGATGAAACACACATGGGGGAACTGGTTTTTCTGGTGGCATATCTTCTTCCGAAGTAAGATACACAAAGCAAATGAGAACACTTAGCTGATACTGTGACACCGATATCAGTAGTTTTGTTGGTATAGGTATGTTACCATGGATTGTATATTTATACATTGATGATACTACTATGCCACTAAAATTGTTTTAGCTTAAAGCGATATTGAAAGACTGAATTCTTTAGCATTCTTGTGCTTTTTGAGAAATCCTCTTTAAATCCATACTGGCTGTGTTAGGAAAGCTGCTTCAGAGTCTTAGAATATTTTAATTCCCATCTAAATTTATTCAGGTTTGGTAATATGTATTCTTTTAATAGTGTGGTCCTTCAGAATTTGCTGCAGAACACACTGTAGTATGTTCTAGAAACGCATTGGATTCCCTTGTAGCCTTCATTTTGCTTGACTACACAATCCATGCTCTCAATGTCTTTTCCTAAGATAGTTCCTAGTAATCCTCATAACCCTTCTCTGTCCTTGATCCAATTAGAATTTGTTCTTGTTGCAAATACCTGACTTGTGAGATCTCAGTTGGAATCAAAAGTACTAGTTTAAATGTTTTTTTGAAAAAGACAATACATCTCTCCTCCTGCTTTTTGTATATCTGATATACCTGAACAGCAGTTCTGTCATAATTGACATATTGGGATCCAGCAGTTGACCTGTGCATCCTCTGTTTTCAGTTGGTGGTTCTTGTGTTATGCGTTGTAATGTTAACTGCAGCTGTGTAGGAGACAAAGTTCTGTATTTTTCGATTTTCTTGTTAACATTATTTATACCCAGTAACATGGACCATCTTTATAAATGATGCCTCCTTACATATGTTGTTAAAATTCATCTGCGTGCTCCTGTTTAATGTGCCAGAGTTACCGAAGTCTGAAATAAGATCATTCCGCTAACCAGTCTTTCAGGAGCATCGTTGAAACTTCCCTTCAGTGTTACATTCCCTCTCATACAATCCAGCTTGCTTCCTCTGTAGTTCCTTTTTTCCTCCTTAGATTCTTGTATTAATATCAACATTGTTGGATTTAGCTTGAAGGACACCACACTGAAATTTACTCAAATTCAGATTAACTGTAGTGCTGTTCCCTTGTCTAGAAAATTATGAAAATAGTACCGGCCAACATACGTAAACTTACCCATGCTGTAGCTTATCCCTTTTCCATTTATTTATATATTTTTCATTACTGTTCTTCAAAGTTTAGTCAAAAATTTTTCATACTGTTAAAGTCAGAATAATAAGGTTACATTGGCTGAAGCAGCCACCCATGTCTAAAAATGTGCGGCTGCACATAGAGAAATTAATACTGAACCTGGGATTGTTTTGCTCTTCAGTATGAATGGTAATTAATTATGAAAAACATGGGTGCTACAATACAATTGCCATCCCTAGCATAATCTTTCTTCGTGGTGGATCTGTTCCCTGACTCTTATGCAGGCTGTGTGGTAGCAGGACCTGGATCCCAACACCCTTAGAGCTACTCTTCGGATACCATGTCTGGCTTCATTGTCTCTGGAGTTCTGCTTAGGAGTCTGTCTTCTGGCCTGAGGTGTGAGAGATCCAGGACAAGGTTTATGAACTCATTTGGCTCACGTATGCTTGCAGTTGCCTTCCGAGGCTGAGGTCACCCAGGGCTGCTCTAGCACACCGCTGCAGTGCCTTGCACCAGTTTCACTGACCTTCACTAAGGGTCTCCTTTTGGGCCACCTGTTATACCACCTTTTATGATTAACATGGTATTTTTAGTAACTCCTTGTCAATCCAATAAAGTCCAAGTTCCAGTTACTTCATAGCGGCATAGTTTTACAAAAAACTTTACTATTTCTAATATCTTTTAATCAAGAGCTGATACTTGATTTTTTTTAATATCACAAGGATATATCCTTATTACTTTACTAGTTACTGAAAGATGTTCTCATGTTAAATTTCTTTAACATGAAAGTAACCTGATCTGCTTTTAAAATTGATACAAATTAGGAAGATGCATATTTAGATCTTATTTTTCCCTTTTACGTTACTGCAGAACTTTGACAGCAATTGTAACTATTTTTAGTAAGCTTTATTTGGTTGGAATTTAGAATCTGATGTTTGAAATGTGTTCATATAATTACATTAAAAGTGCTAAAACAGTATATCAAATTAAGTTTAATAGTAGTTGAATTAATAAGTGATATATTAACTGTAGTTGGTTATTTTGTGCCAGATATTTGGTCAATTATCAAATGAAGGTGTCTAGTAAAATTGTCAAAGTTCCCAGAGAGATTAGGGTAAGTTCTGTTGAAATCCATGGAATTCAAAATTGGTCAGTTAATCATTGACCTGAATTGGCAAAACTGACTTTAAATTTGTAGTAGTTATTAACTAATAGGAATTTCAAAAGTATTTAGGTACTTTAATATTGTCAGAAAATCTGATCACAGATATTACAGACTTTCAAAACAATTAATGAATAAGCTGAAAGTGAGCATTCCTATTTTCTCAGCTGTTAAAAACAATTTCAGTTTGGAGGGAGGTGGTTCTAATGAACCTGCTGCTTCTGTTTTCTAAAACTGAAGCCAAATGCAAAATTAAAGTGGAAATTGTTCTACAGCAAACTTGGTTTAGACATTACTATATTGAAACGAGCTTATCTACTGCAAAGGTGGATAGTTAATTGATATAAACTTATTTATAAAGTATGAATTAACATTCTCTATCATCAAAACTTTAATAACTCCTTACTCATATTTTTTATTGTCTGCATTTGATTCTGAGTCAACATTGTTGCTATAATCTTGCCTTCTCAACCTTTTCTGACCTGAATCTTCTGTATTTTTTCTCCAGAATTCAGATCTAACACTGACTGGGACTTGGAAAATTTAAATATTTGTCATGTTTCTTTTTCCTCTGCCTTTATGTGCTTTAATCAGGCACATACGAAGTAAATGTTTAGAAAAAAAATGACATTGAGGAACCTGTTAACTATTTACACCTGGGGCGAGTATAGGGCAACATGTTAAACACCGGATAGTGGCATCTGTCAAGCAGTGTAGGGCAGAGTTTTCGTGAGTGCCCTGTGTCAGAGTTTAAATGTTCACATGCAGCTGCTAAAAGCAGTAGGTAGTCTCTCTTAGGTAGATTATCGTGCACTTGCCAGCTTCTGGGTTCCTTCTGTCTCCCTCTGGACCAGTTGATTCATCAGATTAGGGATACTGGATTAAACACACAATGGCTGTGTCCCAGCATAGCAGTCCCTAGGTTCACTCTTAGTATTTTGCCTAAAAAATTCAAATGTCCATCATATCTTGTCTGGGAGAAAAAAAAATGTTAGAGGAAGCTTTTGTTGGAGATGTCCTATGCATCATTTTGCACTCCTGGTACCTATTGCAGTATGCTCTAAGTGTACTTAACTGCTCAACCTCAGTTAGAGTTTACAGGCTGCAAGTAATATGCTGGATACTGTGACCTCTTTCCCTCATTTCCCCATGTGTCTGTAAGGGTAAGAATGTAATATTATCTAGAATAATTTTCTTCTAATGTCAAATGCTAAAAAGCATCTTCCTGAAGCAAACTGCAGATGAGTGGGCAATTCCAGCAAAACATAGTGAGCTGTTAGAGGTACTGTAGAAAAATGGTGACTTTGTAATTGTGCAATCCCTGAATTAATGTTAATTAGTACTAGTATTAGTCTTAATTTTTGAAAATATACTTACGGAGTTGATCTTGCCTTGTGGGTGAACTGAAAAGGAAAATAAAGGTTAGCGCTGAAATAATTCTGAGATTTTTAGCTTTGTTTTTACTTGGTAAACTTAGAGCTCAAGCTTTGCCTTCTTTATGCACTTGATTTACTGGTGATTTAGTTTTAAACTAGAAGATATGCCAAAGTAGTGAGAAAGTTGCTTTCCACAATATAAATACTTTGTAATCATATCTTCCTATGGAATGCAATAAACTGGTAATCTAAATGTCTGGTAGGAACTCTTCTCCTGCTTGTTCAGAGAGCATAGAGTATGAGATTAAAAAGAAAAAAAAAAGGCTTGAGCATTAATTATAACAGAAGTATTTTATAATTTATACAGTAGCAAAATATATTCTAGGTGGAGTCATTCCCTGAAAAAAATCCCGTCTGTTTGTTTTAAAATTTCTGATGCCAGTCTGTTGATTTTCAAAATGTTTACTTCTGCTGTTTTTATGCAAGTAACTGTGATTGTATATGGTATGATGAAAGCTAGGGGCGATAATAGACTGTACAGTAAGTAACTTTTTTCCTTTGAGACCTGGGTTCAGATGTAGCCTCTTATCACAAGTGAAAGTGAGTCTTGTAATCATCTGGTGTTCTTTATAGCAGAGCCATTTTACTGATCATCACTGCTGTCTTAATGCTAAATTCAAGAATGTGTTAGATTAAGTTTTTTTGAATGTGCTCAGTGTCAATCATGTTGTACCCATTCATGTTGCCCTCCTGTTCCCTCATTTTGATAGAACTTTTCCCTCACCTTCCTCCCACTAAAAAAATTAACCATATTGAATGGTTGTTCCTAGAAGTAATGGTTTCAGATAGGCTTTTATGTATTTAGTTACCCAGCACAAAACTTAAAAGGTTCCTTTGTTTTATTAGGAGTCCACATCTCCAGTTGTTTCACCACAGCAATCCCCACCAACCTCTCCACATACATGGAGGAAGCACAACCGCCATCCCAGCGGAGGGAATAATGAACGACCTCTTGCTGGACCTGGGCCTTTTTGGGCTCCATTTAGTGAAGCACAACCAGGTATAAATGTGTTCTGTTATGCTTCAGCTGGTAACCCAAAGTTGTGGAACTCTTCAGTAAATACAATTAAAAAAAGAGCCTAGGGCAATTATATCTCCCTGTTTTTTTTCAAACATGGGAATTTTGTTGCAGATTCAAGTGTTTGTGTTGATGTCAGCAATGTGGAATCTGCGCTGTTGTGTGTGGCAAATCCATTTCTCAGGGTGATACTGGGAATGCCAAGAGTTTGGAGGGAGGGAAGAGTGTGAAAGTTTACCAGTAGAAAGTTACAATATAAAATTGACATCTCTCTGAAATTATGCAGAAACTGCTGGTGTTCCCAGAAACATGGGGTCCTAAAAGGGAAAGAGAAAGATAATACATTGTTTGCTTTAATTATACTTCTGGTAGATCAGCTGAATTGTCAGAATGACTAATTCTTCTAGCTTTTTTCTCTAAGTTTATGTAGGCATAACTGTAGCATCACTGTTTTATCTCTGTGCTCAAACTGTATAAAGCTTTCCACTGTAGTATCTCATATTTCAACAAGCTTTCTGTTATCTGCTGACCTATTAAATTTGGAACAGCAGAGCAATTCTAATTCAGCTTCCATTTTTTGAAGAAACTACTAAATATGTCACACCTTGTTATTCCACATTGAACTGTGGATTGTTAATTTCAGTCTTGATGTTGCTAAATCAATTCACTAAATTTCAGTATGTTTTGGTTTTTGTAGTTATAACCATTGATGGAGGATCAGGCATTATGTTGTTAGACTTGTCTGAATTACCAATTTTTAAGAAAATAAAACCTGTAAAACCTGTTGTGTGGGCTCTTAGACGTGAAATGGAAATCGTGTGGAAAGGGTTCTGCCTTTCTTCCAGAGTATGACTTGCTATTGAGTGCTAATCAGTTTATAATTAAAATGTACTGTTGGTGATTTTTTTTCAGCTTTCAGTCTCTTGACCTGTTTTGTACATACTTAGTTTTTGAGAATCGTATTTATTGCTTGCTGGAATACAAGTTTGGTAGCTGCTTTTTAATTTAAGTGTTTGTTTCTGACTGGTGAAGTCAAGGACTAAAAGAAGGTATTGAATCTGCTCCTAATGATTGAACTGCTCAACATTGTTTTTCCTAAAGTAAAGTTGCAATGCCGTGTTAATATTGTAGTGCTTTCACTGTGATGTCTAGGTAGTACATTTTTCAGAAACCTGAAATACTTTCTGGATTAACTCAGCATTTGTCAATTTTGTGTCCACACAGAAATAAATTCTTAGTGTGTTTAAAATAATTTAGATGTGATACTATAGAAGAATTACCTGTTCTGTCAGAGCTAATGCCCTAAGAGTGGATTTTGTCATCATAACTAGCTTAAAAACTGTCATCTTGACTTACTGTATGTGATCTTGATGCAAAGTTTACTGTCAACGTAGTCTTCAGAAATCAGGTAATTTCTGGGGCATTCTTTTGGCAGAATTTAAGACAAGACTGTGCCCTTTCACTTGTGATCCAAGAAAATCAAGAACCCAGGTCTCTCTGCTTGTATAACAGTAGGTGAAATATTAGGTTTAATAATACCTACCATATTGCCTTTAACAAGAAAAGCGACAACCCAAACTTTTGTGTGTTTTTTTTTTTAAGCAAACAAGCAAAAAACTATTTCTTACGTAGTCTATTGTCATAATACCATTGTGAGTAAAACTAAATGGTGCTTTTGGTACTGAATTCACCCAGTAAACATATATTTTAATTTGATACATCTTGTGTCAGAAGTCTAAATCAGCTTTTATCTGTAGCCTTCCCTTTCTTTAGGGGAAAAAAAATAGTTCGTGGTAGAGCAGAATTTGCGTTTTATAGTCTTTCCCTCACCTTTTTGTCCAGTACTCCAGTTAGGATCCTGTTAGGGATACTTCATAAAAAGCAGGGATCTAAGGCAATGTCGTCAGTTTTTGCTTATCCATAGCTACCTGAGATGAGCAGCCAAAGTTTGTTAGCATCCTGTGTTGAGCCTTTTTGTAAAGAGGGCACTAAAGGAGCATGGGTATTTTACTTTTACTCTCAGGAATGAAAAGTTTACCAGCAATCACTGATCAACTGTAGGAAATGGAAATTTAATTACGTCTAAACTTTAAATGTCAGTTAATTTTATTGAATTTTGAGTCTCGAGTCTTCCATTTGATTAACTTTATTAATATAAAGTTATAATTTAAAGATCATATATCTCAGTTCTGACTTGCGTTTCTGATCAGTCTTGAGCATTTCTAGATCAGTATTTATCGGATAATAAAGTGGAAGACAACTCCTCATACTATAAGGAAGCAGAATTATATCTGAGAATCTCCTATTGCTGTAGTTACAGGAAAGAAAATATTTGTCTGCTTTTTCCTTTTCAGCTCACTTTATGCTCCAGCTTTAGCAACTGGAAGGTTGTTGGCTGTTGCAAATTTGGGAAGAACCACATCTTCGTCCCCAAACTCAAATGACAGTTGAGTGGCATGTCAGAACAGAGGGCAAAAATTGCTTTGCTTATCTCAAAGGAGAGAGGAAAAAGAAGAATGTTTATGTTCATAGTGTCCAAATAATAATTTCAAATATTTTGGTGTACAAATACCTGTAAGAATGAGTACCACGCTGGTTTCTTTTCCATGTCAAGCGATTTCACTGCAGACCATGAAATCGGAAACAAGAAAGGTGGTATCTTGGTGAAATTCAGGAATGACGTAACCTCTCAATTTTGTGCATTCAACTTGCCTAAAAGATTGTTGGAGGAGGTGTTCTTTTTCCTTCTAGAAATCTTGGGTTTACTTCATTTTTTTTTTTTATTTTACTTGATGTAACACACAGTAAATCTCACTGTACACAAATAAAGCTTCTGTACATAGCAAAAGAAAAAAGACAAGCCAATAAACCACCTGGGGCTTGTTGCTTGAATTTGGATCTGAGTGTAAAGATTGAGGTATGTTGATGTCTTATTACTTGTTTGAGAATTGCATTGAATGCTTAGGAAAAGTCACAAAAAGTTCAGCTGCTTGTTACAAAAAGTTGACCTCCATTTCTATACGAGATAACTACATTCAGAGAGTAACTCTTACGACTGGCTAACAGATCCAGTATTGTTGTAGAAGAGTAGATCATAAAGGATTCACTGTCATAGATGCTCTTTCGGTCTTAGGAGCTCAAGATTTTGAGTCAGGAAATAGAACGGAATCCTGATACTTCTAGAACTGTTCTAGATGGTCTGTTTTACCCCCCTGTGTGGTTTTTTTTTTTTTTTTTTTTTTTTTTTTTTTTTTTTTTAACCCCTAATATCATATACCGCTTTTAAATAACTCCTTGTGCGTACAGAACTGCAATTCATTACAGTTAAGTGAAAACATGGAGGATTAATTAGCTCTTTCAAAACAATTATACATGTAAAACCCAGTTTTAGTTTTACGGATGTTGCAATAAGCTTGTTGTTCATTTCTTTCTTTTAGTGCAGATTTAAGTTGTCCAAGTGTAGAAATTTGTATGAGTAAGTGGCTGGGAGGTGAACTTTTGTCACCTTGAAACAGAAAATCAGTTGCATCACAGTTCTGCAAGTATAGAAGAAGCTCTATGCACCTGGGGTCAAAGGGGCTTGTATGTCCTGTGAGTGAGTTTTCTCTATGTAGAAAATTCAGTTTTCCAGAACTGCATTTTGAAAGGGAATTATTTCTTCTGCTTTCAGGCTCGTCTACTACTAGCGATCCCATATGGTCTGGCCATTCACCACCACCTCATCAAGAAAACTGGGTCAGTTTTGCAGATACCCCACCAACCAGTGCTCTTTTAGCCATGCATCCTGCTTCTGTCCAGGTGTGACACTTTATTGGTATTTTATTTGCTTCATTTGGATTGATGTTGCAATTTAATTTTTGTATTTTTTTTTTTCACTGCAGTTGCTTACAGTGGAACTGGGCTGTAGTCCATTTGGTTCTATTTACCCAACAGATATTTCATTCCTTGAGTTGACTTGATTTGGAATGTTTTAACAAAGTTACTATTCTGAAAAATGTCAACAATCATGACTTAAAAATATTTGTGCTTAGCTTTTTTTTTGCATATACTCCATACTTCTGTTTGCACTTTCATAATTGCAGTCATTCTGTCTATTTGTATCTGTGTGCAAAAACATCCTGTTGTTATCCTGTAGATGCAGTCTGCTGATGGTTTCCTCTAGTTTTTAAACTACTATGAGATTTAACTATGTTTTGTTTTTTGAAGGAAGTTTAGATTTCATAGGAGCATTTTAGGTAGATAATACTGAGGAAAAATATTTCATTTCAGGACCAGACAACAGTACGAACTGTAGCATCAGCTACAACAGCAAATGAAATTCGTAGGCAATCAAGTAGTTATGATGATCCCTGGAAAATAACTGATGAGCAAAGGCAGTATTATGTTAATCAGTTTAAAACCATTCAACCTGATCTAAATGGATTTATACCAGGTAAGTTCTTTTCTAAAAATACGATTACGGGTGCAACATTTTTGTTACAAAGACAGAGCTGACATAGGTCTATATTCTGTTTTGAAGAAAATTATGCATCTTTGATACCACTCTGGTAGACTTTGGTGTAATTCAGGAAAGATTTTGAAGCATGAAACTTCTTCATTTAACTGTTGTAATTGGTGCCATTTCTCCCCTCTGCCCCCAACCTGTTCTAAGTTGTCTGCTTCCTTTACCATGCATTTTTAAGTCCTCTAATAATTTAAAGTGCATTAGATATTAAGTACTGTTATTATAATATTTCAGGATCTGCAGCTAAAGAATTTTTCACTAAGTCAAAACTACCTATTCTTGAGCTATCACATATTTGGTAAGTGTCAAATTTCTTAATTTGGGATAACTGTCTCAGTCATCTAATAATCTACTTTTTAGAAGTTAAGTAAAAATTCACTTCTACTTCAGTTTTCAGTCCTAGTCACATTTATGTCCATATACTTATGGAGTGATGGGTTTGGTCAAAACTCTGTTATAAAGTGTTTAAAGCTTTTAAAGAAATTCTAAACACTTCACAGTAAGTAGTACTTTGAGGTTTTTTATTGTTAAAGATGTATTTACTACATTTACTGCATACTACTATTATTATTTAAATATTTTTTTGGGGGTAAAAAAAAATTTTCTTGGAGTAAATAGAATATACAGAAGTGCAAATATTTTTAAATGCTGGTAATGCTTCAGGACAAATTTGACTTAGCACAAAGCTTGTCTTTCATTGTATTTTGGAATATGTGCTGCATTGTTGGATGCTACCATTGCTTACCTTGGCAGGTTTGATCCTCCTTAAACAGTATATTGGTTTCTAATTCAAATATTTCTTCATGAAAAATAAATTGTCTTGTCTCTGCAATATCATTTTTAGGCACTCCAAGAAAATGCTTTATTATACTTTGTCGTAAATCTGAGGTAAATAATGTTGCATAGGACTGTTGTAACTGCAAGGAACTGAGTTTAAAAACGAAAGAGATTAAATTGACTTTAAATCTCATTTTTATCTTCAAAAAATGTCATTGATGGGAGTTCATATGCTTTGAAGAATAGAACATATAACCTGCTACTTGCAAGGTGCTAATAGGTTGAAATTGACTGCAGTCTGCATTCTTTGATTTTTTTTTTTTTTTTTAAACAGGTAACACAGTTTAGGTATGTCTTTTGGAACTGTAAGAAACTTCATTTTATTTATACTAAGGTTTTTTTTCTAGGGAACTTTCAGATTTTGATAAAGATGGTGCACTGACATTGGATGAGTTCTGTGCTGCTTTTCATCTGGTTGTTGCTAGGAAGAATGGATATGATTTGCCAGAAAAATTACCTGAAAGCTTAATGCCTAAACTGATTGATTTGGAAGACTCTGCAGGTAAGACATGTTTCTGTACCAAAATTTCCCTATTTTCACTGCCTGTGTCTTTTAAAGGTGGCTTAAGCAAAACAAGATCATTATATGGATTAATTCACGATCAACTACTGAATTCCAAAATACCAATCGAGCCATATTTCAGATTTGCTTTCAAGTAAATATGCTTACTGATTGCAGTCACCTCTGAAAACAGAACATGACCTTCTGTGTCTTGAAGATACCTAACAAATATTCCCTTTCAAGACAAGAGGTAGGATAGTTTTGTAGTTCTGAAGTACAGTGCAGAATTTTTTATTCTACTACTGAATTTACAGCAGCATTTATACTTGTGATTTCTAGTCTTTCTATGCACAGTCCTTTACCCTTAGATGCTCTCAGAGAAATCACTGAATGAGTTGAATGATGCATCTTTGTAGAACTGAGAATACAATCATCTATGAGATTAACTTTACAAATAATTCATTACAAAACACAATTTGCAGACCTAGAGGCACACAGCCAGTGTTAAAGCCTGGAGTAAAACTCAGATATGCTAAACCTTTTCAAGCCCACTGTATACTTTGTACCTCACTACTAGCTGTTTGTACTACTGCTACAAAACTAACTACTTCTCTCTTCTTAAATATAGTGAGGCTGTGAATTTTTAGATTAAAACTTGACATCTTTTTTACTGTTCTTGTAGTCACCAATTTATTAGAGCCAGGAAGGCTAGATCTTTTCAGGTGCTGTGAATTACTGATTCTTTCTATATTGGAAAGTGTGTGTGTGTTTTTTTTTTTTTTTTTAAACAAGATACAGTGACTACAGAAACATGACAGCTACAGAAGTCATGATATAAAATGGTAGAAGTGTCATTTCCTTATTAGATCACTTTTTAATGAGCAGTCTTTGCTTTGAAAAGTCAAGTTATACGGTGGCTGTACAGATTTTATTTTCCTTTTTAGTAAACATGTTGAATGAGTAGTTTCATCCTGTGTCTGTAGTATGTCAGAGAATAATGCTGCAGGGTTTTCCCCGTATAACTATTGACAAGTTCCTAAACTAAAACATATTTTAATAATTAAACCATTTTGTGGAGTAGCTTGGCCCCTGAAAGTGCCTTTCAGCAGCAGTAAGCAGTAATTGTTTTCAGTATGAATAAGCGCATTACTGTGGCTAAAATATTCATAAGAAATATCAGCAATGAGTTTGGATGAATGCCTAGCAAATATTTCAAACTCAGCTGCTCTACTGATTGTTTTTAAGTACAAAAGTACTGGCCAAGCAGTATCATGATAGGAAGTGAAGTAACATAGTTATAACAATGGTCTGTACAAACAAATATCTACATCTACAACTAGGCTTTTACTGCCTTATCAGTTCAGAGGATTTCTCTGTCATTTTTAACAGAGGTTGTCTGTAAACATTAAAGTATAAATTAGATATTAAACCAGAATGTTTTATAGGGTGTTTTTGTTTTAGAGCCAACTTGGTTAATATAAAACTTGTGTGACTTACTTTCATGAAGTACAAAGTGTTTTTTAAAGCTGGAAAAAAATACTTTCTAAAAGTAGAAAAAATAGCTTCCCTTAACACCAGAAGAGAAATATCTGATTCCTTCTGGTGAATATTAGAAGGTTACTTTATGCTCTAGTTGATATCTGAGTCTGCAGATGTCATTAATAACTGAAATTAAAAGCAGCAGCTCCTGTAAACTTGCTCAGTTTTATCTAATAACTTGATTTTTTTAATCGAGCCACCAGTGGTAGAAACACATAATCTTTTCTAACACCTAGGATAATCTGTCGCCTGAATTTCTAAGTTGACTCAAAGACTTCAGGAGAAGTTAGTAATTGGACTATGGCTTTATTTCTGGTAAAACAATCCAAATCTCCAGTATATGTGTGATATTTTAATCCAAATAGAAAGCAAGTAGGAGGTCTATGTTCAGGATAGTGTGCAGGTCAAGTTAAACAGGTACAACTTGTGCAGGCTGACTTAGTCATCAAGTTAACCATTTAATTTTTAGTAGTGTTTCCATAGCAGCTGTGTTCCAGAAAAGTTTGCTTCCAACAGTCTATTCAGAAATAGGAAGTGCAAAGTAGGGCACTGGAATATCTTCTTGAGTGTTTTTCTTATGGGATGCAACTTTTTTTCAAAGAAAAATTGTGCTAGTGAATTTTTATTTACCTTTTGCCTATCAATTTTAAGCTTATTGTTAAAACTTGTGAAATAAAGATATGTTTATTTCTGTCCTTTTGTTAGAGTTTTTTCTCCTGATCTTCCACATCACAGCTCTCCATGCGTGATACTTGTAGTCTCTTGCATGCAAGTGTGAATGTATCACTCTTGTAGGAAGCCCTTTTATAGCTGGATGTTTTCACAGCAGAATAACAGTCTGGCCCTATGGATTGTGGCATATCCCAGATGAATATATATATATATTTAATGTTAATGTCTTTCTTGCGATTAGGGAGAGGAATGTGCATTTTATTTTGAGATATTTTAAGGAATACTGTCACAGTTTTACAATACATCCGAACCATTTTCCTTTTGAGTTGGATCTTTTAATTCAAGGTATTTGGATTGAAGCAGCTCCAATTAAGCTTATGATTGCACTCGCAGCAATAGTCGTAGCTGCGTAACAGCAGCTCTTGAGAGCAAGGTGTGTCTGGGTAAGAATCTCCAGAAGAAAAAAACTGCAGAGGATGAATGAAAA
The DNA here is from genome assembly GCF_059628265.1 of Tinamus guttatus. Classification (NCBI taxonomy): domain Eukaryota; kingdom Metazoa; phylum Chordata; class Aves; order Tinamiformes; family Tinamidae; genus Tinamus; species Tinamus guttatus. The sequence continues at coordinate 1,020,199 of NW_028288870.1, read as the reverse complement.
TCCACAAAAAGGCTAGTTTTACAAGTAGTTTTCTGTTTCTATGCATATGCTGTGGCATAGAAATGTTCCCAGCAACTGTCTTGACAGAATATTTTCTTGATCTGCAGTTGAAAAGACTGAAATACTGGTTCTTATGCAGATAAACTTGAATATTTTCAATAAAAAATCTAAATTTCAAAAAGCTATGAACCCTATACGAAACTCAAGAGCTTTTACTTTTTTCTGTAGCTTTGTTTTGTTTAGATAGTTGCAACAGTAACTTTTCTTTTTCTTAAAAGAAAATAAATCAGTTTGTCATTGCTGGTATTTTCCCTGTAATGGACTGAGTATTCTTCCAGTGCAGGATGCTTTTCTTATGAAATAAAATTTTAATTTTGACATGTTGTATTTCTTAGTCAAACCACTTTTAGCATTCTAAGAAAATCGAGAAAATAATTAAAACTTGCTTCTTATTGACATTTAATGGAGAATCTTTCATGATTTGTGTGTCTTAGCTTAATGACTTGAACCACTTGACATTCTCTGTACATTTGTGGTTTGTTTAGATCTCGATAAATTCTTTATTTTTTAAAAAAGCTTGAACAGTTTGCCCACGAGCAGATTCCAGATTTACCTTTTGATTTGCATTTAGCAGTAGACACTCAGTATATACAATGGCACAGTTGGAATTCAGAGTAATTTTTTTTAACTCACTAGGTTAGATTTGTGCAGTTGGCACTGCAAAGCTATTGCTATGCACTAAGTATTCTCAAAGCATTTCTATGCAAGCATTACGGGACAGTATTGCATCTTGCCTACTACTTCCTGGTGCACACTTCTTATGGACAGCAGCTTTATTACTGTTGTGTGTTTTTTTTTTTTTTTTTTTTTTTTTTTTTTTTTTTTGAAGGACAGCAGTACAAGATGCTATGTACTTGACATAATTTTAGGAAGGTTGAGGCCTGATGCTTGATTTTTCACAGGTAGCTTCCAGGATCATTGTTTTGAGTTACTGGTTTCTGTGTGTGTTGTTGGGGAGTTTTTGTTTATTTGTAGAGGTTTGTGTTTTTGTTTGTATCGGTAACATCTCAGCCTCCCATTACCGCATTACGGGATCATTAATTCCTCTGGAATCCCCATCGGGATTTTGGAGGCCATGGACTACTGTGGGCTTTCCAAGCCGTGCTTGGTCACCACTGACTCTTCAAGTGTTTTCAGTTCCAACTTTTTGAGGGGCCAGGAGGGAGTGGTGGTGGTGTTTGTGTTTACTAGCTGGTAGGTGGGGGAGATATTTTGTAGGGTGTGCAACTCAATTTGACATTGGACTTGTCTAGATATCTTCCAACTGAAAGATAGCTAACAGTATTATGGCTTCATAGCAGAGGAGCATGCTGCAGAATTCAGCTATTTAAGAGCCTGAAACCAGGCCTTTCTATATAAATAGTTTTTGGAATCATGCATTTTTACAGTCAGTCATCTTCAAGTATCTGATTATTTAAAAAAAAAAAAAAACCAAAAAATTAAAGCAATCCTTTTTAAGTGGATAACTTCATTAAGCTCTTCCTTTTATAATGTTTTGCCTTGTTCAGAGTATTAATTCTTTGGACTCCAAATTTACATTAGTCTGTGTCCGGCTACTTACCAGTCACACTATCGAATATTTCTCTTAGTAAAATTGTACAGTTGTAATCTGAACTTCTGCCTTTTTGAAGCTCTCATGACATTGCTTTTGTCTGCATTACTAGAGATAGCAAATTAGAAGACACTCTTAAGTGGGATTTCACTGAGTTCTGCAGAACACTTAATCTGCTGTTCACATTTCATTTACCCCATCTTATAATATAGACTGACAAAAATAACTGCAACTTCATGAATTTGAGTAACTTTGTAGAAGGGGTTTCTGCAAAGGCTTATAATTGAAAATCTGGAAAAAGCGACAGCTGCTAGACTGTTGAGTTGTTAAAAGTCAGTGAATTTAAACACCAGTGTCTTTGTAGGAAGCCTTGAAACATAAAATACTCTTTGTAGAATCATCCTTTATGAGAATTAATGTTTTGCTTTACCTTTTTTCTGAATTGGTTTTGTGTTCACCTTGATGTATTGTTCTTGTGTTAACCTTTCATACAAGGCAGTGTTCTATTCTTTAAGATGAAATTTCTCATTGGTTCTAAATTTGAGATAATGAATGTCACTGTGAAGTTAATTGCTCATAGTGTAGGTATAAATTATATTTATTTTGACATGTAGTTAGTGTTCATGCTTTCTAAAATCCTGTGCAAAGGGGTGCCATAGTGTGACAGTCTTCAAAGGCTGCTTTCCAGGAAGCTTCTCAGAATGAGGGCAATGCAGTGTAAATAGTATAAACGTATGTTTTGTCTGCTGCTAAATAAGTACTTGAAAAAGTCAAAACAAAGAGATACTTTCTGTGAAATCAAGCAGATTTTTCTGAGATGAAACTGAATGCACTTGATGATTTTGGTTTATAGTGGTTCCTGTCATTTCAGAAGCTGGGGAACAGCCTGGTGAGGTAGGTTACGCCAGCTCTCCGGCAGAAGCGCCTCCAAGCAAGTCGCCGTCTATGCCGTCCCTAAACCAGACCTGGCCAGAACTGAACCAGAGCAGTGAGGTTAGCAAATGCTTTCCTTCTAAGAATTTGCATTGCCAAAGTCAATACTACATTGTGTATGAATCCATAATTCATCGTAAGCAGAGTATTGATTACTGATTGACGGCAGTGCCAAACTTCAGCCCTACAACAGACATTAAAAAAAGGTTCTACGTATGTGTAATTGTAATGAAGGTAATGTTCACTTGGATCACCTGTCCTGTCATGAGATAAGCTACTGTTTAAAATGTTGCCATTAATACTAACTAAGCTTTATATAAATCATAAAATGATCTTGTTTTTTATTTATTGGAGGCTTAATCTATTCTTGAGGTCTTGTAGGTTTTAATCAAACTTTTATGGATACAGCTTTTGCAAAACTACAAAATAAATTTCTGACAGATGTGATCATTGAGACTGTTTTTTGCGAAGGTGATTATACCTTACCTGAAATGTAAAATATCTTGCCAGTAGGGTAGAGAATCTCTAGCCCTGTTTTAGAAACACAGATTTAAAGTTGAATCTGAAGCCAACCACTAACTATATTTAAATAACACATTTCTGTTGCTATGTACTGCTGGTATTAATTTTATCATCTAAATAAGACTGTTTATCAAGTAAGCCTGTATTTTATCAGAATTTGAAACCTAAATTGCCCAGAGGACTTTCATGAGTGTTTTGATTAAAAAGTATCTGAAAGGTTTTCATTAACCCAAAATTTATTTGGTGGATCTGCTTTAAGATTTTCAATTTTGCAATTTATTCGAAGAACTATTTCAAAGATTCAAATGGTCAACTGAGAAGGGGGAAAAAATGCACTCGTACTGGTTAAATATATATACCGTTTGTATAGTGACTGTCAAAACTGGGAGCCACAGACAATGCCTGGTACTCCTGAATGCAACCATACTATATGTATGTAGGCTTACACTGCCTTATAAGAAAACAAGAGAAAATATTGAATTTTTTTTCAGTTAACATTGAGATGCTCAAGAAGTGTCTGAAAATTCTTTTAGTAGCTGAGATATTCACCTATAGGTACAGCTGTCTTACCTGAATCTTGTAGTGAAAGAATGTTTTTTGTTTTCCCACCCCCTCCACCATTTTAGCCTTCAAGTGGCTAGCAGATTGGAAGTAGTACACTTAGACAAACCAAAAGTCAGGGTGAAAATGAAAATGAGCAGACTTTTTAGGGTTAAAAGGCAAGAGTGGATAATGTTTTTGTTCATCTGTTGGAAGGGAAGATTGTAAGAGCCTGCCTTGCCTTTTAGTGACAATTGGGAACCTTACAGTGGTGCTATCCTTAAATAAAATGCATAAGGATAAGCTTTAGTGATTCTTAGCTGTTATGTTTAACCAAGTGGCTCTTAAACTGCTGGTAGAAACTTTGTTTTAGGAAAGAGTCGAACAGAGCTGCTCAGTTGTTGCTCAGAAGTTTTAAGTCTGCAACCATTTCAAATTTTGATGTGTTCCCCTATAGTTGTAGTAAAAGTTTATTAAGCTAATCATTTGGTAGGCTGAAAGGCAATTGAACGGATTCCTTGGGTACCCAGTGCAACTCTAATTCAACAGTTATTGTCATTAACTTTGCTCCACTAATGCAATTGTTTTGTGAGCCAAAAATCTCCCTTACATAACTGGCATTCTCCATCCAAATAGACAATGTGGTATTTTTCCCTCTGAAAATCAGAGAAAACTTTAAAAGGTTTGGAAAAGCTCTCAGACTAAATATACTAGCAAACACTAATAACACTAATTATACTCAAATACTAAAACAAGAGTTAAAAATTTATTGATAAGAAATTGGTGAAACACATGAGGAGGTTTTCATCTAACACTAAGGAATTTCTGTGTGTGTGTTCGTGGTTTTTTGTTTTGTTTTTTAAACCTATATTGCTATGTATGTTTTTTGCTTCTCATCCTTTTCCGTCCATCATGAGTCAGGTTAAAATCCTCAAGGTTTTAATGCCATGAAAGAACTTCTGCTATTGCTTGAGGCACCGGAATAACTATTTCTTCTTTGAATCTCTTTTAACTGTCATTTGCAAAGAGATGATTTGAAAAAGCTATGCAGCTCTGGATCAACTTGCATTTCAGGCAGTTTTCATCCCAGTTAGTTTCAAAAGTTTTGATTTCTCTGTTCTTTCTAGCTCATAGTTGAGTTTTAGGCTCTTAACTGCCAGACTCAGGGTCAAGTCATGAATATGGACCAGAGCAAAGTGTATCATGAAAGGCCACCTTACTCTTGAAACTCATCTTATGCATTTTGATGTTTTCACTCACTTTCTCATTTAGACACCTATCAGATCTGTTCTTTAGTCTGAACGCTTAGTTCTGAGAATGTTGAAAAAGCCTTTTAAATTTCTTTTGAAACTGTCTAGTGGGATATCATCATATTAGCTTTGTTCTCCAGCTGTGAACTCCAGTTCTGGGGAGGTTTTTTTCTTTTTCTTTTTTTTTTTTTTTTGAGTTCACAACTCTATTGATCTTGTTTCAAATGTTTACACCTTTTAGTAACAGTTTAGGTTGTTAGTTTTAGTTGCTAGGATTTAACCTTCTGAAAGGTTTTTTCTGAGAGACTATGGAGAGTTTGGAAGAGATATTCTTAGTGAGAGTTTTTACCTGGGAACTAACCAGGTGCGTTTGGTTTCTTTCCTAAACCATACACAGAATTTGAGATTAAGTAGGTACTTAATATGTGTATTTCCCTGTTAACCAGGGAATTAGCAGGCTTTGGTAATATGGCTGATTCTCCTGAGCAGCTTGAAAGTTTTCTAAAAGACTTACCTGTTCCCGCTAGGGAACCTGGGGCTGATTGTTAAATGTCCTGCAGTATGTCCCCACAGAAATAGAGTAAAAGATACATCAGCATACTGCAGTCTTAGGCCTAGGAGGAAAAAAAGGAAAGAAAAAAAAAAAGTATATCAGTATTTCTGACATCCACCTTAAGATGGAAGATCCATCAGCCCTGATTTCAGTGTTTAGAATACTGTATGTCTTGTAAAAATAAATAAATAAATAATAAAAATAAAAAAAAATAAAACTATAAAGCAGCAAGATTTCTGTGATCAAGCCAGTCTCACCAGTAGCTTTGAAGCTGTAGACCAAGTTGTGCTTAAAAGAATAATCATAGTCTTAAATAGGTGCTACTGCAAGTCTCATGAAAATGAGCAGCTATGTGAAGGTAAGAGACTGAGCCAAGGACAGAGCTAGCAGAACCTCAGGGGTTAGTTTTCTGCCTCAGCCGAAAGTGTCCAGCTGAACGTGTTGATAGAGTGCCAGGTTGCTTGCAGGGCTGGGTTGCCCCTGGCCAGGAGGAGAGGGGAAACACAGGTGTTGGGGATGAGTACAGGGATTAGGGGAAAGTACTTAAGGATGGAAAGCTTACATCCTTGTTAAAGGCTTTATTGGCAAAGGAACAAGTTTGTGTAAAAACAACAGCAGAATCCCATGATTTATACTATAATTGAAATTCTGAAATTTTGTAAACTCATCTGATAAAAACCCTTCTCTAGGAGTTTTCATAATCTGGAATAACTGGTCTAAGCAAGTTTCATATGCAGGCTATTCACTGCATATAATATGGTATAAAGGAATGCATGAGAATTAGGTTGGCTAACACCATAGTTGATCCTGTATCTTCTGGATATCTTTGCAAGACAAATAGCTGTAGATGTGGGATGAGAGTATTCATTTGTTTTCATACCTGTACTAATGTCATTTTGTTCAAATTTTCTGAGCACTAAAAATCTTTTACCTGTATTTTTTGCTGTACTGTGTAAAACTAGACTATTCATTTTATCATGGTGTAAACAGTTTAGTTTCTCATGTGTTTTGATCTCTGAATCACAGATAATTATATGTACTCTGATACTCATTGATCCAACTGTGGCTGTATCTTGACTCGTTAAGCATGAGGACTCTGACAATTATGTATTGATACAGCATGTCTATATCTTGTAAAGTTGCTCAGGTTTTGACTTGTTTGCTTTTAGCAATCAGTAGTACACTTGAATTCAATTCTGCGTGTTGTCAATAATTGAGGCTTGTAAACATGCTCTTTTACAGAACAGAATCATTTCTCGGAGGTTGCACTGGCAAGCTGAACTCATTTATTAGCATACTCTGCTCAGTATTCATTTTGGTCTGAAATTTTAAAGGAAAAATCACATTCGCTAAATACATTTGAAACTTGGCAACTAGGACTTAAGAACTTTTCTGTGTGATTCGTAATTATGAATTATGAAGTATGGCACTGGTAGCTTTACAATATTTCAGTGTCTTAAGCAGCTTTTTAACTTAAATGATTTTCATTGGCAAGCACAGACTCTTCAAATACTTCTGTGCACCTGTGTCTTCATTATGAAAAGTGAATATAGATAATATTGGCAGCCAGTAGTGTTGCTTGTACAGCATTCTGAGTTTGAAATGGAAAATTCAGTGTCTACTAGTGTGGTTTCCAAGTTAAATAGCGTACAGTGTGGATACGGTGCTTACCAGCGCAACCTCCGAACTACTGTGCTAAATCTCCTCGGTGATCTTTTACTCCCATCTTCCTCATCATGCTGACTTCTCTCCTCTGTCTGTTCAGCAGTGGGAGACATTTAGCGAACGCTCTTCAAGCTCACAAACTCTGACCCAATTTGATTCTAACATTGCACCAGCTGATCCTGTAAGTCAATCACTTAGCTTGCTTGTTTGAAATTAATTTTATTAACACCAAATTTCTGTACATTGTATTTAGCTGTTATGCATGATTCCATGTGCTGCTCTTTTGGGAATGGTGGCAGGTCCTTTTTTTTTTTTTTTTTTTTTTTTTTTCCTCTTTAATATTAGGAATATAAGTTCTCTGATACTATTCACTTTTAATATCAAAGTGCAAAAAGAGCTTTTCTTGAATTTGATGCAATGCAACACTGCTTCCAAGCTTGTATCATGCAAAGTATTTAAAAGCGAAGGTTTTCTGAAAATATACAGTAAGTAAATGAGTAAGATAATGCAATTCTCAGTCCTAGCAAGAAATCTGCTGCTCTTCAAATTTTGTCTTTAATATGTCTTCTAATTGCAGAGCTTGATTTGCACAAAATTTTAGAGCTGGCAATGCCAATATAAGGGGAGGAAAAATCTCAGATTTAATGGGCGCAATATTTAACACTTCTAATGTTTTTACAATATTGCTTATTAGTAGGGCTTTTAGTGCTTCTTCAGCTAAATCCTTTGCTGTTTTGATGCTTTAGCTTAGTGCAGAGTGCTCAGAATGATTATGTAGTTAAATACTTTCCCAAGCTTTGGAGCCAGAAGTTTACCATAGTGCTTCAAGTTTTGCTGGTTTTAAACTTTATAGCACTGAAGCAATTCCGAAGTGCATTAGAATTACTTCAGTTTTTAGATGCTTTCATCCTACTCTGCTCACCCATTTAATAATCATTGTTAGTGCTCTTTTAAAGTTGTTCGTATAACAAAACATAATAGATGCACATAATTATGCATTTCACTGCTTCTGATAATAAACCGATGACTTGTGTTTTAAGAAAAGTGTGTGTATATGTATATATTTCTGTGTGTGTGTGTATATATATATATATATATAGGTAGTGTGTGGAATTAAGTGATATTTGTTAGAAGTACTGTTTCTAGATGCTGTGTTTCTAAACACCATCTTGCCCTTATATATTCAAAGCAAATTAAAATATCATTCTTAAATGTCAGCCCTTCTCATCTCTCCAGTAGACTTCAGTTTAACTGTACTATGGTTATGAAGTTTTAAACTTCATGCATCTGAAATAAGTTCCTAGTTTAGTTTCTTATATAATTGCTCAGTAGTAAGTAGTTATAACCTTATTTCTTTCACAATAAATTCATCATTTATTTTTACATATAATTAGCAAATAAGAGTCTGAAGTGTAAATATTTTCCACATATGTGGATACTTTAAAAAATAGAAAAAATATGTACGAAACTACTGGACGATCACATGTTTGAAAATTAGGTTTTTTTACTCATATTTCTAATACAACTACAAATGTGGTAGGTGCTTTAAAGGGCAGTGAACATCATCGTGTGCTAAAATCTGTCCTCAAAACTTACTTTACAGACTTTACTAAGATCTCAGAAGTCTGCATGGTACTAACAGATATTTCATGTCACTTTTTTCTTACTTCAGTATGAAAATAATGTCAGCAGCGATGCTGTGGGTCTGAGTTCCAGAAAACTTTGCCCAGGTTCCCAATGGAGACATTTGGCTTTCTTGAGCATTTGTCAAAAAACACCCAAAGAGTAAATTCATAGGCTATTTCCTCTTACTGTTGGGGAAGGAATATGTTTGTAGGGAAAATATAAGTAGGAGGAGTGAAAAAGCACATTGTTATATGAATATAACTTGCCTATTTTAAGTGAGAGTTGATAACATGCTAAGTTATGTTACAAGTGTTCAAACTGTTATTAGAAAGTGGCCTTAGAAGTTTATATTTGCAGCAAGAGAGTAACACAGCCCAGTTTAAATGGTTATTAGAAATTATTCGTGTAAATATAGTAGGCCTCATGAAAGAGGTCTACTTGAACAGTGAAATCAGGTTAAGCTTCTGTTGCTTGAGCAGTTTTGAAACCACTTTTAGTTTTGAAACCTCTTGATATAAACCTATAGACAGAATATGCTCTGTTTCTTTGTGCCGTCACTGGCCTGTCTCCTCACACATTCTGAAGATAGATAACAGGAAAAAAGAAGTCTCCAATGAGTATGTCCATGTGTCTGTTACCTGTGGGAAAGCATAAGAGTGTAGATGCTTTTTTTTAAGCTCTCTACACTTGGTATCCAAAGCAAATGAAAAGGGCTCTCCGTAAAGTACATTGTAGTAACGTAGTCCGTTATCTGAAATGCAAGAAAATGTCTAGATATGAAGTCAATGCCTACCCAAGGATATATTTCAGTGTTTAATAATGTTTCGATGATTTTTACCATTTTAAAGACACCTGAAATTATTTGGCTTAAACTGCTGCTAAGTTTGTAAATTAGAGAATTACTTGTGCTGTTTTAAAGAGCCCATAACCTCTGGAGACATCATAGGTAATACCTGGAAGTGGGGTTTTTAAATTTGTTTTGGGAGATTGCGTTGAAAGTGGTAGATAGCAGTTTGACAGGCAATGGCAGAAAGCTCACAAAGTAGAGGTCCTAATGACTTTAGTCACAGTTAACTGTGTAAAACTTTCTGCCTTTACATAGCATACTTTTAAAATGAAATGCTGTGTATGCTTGTTTAGACTTGGTGCTTAGGAGTATGTTCAGCTCTCTGAAACTCTGTAAAAATTAGATTTGTGAATTTTTGTTTGGAAGTTGCTTTCACATGGAATGAGAGCCTTAATGATTTGATACTAGACTGACATCACTTCCTCCATCCACAGGATACTGCAATTGTGCACCCAGTTCCCATAAGAATGACTCCAAGCAAAATCCACATGCAGGAAATGGAGCTTAAAAGAACTGGAAGCGGTAGGATGTTTTCACTTGCTAATCAGGAAAGTTTTGTATAGTTAGAGTTGGCTTTGGTTTTTTAAAAACTCCTGACTTTTTTTCATATAGATAAATAAAAATATCTGGAGTTGCAGTCAGTGTGACTATTCCTGACATTTTGTGTGTTAAGCTATTACACTACTGTTCTGATATGTGCAGAGTCTGAGTTGGCTGTTTGGTACTGTGAGAATTTCACTATCTTCAGGAGATTATTATTTGGAGTAATTCAAAGGTGATAGATTTGTTTGGGAACTCTGGGAGAATGCGTAGATTTTTCTCATTAAATACAGGAGGAAGCTATGTAGATTGGGAATATTGCCTGCTTGGGTAAATCCTGTGTTTTGTAGTTAATAAAATTGAGCTGTGGAGGGAGGGCTTGTTTTACTGCAGTCAGAAATACTGAGTTCTGGTGGCAGCCCAGTGGAATGCTACACCTGAAAGCATTTGAAAGGATTAGTAGGCAACAGTTTAACAAGCTTGCTTAATATTTTTCCTTTAGGAATAGAGGAGTCCACAGTCTCAACTTATAAACACAACCTAAAACTCATAGCCCCATGTAACTTTTGTGCATACTTGTTTATTCTCATTATTTCAACATTTTGTTAACGTTTAAAGATCCAAGACTCTGAGCACTGAGAAATGTAAACACACTATTAAAATTAAGTAACTTAAACATAACGTGTTATAATTTAAGCACTTTTAGTTTGAATACAGCACTTCAGTTTAGAGAAAGATTTTTTTTAATCTGAAAAGCAAAGGCTTGTTTGAATACACTTGTTTGAACTTCTTTATTCTTATCTAGATCATGCTAACCCTACTAGTCCCTTACTTGTGAAACCACCTGATCTCCCAGAAGAAAACAAAATGAGTTCATCTGTAAAATATACAGCTGGAAATACAGTTAGTAAGTATCAAAGTACTTTTGAATGTCACTATTAAATTAAGCAAAGCATAAAGCTGATAGTTTTTTCAGTGGTTGAAACCGAGCTAGATGCATATGCCCTGAAATGAACATAAACTTGACATGAGAATGAAGAATACTTTCTAACAAAGTATTTATAAGAACTAGTTAAAAAAAAAAAAAAAGAAAAGGAAATGAAATGAAATGAAAAGAAAGAAACTAATGATGTTTCCTCAGAGCCTTCCTGCTATCTCTGTTCAAAAAATATTCATTTCCTATTAGCTGTTTTATCTTTGTTTCCTATTTTAATTTCAGAATGAGATATTGAAGTGTATTGCAAGTCGAATAAGTAGCATTTGATTCTATTTCTCAGATTCGTGTAACATGTTTCAAAAAATAATTTTTTGAGCTCTTCTGGTTTAGCTCTTAACAAAATATGATAGACTACTAGATTTCTTTTGTCGATACAGCTTTTTAACTGTATGTTCCTGGTGACTTTATTTTAAGCTTCTTTAGATATAGAACCTTTTCATTTATTTGTCGAATAAATGCTAGCCTACTTGTGATCTGGGACTTCTCTCAATACTGGACAAGTAGTCTGAGCGTCTGGACTCTGTTTCCAAAATTGTTTTCCTTTTCTCTTTAAGCTGGGAACTTTCATTCAGTAAAAGCATAAAGAAGTCACTAAGATGGAAGTATTTTAGTAGCTCTGTAATGCAAGAGAAATCTAGAAAGTGCCTTTCTGATGCAATTTTTCCTTTGCTCATGAGCTCCGTTTCAGTGTTTTCTTTTATGGTAACTTCTTGGGCCTTTTTGTCTGTCTTTCCCAGCAGACCTCTATTCTTACTAGGAAGTCTGATGCAAAAGAAAGGTCCTACCAATATACTGATTTGGAAATTGTTCGTCAGAGTATTAAAATATCTCGTATCGTGCTATAAGATACTCTTTGCCTAAGCTTGACAGACTTGGGGGCAGACGTGACACAATATTCTTAAAATGACGTTGAATTTACCAGTTTAAAAGCAAGTGAAAGAATGAACAAACATGATTTTCTAGTGTGGAAATCACTAAATGCAGGGTCTAAGTTTTGAGAGCCCTTTCTTTATCTAAATATAGGTTAATACTCTAATACAACAGCAATAAAGTTTTGATTAAATAAAAGGCCTGTAATTCTGGTTATACCAAGAATGTCTGTTCCTTCAGAAGAAAGAAATGCAATAAAACACATCTCATTGGTGTGTAATGAGGCCAGTGTAGTAACTCAAACTGTAGTTGTTATGGGGAGCGAATTTTTTTAATGAAGAAATGGCTTTTGTAATCGTTGAAAGTAACTTGAATGGTTAAGACCTTTGAAGTGAATCCTGGAGAAATCATTTAATCTAAAATTTTTAAAAAGACGCCTTTTCCAAGTGGTTTTTATTTGTATATTTCCCTTTTAGAAGTGTTTTATATGTGGGTACTCTTAACAAGGAATATTTTTCTGGGTGTTTTATTACTCAAAATTTAGATAAAGGATATTTTACTTCATAGAGTGTACTCTTCTTGGATCAAGATGCTACAATAGTGTTTGAAACTGAGAACTAGTGAAAATTTTGAGTCGAAATGAGCTATGCCTGAGCGGACTTTGCATGGTGTCTCAAGCAGACTTCGCAAGGTCAAGGTGCATGCAGAAAAGTATGCAGATAAATAGGAAAAAGATAGTAAATAAGAATCTGTCTTCCTGTAAAGAAAAATCATGTCCTCCGAGTACTCATCTCTAGGTGTTTGTGTGCCTTAGCACTTTTGAAAGTCTTTGGATCCTAGGAGGCTAAATTTGATTCTGTATAGAGTTAGTACAGTGTTCTAAAGTAGAATTTTCTTCTTACTCTTTTCTGTTTGTAAAACTTACTGCTCCAGTGGATTTCCTTTTTGCCTTGTGCCTCACCAGGTGCTCTGGAATCATCCAATTTGATAAATTGTTCTTTGAGAACTAGTTTCCTGCTATAATAAACTCAAAACAAATACTATTATTTGGGTGAGACTCCTCACTTATGCCTTGATAGAGGAGTAGTAGCATAAATATAGAGTTTGTCTGTGTACTGTACATACCTCTTCCTTTCACTTCTAAGATTAATGACAGGGTTGTTCAGAGCTTCTAAAATCAAGCATGTCCTATTTCTTGGGTTTTGTTTCTTTTTTTTTTTTTTTTTTTTTTTCTCATTACTCATGTTGGCTGGAGTACTCATGTTGAAGTAATAGAACGTCAAGGGATAAAAATTACACTCGGGAAACTTATCTTTCATGTATAACATTGTTGTCATTGTTTATTCTAAACACTGTCTCAGTAGTAACCAGCAGTTCATATTGTTGGGGACTGGTTTTGGGTTGTATTAGTTCATTCAGTTATATAAAGTCAAGAGTTTTTGAATGAGGTATCCTGTCCTGAGGATGCCTTATAAGGATGTTAAATTGTTCTTCGTCATTCGAAATTTTATATGAACTGTATTTGTTATAGTACAATAATGATGCAAAAATGAATGTGAAATGTTGTGTTTTCCTTCTCCCAGCAGATGGTTACAGCAGTTCAGACTCCTATACTTCAGATCCAGAACAAATTGGAAGCACTGTAACACGACAACGGTCAGTAGAGTGGTAGCTGAATAAACAACTTTAGTTTGTTTAAAGAGTCCTAGTTTCCCTGTTATGAATTTCTGGTTATTTGAAAACTTGCTTTTAAAATCATGGCCAAGACTATTACTTTAACATTCAGAAATCTGTAGGCAGTCTGTTTTCTTATCTACTATAAATGTGTGCTGTTGCTGTTAGTGTGTAAAGGGAAAATTCAAGAATTTATGTAGTCTAAAGAGTTGCTTGGAATTGGCCAATCAAATGAAACTCTCTGATCAGTCAGAAGTTTGATTAAAAACTTACCTTAAATTCAAGGGAATATGGTCACAGGTAACCATAATATTACTTGCAACTGTTTTGTTTGTTTGTTTTTAATATCATATCTGGCATTAAGAAGGACCTGATAATTCGCCGTAGCAGGAAAAAAAAAAAAAAAACACAACAGTAACTCACTCTCTTAATGATCAGCTTGGGCAAAATGAATGACAGTCTCAGGCCCAGTATAAATTAAGGGTTATAGAAAGCTGTGTGAGCACATAACCAAAAATGCATCTTATGATATAAGAGAATGTGCAGTACCAGCTGGTGCTAATTGTCCCCATTAAATCTGTGCCTGAATAGGATTAAAAACCAGCTACGCCACTAACCATCTTACAATCAGTTTTAAAGGTAAGTTTCAAAACAAAAATAATAAGGCTGACTTCAATAAAAAAGACAGATGCGCAATTACCTTCCAGTGCAGCATCTTGAAAGCTCTACCCCTTTGTTACTTAATGGCAAATCTGCTTCTCTTCCTGATTCTGTGTATGCTTTTGTCCTATGGAGATGATGGTTTTTCTTATTTGTTCTTATTGTAGAATGTTCTTTTTGTCATTGCTTCCCTTACTGACTTGTAGTCAACTGAGTTGCCCATTTCGGGCACAGATAGCTTCTGTGCTTCCAAATCTGTCAGTATGTAGCCAGGAAATTATTCTTCTACGTTTTCTTATTCCCTTCCATTTTCTTATTCCCTTCCCTCTTTTACTAATTGCAACTTTACCTATAAAAATGGTGTTCTCCATAATCCTACTGTAAGTTCAGAGTACCCCATTCTGAAGAAACTAAAACAGACAAGACTTTGTCAGGTAATGATAATTCAAGAGTGTTCTTAACCCTCTTCTGACTTTTTAATCCTACATGTGCTTTTAATACACTACTAGCTCAACAGGTGACAACCAGAAAGAGTGATTGTAATCAGATTTGTATTTATTTACCTGGGGCGGAGGTGGGGGGGGGGGTTGTACAGTGTCACAGAGTCATCCTCTTGGAGAGGAGAAGAGCAGATACTTGTATTAGGATAACTGTTTATGTCTGGGTTTATACATTTGGAAATTTCAGGTTTGGGTGTAAAACTTAGAGTATCTCTTAACTGCTCTAGTTAGGGTCAGTCACATGGAAAAGACTCAAATTTGTATGAGCTGAATGTGTAGCTGTTTGTTAGCATCCCATGTCAATGTTTCATTTTTGGTCTACTCTAGGAAGTTTCTGTAAGCTGCTTTTTAAGTAAAAAAAAAAATCATAACAATATCGTAGACAATAAATACCACTTAAACTGCACTTACGTGCTACAGCACTTCATCCTTCTGGCATGCTTTCTCAATGTCTCCTTGATGGACTTACAAGAGACAGCCACTAGATGGTGATCCTACCAAAAAAAGAGTCGGTTTCTGAAGATCTTGCCAAGTATACAGACTTGGAAATTTTCAGTGGAGTATTTAAAATATTTATACTCTAATACTCTGAAACCTGCCAAATCTGCCTACACACACATTATCTCATGCACTGTGGTATTCCTTGCTTAAGCTTGATAGAGTTGCAGGCAGATGCAACAGAAATGCAATGTTCTTTCAGTAACACTGAACTTAAAAGTCCTGATTAACAGTTAAATGCTTCTTATATATTTTGCAGATCATGGTGACTACCATCTGGGTGCAATTACCATATTGAGGATTCTGCATTCCTGAACTATCATTGTTTGGGATGTCTGTTAGAAGCTATAGGTTTATCCAAGATAAATCACTAGAGGGAAGATAAGAATAATTTGGAGAATGGCGATTAAAGCAAATAGAAATGTGGAAACAACCCGGTGTGAAATCAAAGAATATCAGAATTTTAAGTGATTTTGCTGTCTCCAAAATCAAAAGCAATGATCAGGCTCTCTTCCACCTATCAAACTTTAATTGCGTACTTTAAAGGAATGTTGAATTTTAATTCTGTTATCGTAGCTGCGTTAAAAAAATCCTACAGAGGCTTATATATTTTTCAGGTCACAGTCGGGAACCTCTCCAGACAATACCGCGCCACCTCCACCCCCTCCAAGGCCTCATCAGTCTCATTCTCGATCGTCATCTTTAGATATGAACAGATCTTTTTCAGTTACCCCAGGTAACTATACTGTGCTCCTTGTGTATTTCGTGTTTGAAGCAGATTGTTTCTTTTCTCTCTCTTTCTCTCTCTCTCTCTCTCTCTTTTTTTTTTTTTTTTTTTTTTTTTAAAAAGGAAAGTTTTAGAATGTATTTTAAAAATATTACTTTTGAATGAAAAAAATGAAAATACCAAGTTGTCATTCTTACTGCTTATATAAAAGAATCAGATGCCACTTTGGATAAATAGGTAATTTTAAAGTAAATTATGAGCCCTGGCTCATTGTAGTCTTATAGATGAATATGGGAAGCAGGGTTGGGAAATACCGTTTTAGTAGTTCACCCACCTGTCCTAGATTGCACCTGTCTGTTGCCTTCAAGAAGAGTTTGTTATCAAAGTGACTTAGAACATAAATACTTCACTTAAGAGGAAATGATTAAAGGTCACTTTTGATGCTCTTATTAAGGTTTTTATTGCACTTTTGAAAGGTATTTTTAACCTCACGATCATAAAGTGCAAGGAAATGTTAAATGTATAGTGGGGTTAAAAGAAAGATTAAGATCAGAAAAAACACAACCATGTTTATTTCAAACTGGAGTGAAGGACAATACCTTCCTATTCTTGGTTTGTTTATATGTAGGTCTGAAAGGGTGCCACATGCCTAATGTGGCAGATTGATTTGTAGGCACCACTTGTAGGATTTTCCATGTTGACAAGTTGAAAATTCAGATTATTACTCTGCTTTACTAGAGCACTATCTTAGCCAGTGGGATGCCTCTCTTGCAGGACAGCAACAGGCTGGAGTTGTTGCCTATCCCCCAGCAGTGCCTCCAAGACCACAGCCTTCACAGGTAATGTGACTTTTGGAAAAATCACACTCTGCCTTGGTGCATGAAACAGTAGTATCTTTATCTTGCTCTGAAATACCACTTCTCTCTAAAATGTGGGTCATTGGCCGGTATCTTTGGGAAACAGTGAACTGTCATTGTTGGTTACCTTCTGGGCTTTATCCTATGTTAGGCTTTCTTGAAAAAGGAATTGCTTCTGATGGAACCATGGCGAAGAGCTTAAGCTAGAGACTGAGGAGGGTGAATAGTTTTGACACTGTTGTAAGAGGAAGCCTGCAGCTTTTCGTTCGTGTTCTTGTGTTGTGAATAGGACATAATGCAGATTGAGAGAAGTCTCTTGAAGTGCTGTGAAACTTGTCTTGCTCTTGTCTTCACGTCCATATGTTTGACTTGGGGTGTGTTTTCCTTGTCTTAACTGAATCCTTCAACTTCTGTGTAGATAGACAGGTGGTGTTGCTTTTCTGTAATTTTTCAACAACAGCTACAATCCGGAGTCTTACAGCAATTACTTTTTTGTCATATGTACAAAACTGTTTTATAAACACCAGTAATAAAGCCTAGTTTTCTTGAAACTGTTGCTTGAAACTGTTGTTTCTGCAGTGTAAATATTCTTAAGGGATCTCCTTTGCATTTTTTCTGATGTGCAATAATGTCTGAGGTCCTGGTATGGCAGATTTGGAGCACTTGTAATGTCTCTTCTACTTGGATTTCTCCTTTTATGAAATTTCAGGAAGTCAGTCAGGGGATTCAGAAATCATCTGCAGGGAAGCAGGGTGCAATGACAGATACATAGGTCCACATAGTATGATTACCTAAGCATGTTTCTCTGTGGAACAGGGCTAAAAATCTGTTCCAAACCTCACATGGCCAAACTGGGCTCTGTTGCAGCAGAAGTGGACCTGCTCTCCATTTTTTCTAAATAATCCTGCTGTCCGTCTATCTTCAGGCTCATCCACGAGCAGAAAAGGTGCTTCAGTTAGAAGAGTTATTCTGTTAACTCTTTCTGTTTTTATAACTGCTGAGTGTGGGTTGTAGTTTGTTTTGTTTTCTTGGGTGTTCTAATAACAGAGCATAAGTTGTGGGGCTAAGAGGGTAATTTTCATTACCAGTGTTCTGTCACAAACTGCTGTTTGGGAAGTTTCTTTATCCATTATCCATATCCATTATATCAAGAACTGTTTCTAACATTTTTTATCGTTTTACTTTAGGGTCCAGGTCCTCATGTGCATCGCCCAGTAGATGCTGAAGGCCTAATAGCTCATACCACCAGTACCTCACCTCAACAAATACCAGAGCAGCCAAATTTTGCAGACTTCAGCCAGTTTGAAGCATTTGCTGTGTCAGGTGTAAACAAAGATGATGATGATGAAATTGAAACACATTCAGAAAGCTTGCAGGTGAGCAGAAAGGAAGGTATTATCAATTACTTGATGCTGCTGATAGTTATGGGACTTTCACTGTTAAAACTCACTTTCGAGTGAGTTTGAATAGTGATTCTTTAGTGGCCTAATCCATTGCTAGAAAACTGTTATATATTGCTGCACTTTAGTAATAGCTAAGCATCTAGGCAGAAGATTTTTATTCTTGGTTCTTGCTTTTGGCTCAGACCATTTTGTATTTCTTGGCGGGGAGAGGTGGAGTGTATGTGAACATATTTGTGTTGGTGTATGTAAAACTCAGTGCAGGAGAGTTCTGGTTGTTTCCGCAAGTCTTTCAAATGACTTAACACTACTTTAGAAATTATCTTTTCCTTCTAAATGAGATGATTGTCATGTATTGTAAACTGCTCAAATCCAGTTATTCAGCTGAGTTAAAAACCGTGGGAGAAACAGCTAGGGTAAATAGAGATCCAAAATCTTCCTGTAGTAGGCTTTTTGAAATATTTCTAATATATGACATAGGATGCAGAATTTGGAAACTTTAAGATGTATTTCCATTTGTTACTATAGAGACTACATAAATTACTTCATTTTCCTTTTCATAATTTACATCTTCCATGCATACTCTAAATTCTTTGGGACACTTGGACATCATCAGTTTCATGTGATACTTGAAAATTGTTCTGGCTGTCAGCAGGACATTGGACATTATTGCTTCTTGTGTGTGTGTCTCACAGGAAAGTGAGATGGACAACTTAAGGACTTTCCATAAATTTCATGGCAAAATCAGCTATGTCAATTTAAGATGCTCCTGAATATTTAAGCTAAGACTGCAGATTATTTACACCAAGGTTGATGGCGAGCAGTTATTACCTGTTCCATTGCAGGTAATAACTGGCAGTAACAGATGGCCACGTGGTAGAAATAACCTTATGGCAGCTGTAGATTTTGTCGTCAGGTCCCAGCCTCTCCCATATGTGCCTTGTAACAGTAGGGATCTAACTTTGTTCAGAGGTCTTCCAGTGTTGTAAATGTCCAGAGCAGAGACAGAGACTCTGCTTGACAGCAGAGTACTTGCAAGCAAATGATGATCAGACTTTTCATAGTGAATTTAGCTTGTGTATGAAAATCTGAATTTCTGTAACAAAAGACAGGTGGGGTTGTTGATTCTGAAAGTGCAGCTTTTGCCCTTGTGCCTTTTCTGTAACCTGCTTCCAGGTCAGATGAGTGTTTTTGGCCAAGGTGGTTGTGGATAGGTTTTGATCTAGGGCAGATGTTGTTATATTCCACCATACACTTCTAAAGGAGACTTCAACTAAAATTTAGAGTTAACTGTTAACTACATTGTTGTATCAGAAATACAGCATACTGCTGTTTATTCCAACTACTGCTGAATTAAGTACTTGTTAAGCAATAGCTTTCTAAATATAGTTTAAAATCCTTTTAGGTTGAAAAGTCTTCTGATTCTGCAAGTTCTCTTAGAGTTGCCAAAGCAGATGGACGAGTTGAAGAAAAAGCACCTGCTAATGTTCCTACTAGTGCGGTATGCAAAGCTCTCTTGGAAAGAGTGTGGTTGTCTGATGTATATCAACTTGATACACATCCCCTTGAATCCACTTCTCTTGCACTTAAAAGTCTCGAAATAGATCCACATATGGTGATTTTTTTGCATCATAAGGTGTTCGTAGTTTTATTCTCAAGATGAACATCTAAGTATTCAAGGTTTTAGAAGAGTTCAAAAGAGTTTTAGTCCAAATCTTGGTAACAGTAACTTCTTTGTGGTATAGGCATGCAGATGCTGGAGGAGGGAGGAAATGTAACATAACCAAGATGTTATGTATTTGCAGTTATGTCAGCTGTACCACTGGGCTTTCTTGCACATCAAGTGTTAGCATTTAACGATTTACCCTTTTGCTAGGGTAGGAGTTGAGTACTGTAGTTTTTATCCAGATAGATGTCTAAGCTGCATCCTCATACTATCAAAATATATCTGATGGGGTTATAAATTCACAGTTGGTCAATAACTAGTTCTAAGAGTGCATAACAAATTGCCAAATTTAAAAAATACACTGTATTTGTGAGAAATAATAGTCTCTGCTTTCTGACTCAGGGTAAAGGTACTACCCCACTTGCTCCACCACCAAAGCCTATTCGCAGAAGATTAAAGTCAGAAGATGAGCTAAGACCTGAAGCTGAGGAACATACACAGAAAACAGGTGTCATAGCTGCTGTTCTTGCTTCACAGCCATCTATTCCTAGGTAACCCAAGAAGTGTATGAATACATCTGTTATTGGGAAGTTAGCATTTTAGCAGCAGACATACTTTCTTTTCTAGGGAAGAGATGTGAGCAATTTCAGTGCATTTGAATTAGTCACTTAATGGTTTGAAGTGCCTTTTTTGGTTTAGGTTCTGTTTTTAATTAAATCATCCTGAAGCTGCTGATATTAGAGACCTTGTAATGAGCTTGATTTTTGGAGTATGAACTCTTAAATTCTGCAAGTATGCTAGAAAGAAGTGTTGAAGATATTAAGATGTAGTATTTAATTTTAGATGGTCACTGTTAACAGCCCAAAACTTAAACCTGTAGCCTTTATTTTATAGCATGTGTAGGCTATTCCATTAGTCAATTAGAGGAAAAAGAATGTGCTGTAATATGTTGGGACTTCAGGAGATTTATTTATGATAGTTTTTAAAATGTGCTTTTCACTTGTTTGCTGAAACAAGTTAAATCTTGAAAAGGAGATTCTGCTCACTTAAAGAGAGACTGTAAATGTGATATTCAGTTAAACACCAAAATGACTTATTAAAATACTTCTGCTATATTCTCAGATCAGTGGGGAAGGACAAGAAAGCAATTCAGGCATCAATCAGACGTAACAAGGAAACGAACACTGTTTTGGCCAGATTGAATAGTGAGCTACAGCAGCAATTAAAGGTAACTCCATATTCTTTGTCTCTTTATTGAAGAAAAAAAAAATCCAAAGAGGGCAAGATTTGTTAGTGATGCACCAGCACTATAGCTGATATATGTGCATGCGAATGGTGTGTAATAGAAGATATCCATTTAAAACGTTTAGTTGTTTTTGTGGATTATAGAAGATACCTAGTTGTGACAAATACTGTGGAAGTTGCATTTACGACTAGAAAATAAGCTTTTCAGTGTCTTGATTTGCTCTCAGCTGCATTAAGAATGAGAGTTGTGGGGGTTGAAATGTTAATTTAGTATTAATAATCCAGGGTAGCTGTTGTGACTGTCAAATACTCTACAAGAAGAGTATTAAGAATAATCAAGGTGAGTTTTGCTTTTTCCTTTAGAAAACAAATGCCAAATATCAAAACTATAAGTATTTTAAACTATATATAATAAAATAAATGATGTGGAAAGCAAAACTCACAGCTCAGAAAACAGAACAAAAGTTATTGATTTAACTAGGATAAGCTATTGTTCTTTTGGATTTATTTATAGGCACATTCACCTTTACCATCTTCCTATGGTTACAACATTTAATGATCAAGTCAATAAAATAATTTTTAACTGGACTTACATACTATCTAGCGTGAAGATAGGCTATTTTAAAAACTGCCAAACCTGACATTTACTGCTTATTTAAAGGGTACATAAAATTCCCATAAGAGGAAAAACTAGAAAAAAAAAAATGATGCTAGTCTTTTAGTTAACAGAATGTGTCTCAACACAACAGACTTCATTGGAAAATACTACAGCTAGATTTGCAGTGGTCACAACTGTATAGTTATGGGTAATGTGACAGGAATATACTAAATATAATCTAAATGGAATCTAATGTAAAGGGAAATACTAAATAATTTCAATTTTGATAAAAGTGATTTTCATATAGAAATACTCTCTAGCCAGACTTTTGTTTTGATTATGGGAAAAATCTCCAGATTTTAGAAGGGACTTGGAATTCTCAAAACTGATGCTGACACTTAGCAGTTTTCATCACATGAGGAAATTTTTAGTGTTCTTTCTCTGTGGACAGTGAGTAGAAAATCTTTCTTTTGTAGGATGTTCTTGAAGAGAGAATCTCCCTGGAAGTCCAACTGGAACAACTTCGACCCTTCTCTCACCTTTAAGCCTACTGCCGTTAACTGTGAATTTACTAATTTTGAAAGGGGTATTGGTTTAAAAGCCTATTTAAAGATCCATGCGTTTAGCTCAGTGCACTCTATTCTACATTAAATGTTGTGGTTCTATTTTGTCAGTCTGTCTGCTTTTGTATTTAAGTATTTTAATTTCAGTACAGAAAAACTTCTCCTTGAATGTGACACTGCCTCTCACATTTTCTGTGGGCATCTGTGATCTTTGTTGGACTCTGTTTGCAGAGTTTGTCGCCAACATTTCCAACTGGAATCTTAGCGGTTTCTTTTTTCCTCCATTGAAACATCTTTGCATAAGAGGATTGCTAATCAGTTGACTTTAAAGTTTAAGCACACAAGCTCTTATTTTACAAGCATTTATTTTATTGTGCAAGAAATTAGTAAAGCAGATTGGCTGTCACCAGCCAACAACCAACTCCCAGGCTGCCTTTCACAACTCGTTCCCAGTTTCTGGAAGCCTGCCTCTTTGCAATAAGCCAACTCCATCAGGCTGGCAGTGTTCCTGCAGGCTCTTAGCCCTGCCGGCCAGGTTGGATTTTGTGTTTGTCACCTTCGCCGTAGGGTGTGTGACCACAGATTGCCAGCTGTTCACGTTTTATCTGCTCATGATCCTCATCCAGCCGCATGCATACAAAGACTTATGGTACAATGGGTAGTCTTGTCAGACCTTTTCCAGTCATCCCTTCTGTGAAAAGTTGGGTATAAATCCCAAACATACTGATTGCACATCTCCTGAGCACCACCTATAGTTGCATGTTTCACACATCACCTTTTAATAACAGATCACATTCACCAGTCTCCATTATAACAAATTGTATTGTCAAGTAATGTGTCAATACCTCTATGGACGTCTAATTCCCAGCAAAAACAAACAAACAAATAAATAAACAGTTTGCTTTTTAGGAATTCTGGGGTACCTTCTGTCATCTTGTTTTCAAGCCTTATTTCTCTGGCGCATAGTCAGGCTTCACTATTAACAGAGTTCCCTGAGTGTATCCTGCAATTCAGGTTGATGTACTGTATTAGGATTTGTTGTATATTGTATGATACACACCTTTTGATCTCATATGTAAATTTGCATTAATTGCTGACTAACAGCAGATATTCTATTTAATGGCTTCTTCTGGCTGTGGGATCATAGATGTTTAACTGCATGGATGTATCTCTGCAGAATCAGAACTAGCAATTGTGTGATTTTTACACCAATAAAACAGCACAATATTTTAATTTTGTTGATTCCTCTTTACCTGGGAATTGAAACGTATTCAGAGGTGGGGGAGGGATTTATTACAAGTCTGCTGGAATTCTTTGTGCGGTTTTATGGCATGTGCAAGAAGCAGTTGATAGCATAATCTGACTTTTTCATTCATTTTCTCAGCTGTTGGTCAGAAATTCTCCAATTCTCTTGGTAATCTGTGGCTCAACTCCTTTTATATACTTCTACAAACAAGTAAATCAATACAGTTTGTAAAAAGTAAATGCTAGTATTGACTTGAGGTGAAGAAATGTATAGTTCCTTAGTCTACATTTCTGGTAGATTTCCTACTCAAAATTTGAAGTGGATCGCCTGTTAGCAGTCCTCATTCTCCCTGTCTCAGATTTGTACCTAAATTCTCCAGCTCCACAAAAGGCTAGTTCAAATCAGATTTATTTTTCCTGGGTATACCTTTTGTTACAGTGAAAATTAAGTATTTCCCTATTTTGGTTATCATATGCAGACCACATAATTACATTATTTTTCTTCTTACTATAACTGTTCCAAAGGTGGTGTGTGGTTTTTGTCTGTGTTTGTTTTTGAATGTCATGGAAATGTTGTAGCTTGCTAATGTATATATCCAAAGCAAGATTCCATGGTATGGAAGAAGTGAATGTCATAGTTGCATGAAAAGACTGTATCTTCTGTTTGTATGTGAATGGATTAAGAAATGATGGCTAAATAGGCACAAATGCTACTTAAAAATTACACTTCAACATTGTTTTGTCAATTAGCAGATTAATTTCAAGGCTTTGATTTCAATAAAATCAGATATAACTGGAGAAATGTTACATACAAAAAAATTAAAAACATGAAGTTGATGGACTGGTCGCTTCTGTTGCACCTGGGAAGAAAAAAATGTATATTTTAAAAAGTAGATGTGAAAAGTGGCTTGAGAGAATGCCTTTTTCAGACCAACTGTATTGTGTACATATAGATGATTTTAATTTTAAAATGCATTAATGCATTCACTTTAAAATACATTAAAGATACATTTTTAAGTAGAAATATTTCCAGATTAGTGTTTTTAAGCCTGTGTTTATAGCAACAGCATTCTTAAATCAGAATTGAACTTTTAAATCTTGAAAGTAAAATAATAATAATTTAATGCACACACATGTTTCTATTTCATCTAAATTTCTGTTTGTCTACGCTGGAGAACTTATCTCCTTCAGTAATTGGGCTAAAAAATGTTTAAAGGTACAATTCCTATTTCAAGATATTTTACACTAGTTATTATCAAACCAGCTTGGAATATACTAGGCCTCTTCCCCAGTTTGAATGCCTACATCTTCAGTAATGTCTTTCTTTTAATTTATTGCCAGAAGCCCTGCATTTAAAGTTACAGCAGAAGATAAGATCCATGGAGTTAAATTAAGCGTGTTACTGTAGGGAGAGATTTTTCATCTAGAATGTTGTCTGTGGGGAACCTGCAGCCTTTTGTGTCTACTCAAAAAACAAATAAGACAACAGCTTGAAATAAAAGTCGTGTGTTCAGAGAGGAGACACCAAGAACAGTGGCATGCCCTGATACAGACATGGGCAGAAGGTGGAATCACATCACAACATCGGCCCTCTATTGTAGAATATGTGAATGTTTGTCACAGGCTTGGGAGGGCCTAGCACTCTAGTGTTCTGAGACTCTCGTGTTTGGGGATTACCTGTAAAGAAGGTTGTTCATGTATCTAATCCAAAGCCTAACTTAAGGCTCTTATGCTGGGCTGTTTCAGATTTAGCAAAAAAAAAAAAAAAAATACATGTGGCAGATAGCTTTAGTAATACATGTTTTCTCAGAAGAGCTTGAGGGAGATGTTTTTGGAAGCCCTTTAGAATCCCAAGAGTGCATTTTATTAAAACATCTGGGAATTCAGCACTTTGTACAAAACTCATGCCTCATCTTGCAGATGTTTCATCTTGAACAGGTATGAAGTGTGCATTCAGTGTAAGTACAAAATACATTGTTTCTTCCCATGCATTTCAGGAAAAAAAGAAAAACTAGTTCTGTGTCTGTGTGTTATCAGCAAATGGCAAAATTAAGTTCTACCACCTTCAACTTTGCATATCTGTTATGTATCTTTCAATGGCTTTTGGCAGAGCAGCGTGCTGCAGTTCGCAATCAAAACTCCTGGAGCTTCAGCCCTACTTAGGCTTCTCCCTGTCCATATGAGTGAATTCAGTGACCTGCTTTCTGGTCTGAAAAAAAAACCCATTTCATAATTTCCGTAACTTGCACGTGGCCACTCTTACGTAGAGAGTTCCCTAGCAGGCTTTGCTCACCTGCCTGCTGTGTCTTTGGCCTGAAATCAGAGTAAGTTGTCCCAGGCTTTAGCTTTAAAACAGAAGACCTGAGACTGATGAACAAAACAATAAAAATGAAAATTGCTCTGCAAGACTTGAGGAGGAAGAAAAAAATTAACATGTAACTCTAAAACTGGGGCGAGTGACCCTCATTGAAATGTCTGAATAGCTGCAGGGCAACATAATTTTCTGCATAATGCAGAGACCCCAGAAGAGCCCACATTCCATATCAACAACATAAGCTTCAGTTTAAAATGTATGAACAGAATATCAGTGAGGTGTTTAATAAAAGCAGTTAAATTGTATTCTTGGAGACCTCTGAAGGTGTCAAATTTGTGGTTGCATAGGACGATGTGTTTTACATGTCTTGGCATGGAGCGGGACTTTTCACTCACACTCAAGACTGAATCTGTTGTTCTGAACTCAGTAGTGTTGAGTTTCAGTAGAGCAGGGGTTAACAGCTGCAGTGTAGCGCTACCTCGTGTTTCTGGTTTTTACTGGTCACAATAAAAATGATCTTTTCCTGCTCTTTCTTATCTGCACATGATTTTTCTTTGATTAGAGAGCAACAGAAGTTTTAATGCAAGGCAAGGACTACTGTTAAAAGTACAAAAATCACAACGATGTATCCATTGAAATGTGTTTGGTTCTGAATTCTGTGCGCAGATTCCAGTTCAGTCATGGTCTATAGGCACCAACTTTGCAAATCATAATTTTTAAAAGTGCCTTCTATCACTTGCATACCAAACTACAAAACAAATATACAGAAAACTAAGATTACTGGTTCTAGTTCCTAGGGCTGTATAGGGTGTTTTACAGGTGATTCTTGTTTACTGTGGCAAGTCTTCACATTCAAAGGTATCTTATTCTATGTAGTAACTTTGGTAATTAAGTATAAACTTTTCTGCATTTCAGCAGGAAATAAATTGTGTCTAAATTATTAACTTTTAAAGTTATTCATTATCCTAGGCTGTTATAGCTTTTGTCCATTTCTTTGACTGTGTTTCTTAGTTACAACAGTGACTGTTATACAAGGGTAGTGATAAAAGTTTTTCAAGTAAGAAATTTTAGTAGTGCAATCAAATTTAATGCAGTAATAAATTGAGACAATGATCTTACGGCTCTACATCCCTACTAGTTAAGTGTCTCAACTCCTCCTTTATGACAGATTACAGTTGTAAAAGGCAAATTTTGTGCATTCATTTGACTTAATGGAAGCTAGATGTCAAGAACTGGTATGTAAGTATGCTGAGATGCTATAGCTGGCAGCTGGATGAACATCTTACTGAATAGAAGACAGTGCACTCGAAGACATGGACAAATCTCACATTCTCACATCATATTATTTCTGAAGTAAGGAGATATTAATACATATTCTTTTGTGAGCTAACAATAAGGTAACCACTTTATCCAAAAAAGATCGATGTGATAAAATCGGATTAACCATTCTGTCCTTATGCACAGTGTTGCTGTTTGTATCGACTTGAAGAGTTCATAAAACTGATCTAACTGATCTATATCCCTTCACTTTCTGTATTTACTCTTATGGGGTAAAAGTGCCAGTTAGAGCTTTAACAAATTCCACATTCCTACGCAAAACTAAAAGGAAGTGAGTTTAATTTTAAGTAAAAACTAAGTCAATAATGTTAGTTCTTCAAAAAGTTTTCAAACATCCTAAAAGTCAGGACCTATTTATTTTGGGACTTGGTATGAAGCACCTCAGCCTGCAATTGTTTCAGTAGTCAAAAATAGCCACTGTGAGGGCAGATTTAAAAATTCAGTTTTGGGTGAAAAATAAAAAAATCCGGTTAAAAAATCATCAAAAGCAATTTGACACCCTCAAAAAACCAAGTGACGTTGTAGTAATCTGCTGTCAGTTGGACATCTTTCTCTGGAACTTGCTTAAACCAATTATAAAATACATTATTGCTTAGAGGAAATAGATGTATTAAATATATAATTTTAAAATTCCTCATTAAATGTTATGCAAACTGTGTTGCAATTTTTCAAAACCCAAATGAAAAATACTTCTCACTAGAGAAGTATTAATGTAAAACTGATTTTTCTTTGCCTTATCTCCTGGTTTATTATATTTTTATTGGTCTGCAGCATCCAGTCATTCTGAGAACAAAGCCATCAGTCAAAGATTATCCCTGGGTTATGCCATTCATATGGGATCACGGAGCTGGCGCCTTGAGTGCCGAATCATGGTGGTGATTTTAAGAGGAAAAAATGGAGCTTGCGCTGGGGGTTGCAGTTCAGGCCTGGCCCTCCATGAGGCCTTTCCACATGGCGGGGGTGGGAAGGCCTAGTGAGGAGGATGCACTGTAGGTGCTCTCGTCTTGGTAGCTCCAGCGCCAGCACCAGCCCTTGCGCTGGAGAGGGTCCCCAGAGAGCAGAAGGTGGCACCTGGCGGGGCCTAGCCCGGAGCCTGTGCCCAGCGGCCGTGTCCGGCAGACACGGCCTGTCAGGGCTCCCGTGTGGCGGTGAGGAGAGGGGAGCGCCGCAGGACCAGAGCCAGGAGAGCCGCCCGCCGAAGCGCTGCAGGAGTATTTATATCATAACAAAGTTATCAGGGTGTAACACCTGTTCTTATGTGTTGTTGTTTCCTTCACGTATTAAATACTGGTTTTTTATCTGCAAATGGATTCGAACAATGCCCCTGCCAGAGTCTGGCCTACTCAGTGTTCAGTTTTGCTGTTGATTTGATACCAAATATAAACTGAGGAAAAGTACAAAATCTTAGATGCCTTATGGTATATTGCTGATAAATACTGCAAGGTCAGTAAATAGCTATATGGACAACTAATATTTTGCTGGGGAGTTGTACACAGCACATTGGTTTATCTTGGCACACATCCTTCTTGCAATTCTTGTAAGGGTTAGTTTATCTTACACGTGCGTGTGGTTTGAAACCACTGTGCCTGTGCTAGTGGTTTGAATTGGAGCTGCTGCAGTGAAGTTCAGGCACTCTAAAATGACATTTTCCCCCTTTTTCTAACCTATTCATGCTATTACAGAAGTGCTTATTTTACAGATTGAAATCACTTAAGTGGAGAGATGAAGACTGCAGAAAAAACCATTTCCTTCATAGTGTGCTGTTAGAGAAGGAGGCCTAATTACCATTTTACTTTTTAAGTTTGGCACTCCTTAATATTTATCAAATTCTATACAAAGACTGCTTGCCAATCTAAACAGACATGTCTATGGGAAATAGGATTGGTTGTGTTCAAGTTGAATAGTAAGAGCAACTTGTTTCCATTTGTTTCATCCTCAAGGGTGTCCCAGGTTTACACATCTTTCAAAATGACACTGTGAATTTCTATCTTTAGTAATGCCTATTTAATATTGTAAAGGTTAGCTTTAAAATGTTTCTGAAACAATCCAAAAGGAGCATCTGTGGTGGTTTTTACTCATAATCCAGCTTGCCAATGTTTATTTGGTTAAATATGTTTACAGAAGTAATAGAAACTTCTGTTGTAAAATATTTTTCATTCACTGCTGAAAGCCAGCTTTTCTAGCAGGAAAACAAACTTCATGACCTAATAAGGTGAAACTATGGATTTCTGAAATTATGTGGATCAGCTCTTCTGTTTTAGATCATGTCATGCTTTTTTGGATGGCAGAGTTGTCCTATGGGGATGCATGGAGTTTAAAGGCATGCTTTGGTGGTTGTAAAAGAAAAAAAAAATCAGTTTCTTTCTAAATTTGCACAGAACACACTTGCCTTTTCACAAAGACAGCCTGAGGGAAGCACAACTTTCAAAATATATTAATATTCCACTGTTGAGAAACAACAAAACAAAAAGTAGGAAACAGGTCTCCAGTTTTCCACTTCAGACTAGCAACCTCTTGCTACTGCAAACTATTTTTGTTCTGTGCACCCCTCTGTATCTACATTTGTAATATTAAATTAGATCGGCTGAACTAATATGCATTCCTGGGAAAAATAGTTTGAGGCCAATCTAGAATGTAAGAAAAGAGTTGGCCTTTCCAGATGCTGCCTTGCTTAGAAACCAGGTCTCCATGCAACCTCAAATTTCATGGTCTTAGGATAAAACTCACTCTCACGGTTTCCATTAAACAGAAGGCCTTGCATTTTACAGTGCATCTCCTGCAAGTGCTTCCAGCGCCGCAGTAGAGGATGAGCCCTGCCTCAGAAACAGAGATGGATGCGTCAGCGGGGATGAAAGCAGCTCAGCTCCCCCAGGGAGCTGTTGGCATTACAAAAGCCAAATGATGTGAGCAGACACCTGCATTTTTTAATGTTGTTAAGTGCAATATGATCTGTTTTCTGTCCTAATCATTGTCTTCTGAGAGTCGCTTTGTCTTTTGGGTTGAAATTGTGTCCAAGATGTTTTGAACATCTTGGATGTGTTTTTAAAGAGGCTGATACAATTGGTTTCTCTGCTGCCATATTAAAACCAGACACATATTTTGTGTCTTCAAAAGCAGTGCTGAAAGATTATGATTTTGAAGCAGTATCTTTTTCCTACAAGCTTTTAGTTAGATTTTTATAATACGGAGTAACAATGCAGAACAGAAAGAAACATTTTTGTTAAGAAATTTTAAAACTGTTCATAGCAATGTCAACTCAAGAGCAAAACAAAACAAACAAAAAAGCCAACATGCAACTAGGCTTAGTCATGTGTGGTATGAAGTCCTTCTAGATTGGCAGCTACACACTGAGATACCAGCTGATCTGCTGCTTCTCTCCATTTGCCTGAACAGCCACGATCCCGTCATCCATTGCTATGAGCCCACTGGAGATGTATATAGATTACTATAGACTATGTATGTAGCTTTACTGATGCATCTGTATCAAATTTAATTTTTTTTTTCTTTCTTTTGTTTTCATTTGCAGTGCAGTTACCTGGAGCCTGGTTGGAAGTCTTATTCCCACTATGAAATATTTTATACTGCATGATGACTGGTACTTCTCAGAGGTCAATAGGAGCATTTGGTAGGTACTCATTCACTTGTTCCTTATTTAAAAAAAAAAACAAGAGGAAGGAAGCCATGAGAAATAAAGGCAGTGCTTTGTGATGGCTTATAATGAGATTGCACGAAGCATAAATCAATGACAGCAAATTTAATTACTTATAAAAGCCAATGGATTTCTTGTCATACATGCTGAAACACGTTCTGTACTAGCAATGCTAAGCAATCTCAGAACTCAGTGTTTGCGTATGGAAAGAAGAGATTAACGTACGTAGCTTGAGTGGTGCCACACGATGGCATGAGGGTTGATTAAAGTGCAAATGATCTTGAGTGGTGATTAAAGTGCAAGGCAACAGCTTCTTTGGTTTGTTTGGTCAGCAGAGCAGAACCATCACTGAATTTCTGTTTAATGAATCTGTAAGAAAATGGAGCATTTCTGGCACCATCACTTTCACCTTATGAAATTACCTGGCTCCATTTTGAGAGGAGTACAACCATCCTCTCTGCCTCTCTGAAGTTCTCTTTGGCTCCGCCTCCAACAGCAGCTAGGGAGCTCTAGGCAATTCTGCTGGCATGTAAAAGCCCTAGAGACTCCCCCAAAGGAAGGAGCCCGGAATCCCACCGCTCAGCTACTGCCCTGGGCCTGGCAGCTGAGCCAAGCGCTGAGTGTCAGTGTGTGGGGCTGAAGCCGGGGCCAGGGCCCGCTGCTGTTCACATCATCCTTCTGGGACCTGCTCCCGTGTGCGGACTTGGAGCTGGAGCTGAAGGCCCGCAGGGCTCTGGCTCCTGCCTGAAGAAGCTTCTTCTCTCACGGTGCCTCTTTTAGCCCTGACCTTACACATGATGAGAGTGAACTCTGAAGCAGGATAAAGATTTCACTTGTTGTAGAGAAAGGATACACAGAAGGTAATCTGAGCGTATTATTTAAAAGCTGCATATAAAGTAAAGCTAGTACCAAATGCGTATTTTGGTGGGCCAGTGCTGAAATACTGCATCTAAAATGAGCCAGTGGTTACACTAATATGTTTTTTTTTCCCCTCCTCTGGCTCTTAACACAAAAATACTAATTTATACCAGATTATTTATAACAGAGGATTGGCTGCTAATGCCAGGGCTTTAGTTTAGCAGCTCTTTTTTTAATCGCTCACTATGATAGGACCAGTTTGTGTTTGCTTGTTGGCAGCCTGATTTATGAGCCTTTGGTCCATCAACAACTTACTGAAAAATATATATCGCTACGTGGGCAGAAAATCTATGAGCAGAAGTGCACAGACTTTACTGTATGCTTCTTCTTGTGCCTACCCTTGGAATAACTAAAAGTTTCACTAATGTAATGGATGTTTTGCTAGAAAATAAAGAAAGTGAGAAGGAAACTTGTTTACTGATTTATTGAACAGGAACTGCACTTATCCAGTTTTGGATTTTTCACAATACTTAACCCAATTACGTGAACTGCAAGCGTGTAAGATAGTTCTGACTTAGTGACACTTTACAATTATTCAGAGCAGTGGAAGAATCAAGTCTGCAGACCATGCAAGAGTTCACATCTTAACACAGCTGAAGAGAAAGCAACTTCTCTAAATAAAACACACTGTGTACTTAAAGTGTCTTTTATTAATAAATTAATAAAAACTCAATAGCATCACTGGTCAGCAAAACACACTGAAGACAGTGTGTAGATTGTCTACATATAGATCAGAAAGGTAGCAACACTGCTACCTCGATCGAAACTGGAGAAATACCAGTGATCTTCCATACGTATATCACTTCAGACATATGAAGAACACCAGGCAGAAGAAATGTACTTCCCTGTTTCCCCAATTTTTCCTATTAAATAAGGCAATAATATTAAGCACAGCATCACAGAAACATAATAAAATCTCTAGGTAGTGAGTCCTGATATAATGCCGTGCTCAAAGAGCAACGTGTAAAAATAAACTCCCAAATTTACACTTTGATTCTTTGTTTTGTAAAATAAAAACTCTAGATCCCACGGGTAGGAAAAACAGCAGTAAAGTTTCTGGGAGAATCCCAAAGAGGAAAGCTGCACCTTCAGCCTGTGGTACCATTTGGAATATCCTGAGCATCTGCTAAATGTAGCTTTTGTCTGGAGCAAACCGTTAAGGAGTGGAGCTTCCACAGGGATGGCAGCACTACGGGAAGCTCTGCTGCACTGGGGCCTGCTGCTCTGGAAAGAGCCTGGCTACTAGAGAAACACTAGCCTGGGCTCGGCACTGCATTCACCTCAAAACCAACCCTCCTCACGGAGCCCCGGGCATCACCACCCACCACAGTAAGCCAGGCATGAAGGAGGAGGCCAGGGGACTCCTATCATGACCGCTGGGTTCCACGTGCCCTCCCAGGAGCTCTGCGCCCTCCAACAGCCCTCCAGGCTGGCCTGGCCATCCGCAGGGAGCAGCTACACCACAGTGCAGACTGAGCATGTGTTTCCTGCCCCCTGTACTCACAGCTCACCCGAAGCACAGCGGAGAAAATAAACATGACGTTTAGCTTCGTCTTCTGGATGGGCTACAAGTACCCGTGTTCAGTTACCAAAGCTCAGTTAAAATAACTGACACAACCACAGTCTGTGGCAAGTTACCACAGCATTCTGAGCAGAGCCAATAATGAACAGCTGCATACATTTATTTTCTTCTTTCTTAAAAGAAGTAAAGGGAGTCATTTATCTGTGGGACAGAACATTTCTGAATGCCAAGAGGGAGTACTGCTATGTATGCTTGCCTCAGAGTTTCTCAGCAAAATATATTCAAAGAAAATTTGTTTCTGCTGGGTTCTGCCATCCAGTGTCAACAGGTTGTCTGAAGTGCTGTACCAGCTAAATACACTGCCCCATGGAAAACAGCTTGCATCTAAAAGTTTAAGATCCAGCCATTTGTATGCTGGAAAAAAACTTACAGCTCATGATATACTACAGTACTAATTAAAAAGAAGGGATAATGTGGAAAAGATTTGACTCCTGTGAAGACACAGTTACTGGTGAAGTATAATTCAATTATAACTAGTAATTATAATGCAAAATAGGCATAAATAGGTATTTAATAAAAAGGATACATAGATGAATTCAGTTCTTCCAGCTGCAACACAAATGTAGAAAGAATCAGAAATGGTATTTAGGTTAGTCAAATGCAACAATTTGCTAATATGCTGAAATAAATATATTAAAATGGTGATAAAAATCTAATGATTATTAGCTTAAATAGAAATATTTTAATTACAAAAAGCAAAGCAAACTTGCACTGAATTCTACACCAACAATTAAGTACCAAATTAGACCTAAGGAAATCTTAAAAAAAAATAAAGAAATGTTAACTTCGTTGTTTACAGAAACAACACACTAACGAAGTGGGAAATTGAGTGTCTAGAATACCAAAATTCCTTGTTAGGGGGAATCTCCCCTACATATAGGGCTGATAATCACCAAAATAAACAGCAGCCTATAAAGAAGGAAAACACACGGCGCTGCACTTTCTCCAAACCAATATGAAGCAACTAAGGCTGGCAACAAAGCTGTTTTCCTCAACTGCAAATTCCACAGAAAGTAGGCTGAAGCACCACCCAACCAGTGGAGTGTTTTCTTCCCGGGTCCAGTTCTGGGGACAAAGTCCCTTGTTTTCCGGCCTTCCCTTTACTCACATCGGACAGCAGCCTATCCAAGTTGGAGTCGCTGGCTAGTTTCCTTTTGTCTTCAGGGAGCTCCTCCAGCTCCCCGTAGAGCTCCAGGTTGAGACGGGCCAGCTTCTCCTGCATGCTCCGCACGTGCTCCATCTGCTCTATGGAGCACTCGTTTCCTGAAAGGCACCAGCAAACAGACACACCGAAAGCTTTAGGGAAGGACAACTGAAGGAGCAGACCAAGGTGCCAAGTCAGAGCAGATAGAAAAAAAACATCTTACAACTCGACCTGACAAGGCAAATCTAAACATCAGCCTTACTTTCTGCATGAGTTCATCCTGTTTCACAGCTGAGGTTTCTGCCCACCCATTCGAAATTAATATGTGCTGCATCTAATGATAACCACCAATTGTACTACACTGTTTTTTCAGTATACAGTTGCTGGCTATGGTCTGAATTTGTCTCATATTAAGAGGATCCTGTATTTTTAAATGTAGGTATGACCATAATAAATCTTCTCCCTTCTTTGATTATTCCTGGGGTTCTCTCTTCTGACACCTTCTATATCAGAGAAGCTTCCAGTTTGATTCTGCAAAAGAAGCTGAAGCTAATGTGACACGCTGACCTATCTCTTAGCTTGCAAAAATATATACAAATCTTTCTAAAGAGTACAGAAAAAAAAAAGCGACAGAATCTCCCATAGCTTTTTTAAAACCTCCATCTACTGTAGATCACTTACAATATTAAAATATATGATGCTAAGGCCCAAGGAGTCACTTGTGTTGGTAAAAAGCAACCTAATTTGGATTCTATAAGAGTCATTGCTGAGATTTTAGACTCTCAGCAATGACACAGGGAGTGCGCTAGGGTTAATATGGTACAAAATCAGGTACTAAAAGAGATCAAAATAATTTCTTACTACATTTAGACTATATGTACTAATGTTTTAGACTCAGTATCTTGGATCTATAAGGCAAGGTACTGCCCTGAGTGAGCTGGGTTGGCTGGAAGGCACCAAGAAATGGTGCCTGAACCAGCTCACACTGAAGCCAAGCTCACAGGTAACAGGGTTACCATTTAAAAATGCAGTCAGATCTTCTATGCTACCCTTAACTTCATTTCATATAGAGACCAATGTGACCAACTGTTCCTCTGTCCATACAGCATATTTGTTTGCAAAAATTACCATCAGATAGCCATAAAAGCAACGATTACGTAAAGATAACCCAGGTACTTGCCAAATGCTTGAAGTTTGCCAGAATGGAAGTCATTCAGGAGACTGAGAAGTCCCCTTTCCATTTCTTGGACATCTGATACATCTGTGAGAAAAGAATGCTGGATTGGTGCTGCCTGTGCCCCTTTGGGTTCCCCTCCTGGAGGTTTAGCTTTTTCTTTTATCACTCTAAAGAAATTAAACAGATTGATTGATTGAACAAAACAAAATAAAACATTACTTTCTGTTTTCCCTTCTGCTGAAGATTTAAAATGTAGGATGACTCTAAAAATGAAATGGGAAATATAAGATGGTTATTTCAATTACTACTTTTTATTTTTTTAAAAAAAAAAGTATGACAAGTTTGTCTTAAATACAAAGAACAGTATCACTATCTTGACAATTTGACACTGCAAAAGGAAGGATTCCAGCAAACTGCTTTCCCATCAGTAGAGGCTCTGAGGAGAGAAGAGCTGCCTTAATAATTCACCAAGGACCCAGCAAGGAATAAGGGGGTGTGAGAATCTGATATATTCCAAAACCAACCAAACAGCATGTGAAAACCCCTTCAGTCCCGAGAGAAACCCCCCACTGCTACTACGCTCCCGTTGTCTACTCTGGGACCAGCATGGAAAACCACTCATTAGAGTCCAGATGACAGAGAAGATGGCCTTGCCCTCAGAGAAGTTTTCTCACCTTCCAACAGCCTCCAAATTCTGCTAAGCCATCACCAAAACCAACCTCCTCCCTGTACACTAACACAGGGCTAACAGAACTATAGAACAAATAGAGGAAAAAAATCTCTATGGCACCCTACTGCACAAAACCATCAGAATTCCTAGATCATAGAGATATTTTCTCAAAATTTTTTACCCAGAGCAGCATGTATCCATGGAAACTATATGTATAAAACGGAACAATCATTATAAACCCAAAGGAACACGCAGCCAATACAGGGACAAAGCACATAATTACCAGCAAGAATTACTGCACTCCATCTTTACGGGTCATCCAGGCATGGACTGCAAGGCTGCATCCAAACCTAACACCAGATGCAGGCAAAAGGGCATTTCTTCCATCCCTAATTTGCCTATTCATGTATCTATGGTTTTTATAATACAATATATTACCACTTCCAGAAACTTCTTACATTTGAAATTTATAATATATATATATATATATATATATCAAAAATAACTATTTAATTAAGAATGTATCCTTGTAACTCCCTTTATTTTCAAATGAAAAATAAAGTATACTTTTCAGTATTTTGAAGTCCATGAGACACAAATGCAGAGAAAGTGAAAATAAATACTCCTACTCTAGTATCACAACAACACTTCATCCTGGCATAGCTCCATTTCTTGACTGGAAAGTTCTAGAAATCATTCACTTTCTCACACCTTGGCTTCCCTAAGCACCCATGCAGCAATGTCCATCTCCAAAATTTAAAACAAAAAAAGTTATTTTCAAAGAAAGGACATTTTCCTCTCTAGACTATATTGTGGGCTACAAGAAATAATCTCATGGTGAATTCAAGAATGTTTTTTAGTCCTAACTCTACAAAGTAGAGAGTAAACTCTAGACTAACTGCAAACACCTCAAAACATCAATGCATTTTTCCCTCAAAAGTAGCACATGAAGGCTTTACAGTGAAGCTATGTACAGTACTTCCACCCTGCCAGGACTGGGTCTTTCCAATACTCTGTCAGCGTTTGGCACGACAGTTTAGTGCTTAATCTTCGGCTGTTACTCACAGGTCAGTAACTCAGCTGCCTCTCCAGCTAAAAGCTCACAGTCAAATCCCTCTCTGCTCATTTATCTGCTTTTTCTGCCACAGCCAAGAAACATTTTCCCACATGCATGAAAATTAACATCCTCAAACTGAAATATAGCATTAATAACAATGTAAACTACTTCAAAGTGTCACTTTCTGAACAGCTGAATGCCTCTTTCTGCATGAGGATACCCAGAAGCTACTGCTGCCCTCAGTGATAGCTCCCCAAACAAAAAACAGCTGAAAATTCCTATTCTAGCTCATCCCATTCAGTTCGTGCCCTTCATTTTCTGTCCCACTTGTGAGCAGTTCCAACCCTGCAGTTATGCTGTGTTCATTCCTCATGGTTGTACATCCAGGGCTCTGCTACCTGCCATTTTACAGTGACCAGCTCTGCCACGTTTGATCCTGTTCTTCACCAACTGCACCAGCCAAATCTTTATCAGTGTGGGCGCACATTGTGTAACATACTATAAAGCTTACAAGACGAGTACGCATGTACCAAATAGCTTTTATTTCTGTTGAATAAAACTGAGTTGTTAAAAAAATCATCAAGTATTTTCACAAATCTGGATTTCTTTTTTTTCATTCTGTCATTCTGTGTGGGCCAATCACTTTGGATCCAATAGTCTGTCCTACATTGGCAGGTTCCTGACTCTAACACTGAGCTTGCAAGATGCCCTCGAGCTTACCGTTTTAACTTTGGTTTCTGCACTGCAGGCTGGGGCGCAGGATTTGAAAAGGCTGTACTTTTACTGACGGGCACTGAGCTTTTCTTAGAATTAGCAACCTGAGCAGGGTGAGCGGTGGAAGACTTGGGGCTCCTCCTCTTGATTTTCCTTTCCTCCATTTCTATTGACTTTTTCCTCATTTACTGCATCTAGACTAATTTCTTGTTCTCTAAAAAAGAAGAAATACAGTTACAAAACATGCAATACAAGCCACATTTATAATAAAAGCAAGGAAAAACAAACAGAAACGTGAACCCTGTTTCTTCAAAGATCAGCAGTCACTCATTTCTTCAAAAAGTGCAGTTTTCAGGAGGAGGAGGCCACGCCTGTCTGATCAGCAAAGGAACCAGAAATTACAATGGACACTGGCTTCTCCCTATGGCACCTACGGTTATACTGAGCTTTGTGCCTTATGGATTACTACAAAACACTGACTCCTCACGCACAGGGCAATCAGAACACTAAGATGATGGTACACATCTGCTGTTTAACTCATCCTTGCCACAACACCTGCCCCGGAACTGGGAGAAGGAAGCATAAACTATCTGAGCTAGGACTACTGCAAAACCACCCAGCTCGGGGACGACATCCATAACCAAAATGTAAACTCAAATACAGCCAACACCCGCCACAGCCACGCAACACCCCAGCGCTATCAGCCGCCCACCGAAGGCACCTCCTTCCCGCTCCCCCACCGCCGCAGGCTCCAGAGCCACAAGCTGCAACAACGACCCCGGTACTTTAACGAGGAGAACCTACGTTAGGCCGCTGCTTCATTAACACGCTGACTCGTGACACCGCGCGTCGCCTTCCACAAGGCAGCGGCCAGGAAAGAGCTGAGGCTCCGGCCGCCGGCTTGTGCGCCGGCCGAGAGGGGCGCTCCAGCCCACCCTCCACAACGGCCACAACGGCCACAACGGCCACAACGGCCACAACGGCCGCCGCAGCCCCCCGCGGGCAGCACCGCCCCGCGGCGGCGCTGGTCACGTGACCGACCCAGGGGGCGGGGCTGCGCGCCCAGCGCTGCGCAAGAACCGGGAGGAGGGCGCAGGCGCGGTGCTCCGGTGTGCGCGCGCCCCTGTGCGCATGCGTGGGGAGACCCGCCCCGCCCGGCCGCGCGCAGCGGGAGGCGGCGCGCGCGGGGAGCGCGCGCGGGGAGCGCGCGCGGGGAGCGCGCGCGGGGAGCGCGCGCGGGGAGCGCGCGCGGGGAGCGCGCGCGGTTCCTGCTGCCGCAGCCGGGAGAGAGAGAGAAGGGGAGAGGGAGAGGGAGAGGGAGAGGGAGAGGGAGAGAGGGAGAAGGGGAGAGAGGGAGAAGGGGAGAGAGGGAGAGAAAGAGATGGAGAGAGGGAGAGAAGGGGAGAGAGGGAGAGAAAGAGATGGAGAGAGGGAGAGAAAGAGATGGAGAGAGGGAGAAAGAGAGGGAAGGAGGGTGAGCGAGAGAGAGAGACGGGGGAGAGAGGAGTGAGGGAGAGAAAAGGAGAGAGAGGGAGGGGGGGAGGGAGAGGGGGAGAGAGACGGAGAGGGAGGGAGAGAGAGAGAGAGGGAGAGGAAGGGCTGTTTCTGGGCGGTATTACAAGCCACAACGACATTGCAATAATAGCGGTTATAGTAAACATTTGCCGGTGCTGTTGGCATGTAAACTGTGGGGACGGCTCCATGTGCTACAGCATGAAGCTGCCAATGCCCGGCCTTCGCTGCGGCCGCTGCCGCACCGGGCGCTCCGGCCCGGCACCGAGGCTGGGGCTCAGGCTCTCCCTGGCTGCCCCCGAGGAGACCCGCGTTCCTGAGCCCTCACAGCCCGCCGGGCAGGAGCCGCGTGCTCCTGCGCCGCGGGCAGCTGTGCACCCCCGCCTACCACTCTGCAAACGCATCTCCAGCCTCCTAGTGGAAATGCTCTGTGAAATGCTTGTGAAATGCTGGGGGAAGCCAGAATCAGAACAGCAACGGAATTCCGTAACTCTTCAGGTGTCGGAAGTGTTAAAAGATAAAAGGACAGCAGAAAGGCTAGGAAATGCACTGTGTTTTCTTTGCAGTAGAGTCCAGAGATCGAGGAGCTCAAACACGAACATTTCTGTAGGTGGGAGGCCTTAGTTTGATGCTGGATAGATGTTTGTCAATGGCAGTCTCTGTACTCCAGATGGCAGCAGCAGTTCACACTCTTGACCTCTTTATACCTTGGCTTTTTTTTTTTTTTTCCTTTCTCATCACTAAACAGAGTAAAAACTTATTTAAAAATAGCTTTGGTATAACAATTATTTTCTTAATATTATCCTAACTGTTATTTTACCAGTATTTGTAATCACTTACTTTCAAGAGAGTTTGACAGAGCGGCAGAGGTATCTATGCTTTATTTCTGATCTCTTTGAAAGACATTGCCAACTTTACATCTTGAATATTTAATAGTTTGTTTTATATTATACATATTAGTATTGCTTTTGTGAAAGCATTTCCCCCAAAATCTTCTTTATTGCTTAGTAATTGTTCTCAAAATGTACGAAACAAAATTAGTATAAATGTAACTGTGTTCAGTTTAACTGCGACTCTTACTTCCAACTTAGAGATGGCACCAATTCCTCACTTCTTTCCTGGAACCCTTTCTGATTACAAAACCACTAAACAGTTTAACTGATGCTGAACTGAATAGCTTTCTTAAAACTGTAAAAGAATCAGTGCGCAAGTTGAAGTATTTCTGGAGAAGATGGGGAATTAAGCTAGTGATAGCTAAAATCTCATATTCTTAAAAAAAAAAAGGAGGGTAACTATGCTAGAAATGTAAGCTGAGCAGGAGAAGGGAGAAATGCAGAGGATACGTGCAGTTCAAGTGTATGGATAGTCCTTGATACTGCCTGCCTTTATGCAGGGGTCAGAGAGCAGTATGTTGGGTTTCAAGCCAACAGTCAGCTTTGAAGGCCTGAAAAGGGAGGACACAGAGTCGCCAGGGGTGGGAGGCCCTTATGAAGATCCTCTAGTCCAACACTGCAACACCCACATCCAGTGTTTGACCATCCTCACAATAAGTAGAATTTCCCGTATTTCAGCTCGTGCGTGTTGGCTCTTGCCTGTGAGCATATGCCACCAAGAAGAGTTTGGCTCCATCTACTGTGCCCCATCAAGTATTTATACACATTGGTGGGACCCCTACCCCCAAGTCTTTTCTCTTCCAGGGTAAATAGTTCCGGCTCTCTCAAGCTGTCCTCATATGGAAAATGCTCCAGTCCATTAATCATCTTTATGTCTCTCTGCTGGACTTGCTCCAGTGTGTCCATGTCTTTCTTGTACTGGGGATCCCAGAACTGGGCACAGCACTTATATGCTAAGTGCATTTGCTGAGTAAAGGGGAATATCACCTCTCAGCCCGCTGGCAACACACTTCCTAATGCAGCCCAAGAGCCTATTGGCCTTTTTGCCATAAGAGCCCATCGGTAGCTTCTGCTCAGCTTGTTATACCATCACCTCTGGATCCTTTTGGGCAAAGCTGCTTTCCAGCCTGTACTTGTGTGGGGG
This sequence comes from Tinamus guttatus, assembly GCF_059628265.1. Classification (NCBI taxonomy): domain Eukaryota; kingdom Metazoa; phylum Chordata; class Aves; order Tinamiformes; family Tinamidae; genus Tinamus; species Tinamus guttatus. The sequence goes on along the minus strand of NW_028288870.1, from coordinate 978,499 downwards.
GTTATTCCTCCCCTCGTGCAGGACTTCACATTTTCCTTTGCTGAACTTTGTGAGATTTCTGTTGTCCCATTTCTCCAACCTGTTGCGGTCCCTTTGAATGGCAGCACAACCATCCACTGCACCAGCCACTCCTCCCAGTTTTGTATCACCTGCAAACTTGCCGGGGGTGTGTTCAGGCCCAACATCCAGGTCAGTCACAAAGCTGTCAAACAGCGTTGGACCAGTATCCCTCACTAGGCCGCACGACTAGTAACTGGCCTCCAGAGGGACTTCGTGCCTGCGATCGCAGCCCTTTGAGCCTGGCAGTTGGGCTTGTTCTCAGTCCACCTCACCGTCTGCTTATCTCGTCAGTTCTTCATCAGTTTGACAAAGAGAATGTTATGGGAGACTGTGATGAAAGCCTTGCTAAAGTCAAGATAAACAGTTTCACCAGCTACTCTTGTCTTGCCCAACATGCTAATCACTTCATTGCAGAAAACTACCATGTTGGCTAGGCACAGTTTCCCCTTCGTAAATCTATGCCAACTATTCCCAAACAACTTCTTGTCCTTCATATATATGGATGTCCAGAATTATTTGCTCCATTATCTTTCCAGGGGTTGAGATGAGGCTGTCTGGCCCGTAGTTCCCCAGCTGCTCCTTTTTGTTCTTGGTGAAGAGAGGAATGACACTTGCTTCCTTGTGTTCCTCAGGAACCTCCCTGCATCACCTGGCCCCTCAAAAGCAATTGAGAGTGACGTGGGCTGGCCCCCTAAGTGCTCACAGGGGCATCCCAGCCACTTGCATGCACTTGTGCCAGGCCAGTTGTTTCAATGTCCCCTCTTCCACTGTGGGTAAATCTTCCTTGCTCCACACTTTCCCATTGCTCTCATGAGACTGGGGCACCTGCAATAAGGCTGGTCTTGTCAGTAAAGACCAAGGCGAAGACCACCTAGTACCATGGCCTTCTCTTTGTCCTTTGTCACCAAGACCCTATTCCCACTCAGCAGTAGTTCCACATTTTCCCTACTCTTCCTTTTGCTGCCGATAGGTTTGTAGAAGCCCTTCTTGTTATGCTTCATATTTCTTGCCAGATTGAGCTCCTGGTGAGCTCTGGCCTTCCTAATCCCCATCCTTGCCTGCTTTCCCAGTACTCTATATCCTTCCTGTGTAACCTGTCCCTGCTTCAGCCTGTGACACTTCCTTTTTATGTCTGAGTTTATTCGGGAGCTCTTTGTTCATCCATGCAGGCATTTTGACAACTTTGTCTGATTTCCTGCATGTCCGGATGGCCAGTTCCTGAATTCAAAGGAGGCGATCCTTGAAAATCAACCAGCTGTCCTGAATCCCTCTTCTCTCCAGATGGCATCCCGTTCCAGGCAGGTTCCTGAGCAGGCCAAAGTTTGTTTTCCTGAAGTCCAGGGTTGTGATTCTGCTTTTTGCTTCATTTTTTTTTCTCCTTTCATCATGCTGAACAGCATCATCTCATGGTCGCTGCAGCCAGGACTGCCTGCAGCCTCCACCTCCCCAATCAGTTCTCATTTGTTTGTAAGTATGGGGCCCAGCAGAGCGTCCCCAGCTCTCACCTGGCTCTTCACCCATACCAGGGCAGAGCTCCATACAGCCTGGCTGCTCCGTTACATCCTGGACCAGTCCCCCTCCTTGCTGCCAGCCTGTCCTTCCTCAGGAGCTTGTACCCAGCCGCAGCAGCGCTGCACTGAGTGCACTGTCCTGCTGCACCCTCGATGAGACTGCGGCCCTATGCTGCACAGAGACCTCTCTTTGCTCCGTGGGCTACGTGCCTCCATGTGGGAGTGCTTTGTTGGCAGGTCCAGAGGGGAGGCCACTTATGCTGCTTCCCTGGAAAAGGTGAGAGCTGCTGCCATGTGCTGTCCTCCTGGCACCTCCTTGTGTGCCTCCGTGCACTGCCGGGGTCCCTCCTCTGCTTTGCTTGGTTCTCCAGGTCCCTCCTGTTCACTGCAGTGGAGGCAACAATTAATGATCTCATGAAAATAATGAACATTCAAGACCAGAACAAAGTATTTCCTGAAATCTTACTTTGTGAGCCTCCAGGTAGCGCAAACTTCCCCAATTCTGACCAAACTCCATGTCTTCCCTTCCCTTCCATTTGCTTCCTTTCCTCTTCCTTCCCAAAGAAACTCTTCCAATAATCATTTTTATTTGAAAAGACTTCATTTTTTTTAAAGTCTTCTTAATTCATATGATTTATATTATGATACATATTATTTATATTCTGATATATACTATGAAATTTAGTCCAAACACACCACACTAATCCACAGTTGGAAAGTGTTGTAAGATTATTTTTCATGAAAAGTAAACATATCTCAGTCTTTGAGATTTGAAATTCAGAAGATCCTTGGACAGTATCAGGGATAAATAATGGGGCAATTAGCAGTTTTCATTAAACAAGAAAGGTCCACTGTTCTGTCACACAACCTCATTCCAGTGACAGTCCCAGAGGGTTTACTGATCCAAGCTCTACATTGAATAAGGAGGAATCTGTTTCTACTTTTAGTTTGAAACAGTTATTTGCCTTCTCTGTCCTTCATTTCAATCTTGAATTACTTAGCAGGAACTTAAATTTTCAAGGCAGGCAACATTAGCAGGGATTGCCTACCTAGCTACTGTAATTAATAAGCTCAGGCCCCCCGAAATCTGTTTCTTGTTGCTGTCTCTGTTGCAGAGGAACTCAGACAATTGCATTTCTCACCATTATTTGTCTCTTCCTTGCAAATATAAGGACATTTGATAACTTTTTTTGAATTAAATGCTTAGCAGATCTTGGTATTCTATGGTTAATGATGTTCTGCTTGTGCAGAATAAAGCAAAAAGGTTTAACTATTAGCATGGAAGGTGACTAGGTATTCTTTGTTTCTATTAAAGTAGTTAAAATATAATATATTGTGGCCTTTTATGATACATGGAAATTATTATTTCCATTTATTTTATCAAATTAGTGTAATCTTCATATTCAGAAAACAGCTGGATCCCACGGTCAACCCTGCTGCTGCTTAGTCTCTCTTATGAGGGGTCAAGTAGATTAACTGAGTTACCCTCATAAAACAGAGTACGAACAGTGTGTGATTTGCCCTGGAAGGTCTCAGAAGAGCCCTACGGTGCAAAGCAGCAGGTACCATTTTGCTCCGATACTTCTGTTATCACTGTGTAGTACATGGTATTAGAATTATTATTAAAATTTCTCTCTTACTCACTTTTATATCTGATATAGCAGAACCTACAAGTAAAGATAATTGGAAAGGCATCTCTTAGACTTCATTATATGTTTTCATAGTGAAAGCAATTTTATGGTGAATAATTGATTTTTCATAAAAGATAATAATATGTTAAGAGTAAATAATCAAAGGGATGTGGTCCTGATTTGATACTACAAATTCCGCAGATAATTGTTGGCTGGAATCAAATAATTATGTTGTACATTCACTAAGAGAAAATATGCTTTATCTCCACTTAGATGAGCTTTTGCATAATTTTGTATTGTGGCAACGATTCACAGATAGGAAACTGCTTTTTTTCCCTTTATAGGTCTTTTCTCTGACAACTGCAACAAGCATTACATTGGTAGCATTTGTATATACTTGCTCACTGAAGCCCTGCAAGGGGAACTCTGCTTTAATAGGAACAATCCTATTGTTCAAGAAGCAAATTACTTAGTTAATTGAATCAGATTTTATTTACATGTATATCTCATTACAAACTAGAGACTCACCTTTGAAGATGCTTTGAAGAAGAACTTCAAAGAAAAAGAGTCTGTAATTTGTATTGAGATATACATGCAAATAAAAGCAGATTCTTCTTTCTGAAAACCCCACTCAGTTAACACGGGGTGGCAAGTAGGTTCTAAAGGCTTCCAAGACGGTGATGAAAGCTTCTTGTTCAGGTTTCATCTCAGATGTATTTCTTAAGGTGACACTTGGTACCTCATGACACTGCTGTGTTGTCACCTTCCAAAAAATGCATAGTATGAGGCATACCTGTTCCTACAAAGTACAGTACTTATTTTCTGATTACAATGAGCAGCATGACAAAGTATGTGTGTATTTATCATCAAGGTAAATGTGCAGGAAAAATCAGCAGAGCTGAAATGAGACATGGAGGAAATGAATTAACGCTGCAAATAATATGGTTCATGTGAATTTGGCACAACATGTGTGTTCCACTTTATGGAATGATGACAGATTTGCCCTTAGGAAACTTCTCTGGAAAAGTGTGTGTGTATATATTTATGCACATGATTTGGATATCTGAATGAATGAATATAAGCCTATATAAATATTTAGGCTTCTACATTGCTAGTGATCTATACTATATTCTATATTATTATTGTTTCTCTAACATGAATAAAGAAACAATACATACGAGCACGAGTAGTTTAAAACCTCCAGAAGTATTTTGTGTGCATTCTGTGCTGACTTACTGAAAAAAATCAATACGCTATTTTCCAAAACATTAACTTGCTTAAAAATTACAAGAATCTTGTGCTAAAGTGTGCATGTTGAATAAACTACTTCCTCAGGCCAGCAGGATGGTGATTCAGGCAACAACATGGGACTAATGAGAGGAGGAAGGAAGCAGAACAGAAGAGACCTAAAGAATCACTCAGGAAGCAAGATCTTCCAGGTTATATTTAAGCCTGCTGCTGAAGTCGGATCACTGCTCAAGAGTGTTCCCTCTCAGTTTGCCCCAGTTTTCTACCATAAACCTACATCTTCAGCTCCTTGCTACTCTTCTTCTGTGACTTCCTTGACCAGTCCTGCTGCAGCTTTCCTCCCTTCCAGAGAGATCTGTTCCAGTCAGGCCTCTTCTCCTTTTCTTTGCCCAGGAGAATGTCTCTTCCAGTCAGTCCTCCTCTCCAGCCTGTCTCTTTGCCCTAATCGTTGGGTTCTACTGTCGTCCCACTCAGTCCACAACCGTCTGAGATAATCTCCGCTGGATCTGGGAGATCCCTAGGAATGAAAGCTGGATATACTTATCCTGACACATTTGATGAATTCTGTTGTTTTTAGCAATAAGAACAACAGTCTGTAAGAACACAGACTGTAAAAGCAGCCCCATTGGTAAAAGCAAATACCACGTAGCCCAATGTCCTAATTCTAACAGCAGCCAGCAGCAGATTGGCCAACAACCAACAGAAAACTTGAAGAAGGTGGCAGACGTGTCTCTAAGTACTTTTCAGGTTTCAACAAATTTGTGGCTCAGATGTTGTTTCTATGAGCACAGCAACGCTCAGAGTTGCTCCGTAGGTTTAGCCTCTGTGAATGTATCCAGTCTCTGTGTGAACGTCTGTGGAAACTTCTAGCATCCACGGCATTCTTTGGCAGGGAGTTCCACAACTTGACACCACACTGCATGACTAACCACCCCTCTTTCTTTGTTGTTAAGACACTGAGAAACCAAGGGTTGCTGTTACCCTGCAGAAACCCCACGAATTACATCTCTCACTAGGGTGCACCCACTCTGTGGCTCTTGGGAGCCACTCGTCAGGGCCCTGAGGGCATCAACAGGCCTGGATGGCCCTGAGCAGCCCCACCTGAGGCTCTCCCAGCCACTGCGCCCACCCCACGTGCCCAGGAGCTCCTTCAGCTCAGGCCTGGGCCTTCAGTTCCTAAGTCATGGCCTAGGTGTGCCTCCTCTCAATCCTGGCTGCAGTTCCTGGCTAACCCTTTGGACATTTTATTGTGTCTCTATCCCGATTTCTGGCCCAGTTTCCTGTTGCTCCTGCCTGGCTTTCCCTGGACGTAGGTCACTGCTAACTACGTTGGGGACCTGACAGACACTGTTGCTGGCACCTGGCTCCACCTTGGTTTGCTGTGTTCCAACCCTGTGGGACATCATCCCATCGTTGAGGGTCTGGCCTAAGCTGGGATTGTCTCCTCACTTTGCTTCCCAAGGTTGCCTGGGTGTCACAAATTCTTTGAACAGTTTTCCAGAATCCCCTACCTTTCTTTTTGAAGACACACCTCTAGATTTCCCTGATGGATAGGAAAAAAAATGGATAGTGAGCCCTCTTTTTTGAGTTTATAGTATTTTTCTAATTTAAAAGATGTTATTTTTTTTGTTCCTGAAGATAATCAAAAATGGTTCTAAAATATATCAGAAATAAGATTGCTGCCGAAGTTTCCTTGCCTGTGGCATTGCTGGGCAAGCAGCAAGTTAACATTTGAAACGGCAAGACCACTGCTGATGTGCCAAAGCGACGGGGTGAAACTTTTTGTACTTTTTCATAATGGAAAAGAAGGGAGGTCGTAAGACTCGCAAAGGCAGGGCAGCCTCGCTTCGCTAAAACTTGCAAGCCACACCAAGCTTCTTAAAGAACTGGTACATCTGTGAAACTCAATAAAGAATTGAGAGATAATCGTAGGGAACTCACCTGACGAAAGGCTGACCGTGGCACAGCCATCTCTTCTTCCTCCTAATGGTACGAAGGACAGGGCACAGCGCTGATGAGCTGAGCAGTGACTGGGAACGCCCCGGCCTGCTCCTCTGGCTGGTCTGTGAGTATCCCTCCCTCCCCTCCCCTTTCCTGGGATGCCGGGCTAAGGGAACTCCTTAGGGCTGAGAGTCCCCTGCACGTTCAGGGAGAATAAATATGCTGGCATCTGCCAGCCCCTTGCAAGGCCGAGAGGTCCCTGGACACTCGGGGTGAGGAAACGCTACAGCGTTTTGTTGGGACAAGCAGGGCACTGCACTTCATTTAGTTGCTATTTACTAATTGAGAAGTTGATTCCTATAACAGTCACGGATTAACGGTGGATGTGGTTACTACAAAGTTCTTGCAAAGATCTCAGCTGAATAAAACCAACTAACTAAAGCCCAGTGGTTGTTGCCCCTCTGGATTATTTTAGTCTCCTTTAACGAACTAGCACAGCAGGCATGCACAAGCAGCAGGTATTTCATATTCTCTGTTTTAAATGAATGAAGATGAAAAAAGAAGATGCCAGACTTTTCAAGGAAATGTAACCGAATGGTTACTACTGGAATTTTCTGGGATGGGGGTGCAGGGAGGAAGAAATCTTTTGGATTCTTTCCAGCTCTTTCTGCACCCATTAAAATATCTTTGCAGGGGAAAAAAAAAAAAAAAAAGCCTGGACAATATCTTGGGTTTCTGAGTCCTAAATCTGTCAGTGTCAGCAAGAATCTATGACATTCACTCGCAGTATCTAATTCCTGTTTAACAGCTTCCTATTGATATTGCTAGTGTTAATATCAATTCCTTTTTAAACTTTGATGTCAGAAGTCTATGCTAGGGATCTAACAGTTCAACACAAGCCAGTACTGCAGGCAAGTGCCAAAATAGTGGGTTTTTTATTTGTTTCTTTTTGGTTTTTTTTTGACAAAGGGCATTTTATATAGTGATTTATTTTGAAATAATAGTATTAATGTGTTCCCTTATTAGTTTGGATGTAAGATGCACAGAATCATTTAAATAGTGTCAGGAAAGCACCTCCTGTGTGATGCTGTCTCTAATATGAAGTCACAGGATCACAGGATAATTCAGATAAGAAGTGACCTCAGGACGTCTATAGGTTGGAGCAAGGCCAGCTGTGAGCTCAGAGCAGGTTGTTCAGGGCTTTATCCATCCTGGTCTTGAAAATCTCCAAAGATGGAAACTGCAAAATGTCCTGGAGCCCAACCAGTTGCTCAGAGCAGGACTATTGCCACATTAGGTCAACTGGCCAGGTCCTGAAAACCTTCAGGTTTGGAAACCTGCTCCAGTGCTGACTATGCTCCTGATGAGGAAGTTTTTCCTTACACAACTTTGATTTGACCCGCTTTTGCGTACGTATCATGTTAGAATTTTTAGTTCTATAAAAGCATACTAATTTTCCACACATTCCATGTATGTTCAGTAGGTATAGGAGCTATTGTACGGTTGCACTTGCCTTCTTTGCGGCTTGTTGCAGGATTTAAATTTTTGTAGCATGCGTTAAGTTTACATAAAGAAAAAGTATTGTGGAATTGACATTACTTGTTGTAATAACTTGATGCTACAGCTGGAAAAGGATAAAGGATATCCCTGGATCTGCCAGCACGCCCAGCATTTCAGATATGTACTCAGCATAGTCCTGAATTGAGTACAGTAATTTTTAAGGTTCTCTCAGAGGTGTAAAACCAAGATCAATGAGAAATGCTTTGGAGGTTCCCCAGTGTTTAATACATTTCTCCTTTAGAATTATTTTCAAGACATTTCTATGTCTTTAAATGCTGGTATGTTGTAAAATGAACAAGGTTTTTAGAAAGATAAGACTACAAGTATCTTACAGCAAATGCTGTGGAGGGGAAGCAGGGAGGGAGAAGACTTTTTGCATAGGAGGATTTCTAATCCTCTTGCTCAGATGCTGTTTGTTCACATGTTAAAATATAATCAAATGATTCCATCTAATCAAATGCATTAACATCTGTTTACTAATTTTATCATAAATAACCTTTCCTACAGTACTATCCCAATGATGGAGTTGAGAAAGTTTGAAAAATGTGTCACTAATCTCCCAAATGTTTGCATGCACACTGAATATTAGACAACAACGAATCTCATGTGCTTTTAAAATACATCAAAATACATCTTGGGAAACTCATTCTGGAAAACTTGCTGAATTATTTTAGCAGGTACTCATTGCATTATGCATGGTTTCAACTGCTCTAAGGTCAGCAACATGATGTTTACAGGTGAGCAAAGCAAAACTCCTGTGAACCAAAGTGTGTAGTAAATTTTAGAAACAAGAACAGAACAGAAAACATTTGACAGAAGTCTACATTGTGTAAAGCCTGGAAGTGATATGTGGAAAGGATTGTTGCATTTTACTTAATCTTAAATTAATAACACCTGTCCTTGGAAGGTACTTCCGCACTTTTCCAGTTTTAAGGATAGAGGAAATTTAATATTGTTTATGATTAATTCAGCACAAGATGATAGAATATGCAGCTTGTATCACAAAGAACCAAAGTACATCTTTTGTTGCTTTCTGTAGCCTCTTTTTTTTAAAACTGATAAATAAATTATTGCAAAAAGGCCAGAATGGAGTGCGACCTTTTCCGAATAAAACAGTCCTAAGGCAGCAATTGAAATAAAATACTCACTTCACTTGGTTTAATAGCTTGGCTCAATGCCTGCTGCAATTGTTTTATTTTCCTTGCCAAAGTTTACATTTAGTATCAGTAGGATGAACTGCTCTTCACTTTGCCCATATGAAACGGCACTGGACAGCGTTGGGAGTTCAGTGGCAAGAGGGACTCCTAACTCAGGGGTTCTGAGAAAGATCCAGCAACTAAAATGTAACTTTTCAGAGCAGTTTCAGCCTCACCTGCAGTGTGCACATACAAAGGCTTGTGGGCATAGTCACACTGCACACACCTTTGAATCTGAAATCATCCCAGTGGGGAGTAGCTCTGTGCAACTCGGGGAGCAAATAAAGACAACGCCAACCACAAAGAGCATGCAGGTGGATGCAAGACAAAAGGATTAAAGAAAGAAAACCATTAAACAACCTGGATCTATATGATCCACCAAGGCTTAAGCACAACTGCAGCCTAATTTCTGTCAAAGATTCCGTGGGCATCACAGACAAGGAAGATTTTTCTTGGTGTTTCCTAGGTGTTTAAGGGAGAATTTGTAGGTTAATTTGTTCATAAATCTTCTGGCTTACAAACAAATGATGCAAAATGATTTTGATAAACCACATAATATTTTAATTTGGGTTATGATTGTATGTAAAAGCTTATTTTCAGATCCCTTTTTTGGGATAAAACTCCATACGCAAAATTATAGGCCTTGTTTGGAAACTTCAGTTCAACTCAAGAAAACCCAGTATTTTTTTCTAGGTGAGAAGATTTGTGAAGGTTATGGCTGCAAATAACTGTGAAGATAAGAAGGTAAACTTCCTTTACTGCATAAGATGAGAGCATAAAAGAGTTTTCAAACTGAGACTGTTAGCTTAATATCCAAGTCGGATAGTGAGTTGCTGGCAGTCTGCAGCTTTTCCTGGTCAGATTTGCATTTGGCCTCAAGTGTCTCCTCTCAATTGCTTTGTAAAATGAACTCCTGGGACTCTTTTCCCTCTCTGTAGTTCAGTGGCTCAGCATAAATACAATTGATAGAGCGTCTTTAAAACATTAAGTGACTATTTGTTCCAGGATGGGAGAAACATCGCTGAGTAGTTCCAGTCGCTGTATGACGCCTCCCAAAGAGACTTGGGCAATTGCATTTGTAATTTCAGACTCCATTTTCTTAGGCACAGACAAACACAGAACTAAAAACAGGCAAAAAATCCTTTCCTACAGAAGATTAATCTGTACAGAGTATTTATATAGCAAAATGTTCCTAAACAATGCATATGCTAAATGGTATATCAGTTTTATTTTAATATTATTATTTTGTTCCAGTAACTGTAATTAACAAAGGAAATTTGAAGGTGAAAGTTTAAAGCAGCCTTCACCGTGAAGACATCAAGGAGCAATAGCAGCAGGAGGGCTCAGTTAGTTCCACAGATATTCCCTGTCACTGCATCCTGTATTCCTGCACAGCAAAGGCTTCTGTCGAAAGGTATTTAAAACTGAAATATATGGCAGAATAGAATAGGCAGATTCAGCACTATTCCACTGAAGGTGGAATATATAGCCTAAAATTTAATTAAAGTATGGGACAGTAGATATTAATGAGAAGACTCCTATTTCAAGACCTTAAGTTCATCTTAATAGAATAAGAAGTTTAAATGAGACCTCCGTATCAAAGTAAATCGAAAAAATATACTATGGCTAAAAGTTGAAAAAAAAGACTATGGCTTTAAAGTTGAGTGGAAAATAAGTATATTGACAACAAGTTTTGGTTATGGATCACAGTAACTGTATTAGTATGCAAGTGCAATTATAACCATTATTAAATTTAAAGCATAGAATATTCAGCAAAGAGCCAAAGTACATCATTGTCAAAAGAGTGTTTAAAGTGTTTTCTATGTAAGCACAACCAGAGGAGATTACATTTGCAAACATTTCTGAAAGAGAGCATAAGGAGTCCTCTGGAAGGAGGCTCAAACACAGCCAGCATTTTTTTTCTTCTAGAAAAGCTATTTCTTGGGCTGATATTCTTTAAACTTTGTTTCACCCCAGAGGAGAAACTTTTCAGAAAAGCCAGAACAGAACCTTTTTTTTTTTTTTTTTTTAGCTGTATTTCACTATATTCAAAAGATGTTTCCTATGTTATTCAGCAAATGGTTATGTGGGTTTTTTGTTTTTAACTGACTAAAAAATGGTTTTGGTAGACATGCTTAAAACATAGCATACTCATAGTCCTCTGAGGAATGCATACTCTGCCAAGTTTGCAAACACTTGGAATAGAAAGAAGGTCTGAGTAAATCTTGCATACCGTGCTACATTTTTTACTGATTTATGAACAACATGCTGATGCTTAGCATGAGTTGTACAATTTGTCTGATCTATGCAATGAAATAAACACAGCTACAGGAATTGAATAATCACGTATTTTGTACCCACAAACTTTGGGGAATATTCAGATAGCAGTACTTGCTAAAAGTCTTAATTTTCTTTATTTTCTCTAGTACCACCATCAATTTTATTTTTTCCTACAAGCTAGAAATTCTAATATTTATGCTTCTGCAACACCCGTCATTCATGTTGTTTGTACTTGTTATAAAGTAGTGGTATTACCATCACACAAGTCATTGAAAATACAAATGTGCCGGAAGTCATAGTCATCACTTTCAGTTTTTCACTTTGGAGGTATATGGATCCTCAACTGTTATTTCATACAGTGTAAACTTTGTGACTCAGTGTGATTTCTCTATAGACATAAAATAACTTTGTCCTTTACAGTCACAGTTCCAAACCATTATTTTTGAATTTAAAAGTATTTCATTATTAGCAATATGCTGGTCTCCAAGATTCATAGGGTATGTAGACAGAAACGTTGAGCTTTGCGGTGTGAACACACTCCTTCCAACCAGTCAACAGGTAGGTAAAATTATGCAGAGCACATGGTAAGAATCAATAAGCTAAACAAGACCTTTTAATGATCTAGCATGGTGGTGGATTCTTCCCAAATAAATACTTTTAAAAGTCAGTTTACCCTCCCCTCCAAAAAAAAGAAAATCTTTTTTTTTTCTGAATTTTAATAAATCACACTGCAAATAATACCCCAAACATAAATAATACACTGAACATTTTTAGGAAATATTTTGTCATTGGCTTTTTTTTTTAATCTGAAGGATTTAACAGGTACCCAAAACATTTCAAAAATTTGAGGGGTGACTTCAGGCAGTGGCAGAGGCTGTAGCAGTTGCTGAGCACTGCCCTGCCATAATTTACCAGCGACTGCTTCATCCATGGTGTAAATCACTGTGAGTAACTGCGATAACTCGCAAGGAAGAGAATGGGAAAATCTGCATGAGTTGAAGGTCTGCCGTGCTCTGCAGCCTGAAGTGCATGTTCTGTCTGTGAGGCACGAGCTGCTGCAAAGTCTCAAAAATCATTTGCCAGGGCTGGCCTACCCCTCAGCTGTGTTCATCAACTGAACCACAGCAGGGCTGCGCACTCTGGGAGCGGGTGCACACGTAATTGCCGCAAGCGCTTTGCTGTAGTTGTAGTAATTGCTCATGGGAAGCCAACGCCTTGGGAAAAGTTGAGTTCTACTGTTGTGAACAGCACAGTTTGTATTTTAGGGGAGCAACTTAAGTGTCTCCCCTTCACCGGCTGTATGGTTTGTCCTGAGCCATTCATTTAGGAACACAATCCAATTGTAGGCCTATTTAAAAGAATGCAAGTTCAAGTATTGTTTGACTGAATTGGTTTTGAACTTCTTTATTTCTTTTTTAGTTAAGGTATTTAGTTAATGAATCAAAATGTAAACTGTATAATTACTTCAAGATATACCACATATAACATGATTAGAGAAGATATAAATGTAGTCAGAGTCTTAGATAAATAAAAATTTCATATGGAATTTACAAAAGCTTTCAACACAAACTGTTCTTATTAAAGCTAGGGACAGCAACAAAAGACTTTGCTCAGCATTTATAATATCTCCATATGTCGAGTTTGATTTTCAGCCTGTGATCACTCCAGCCTTTGTTTTTCCAGATGAAGTTTTTCTTTTCACATTCCTGTCCTACAGTGATTTGTTGTATACATACTGGTAGCTATGGAAGTCAGTCATAATTAATATTTATATTAGTATTTAGATGACTGTAAGTCCTTGTGAGGCAGAAGCCTAAACACTTTCTCAGTTAAAAAAGAGATGAAGTTCCTTTATATCAGAAATTTCTTCTGCCACACAGGAAGTGAAGAACTCAGTTGGAAAGCACAAAAGTGCTCGGCCGCAACCAAATGAAGAAAATCAGTATGGCAGCTCTAGGAATAATGTTACCCATCCATTGAGATAATCTCTCAGCAACGTGGTTTCTCTATAGGCAGATTCAGCTTGGGCTGTTTCCATTTTCCAAGAACTGGAGTCCAGAGGCGAGTTGTCCCTGAGCCCCACACTACCATAGTGTCTGTCATCTCTTTGTGCTGTAGTTCTGTTGAAAACAAGATCAAAAATATCTAATCATCACTGTGGGCTTTGAGCTCTGAGGGGGGTGTAATGCTATACTCCTGCTTTCATAGGCTCCATGATCTCCCAGATGCTTTTCTATTCACACCCTAGATTTTTTTCCCCACCATTCTGCTCCCCTGAGAATGATACTGCGTATTTTTGTGGCTTGAAGAGCAGAAAACGAGAGCAGATTTTCCTGCAATTTCTTCACAGCAGGTCAGCAGTCTCTCTTTATGCAGCAGAGCTGGAGCAGCTCAGTGCTGGCAACTCGAGGTGCTTGTCGAGCAGCTACAGAACCCAGAAACAGGCCTTCTTTTCTAAATCCACAAGGTTATTTTCTTAAGGATTTAAAGATGTTCTTCAAAACTGGTATTATTACATCCATCTTCACACTCTTGCCTCTAATGATCAGCTTTTTGTCTGTTCAGCGGAAGTTATTACGGTGTTTCATAGCATCCCTACCACGCTTAGAGAGGAACACAGCTTGGGATGAAGACCCCTGAAACATTGTCTTCAGCTCTCAGATACCTGCACAGATTGAAGGTACTAACCAGAAGCAGAAGCTTGATTTTTTTATTTTTTTCAAAAATAAGTCAAATCCTATTTTATATAAATCAGAGTATGAAAAAAAGAGAAATATATATGGTTTCAGATGAAAAATTTTACTCTTGTTATTAAAACTCTTACTGTGGCTAAACCAGAAAAAAAATACACAAGCTTCTGTAAGCTTCTGCTGCATATCTCATAGGCTACATGCCAAAAAGCCTACGAAGTGCATAGGTTACATGTCATATATCTATCTCTACCAGCTTGTCTCATCCATTGAAGGTAAGCCTAGCCTTTTTCAAATTCTGTTGTTCATTTAATGCTAAAAGATGTGAACTCTTCCAGCAACTCCACTTCTCTGCTCATAGCGTGCAGCTTAAAGAAGCATCTGAGCAGGGAGTGGTGTCCCTGCTCCTCTGTTTCCCCCTGCTCACTCCTGACCTCGTCCTACAACAATTTTACTTGCACCAGCTCCGGCATTTGTTAAATCTCTCATGAAGGTGATTCAACTTACTAACGAACACAGACAGCTCAATAATGTAACAGACTAGGCCCTTTCTGTATTAACCAAATGATCTGACGTGGCACAGAATTTTCTAGGGGTGAGAGCAGGCCTGGACCATGCACTTGCGAGCAAGAACGGAGGAAAGGAAGCAGGAGCGGGAAAGTCCTTCTTTTGGTGGCAAAGGCTGTGAGATCTGCCTGGTTTTGTTGTTGAATCCTACTCTGAGGCCATTACAACTACTGCTTCCTTCAGGATATTGTTCCTGTTGCAGTAATGTTGGTTGTTTGCTTGCACGATTCCTAACATGGCTTTTCCACAAAGATAGCTGTGTAAAGATAGAAAAATGAGAACGGGGTTGAGAATTTTTAAGCTGCCAGAACACAGAGTGCTGACTCTTGCACTTGTGTAGATGTGCAGAGCTCTGGAGCTCTGCAAAGCACAGGGACCAGCTGGCAGAACAACCCCCCAAGTTCTAAACCACAGGCTGGACAGATTTGAAGAATAAGTTAAGTTAATGTTAGGATTGAGGGAGGAGAACAGGGACAGAAAAATCACTGGAACTGGTGCACAAAACCACTACCCTTCTTTTAAAGTAGCATTCAGGAAAATATTAAGCTCTTGTACTGTGGAAGTAGGAATACATTTGCTGATGAGCGGGTTGAAGGTGTTGGAGTTACATTGCTGGCTTTGCGCAATGGGGAAGGTAGCACAGGGGAGGACACAGCAGAAGTACTGCAGATGGAAGCAGGAAAGGGAGCTCAGCTCCAGGCTCCAAGCAGGTCTATGATCCCGGAATAAGCCGGAAAGGGAGGTCCTGGGACTGACACAAGTCTGAAACCATCCCTGACACCCTTTTCAGAGAAATAGCACTTTGTAAGTAAGCCATATCAGAGAAATGTCTACCAGCAGCTCAAAAAAATCTTTTATTAGTTTCAAAGGAACACATACAAGTTCCATTTTTGGACAAGGAGGGAGCCTTCTGAGCTATGCTGGATAAGGATCCCAGTAAACAAGAAGACCAGTAACTGGCATTGGCAAATTGGAAGAAAAGGGTTAATCAGAAGTTCTACTGCATCATCAACCACAGGGGATCTTCAGTCTAGGATGCTGGTGTGTAGATTTAAGGAAACGTAGTAAAACACCTAGCATTTTTCTGTGGTAACTGATTATTTGCTCATATTTATATACAACAAAATAAGTGTGCAGTCTTGAGTGACAGATTATGAAAGAATATGGATAAAACTCTGGCACCACTGAAATGAACAGCAACATTCACGTTGACTTCCTCAGATCCTTGTACTAATAATATAAAATGTGAATGTACTTAAAGTTCAGCAGAATTTTGTTAAGGAGTCAGATTTACTCCCCATTTTCTGCACATCTTATTCAGGCTTGTCTGGAAAAGTTTTTTGTTGAAGGCAAGAATCTATCATAACTGAGAAACTGGGCTCTTTCAACAAGAATGGAAGCATCCACATACTTTTGGTTAACCAGGAAAGAATAAAATGTCATAAAACATCTTTCTCTTGCAGAATTGCCTCTATTTTAAGCCTACACCAAACTTGTAAAGCTCAAGGGCCAAAGTGACTCCAAAATGCAGAAGCTGCCCATGTGCCCAGAACCCTGAGCTCGCTTTCTGGATTACAAACCAGAGCCTACTAGTAGTTCTCAGGGAGAACTGAGAACTCAACAAAATGAACACAAGCCCAGCCCCAACATACTGCTGAGTATGTCCAAACAGCAATGCGGTTGTTTCTTCCTAACATACATAGTCGGATAGTTTGAACCTGTGGGCTCAGCTGAAGCTGGTGATCCCAGGCAACCACATCTGAACCACCTGCTTGGCTTGTACCTGTGGTTTCAGGAAGAGCTGCTGGGTAATGCTTGGTGGGTGGCTCAGTGACTTGCTGTACCCCTGTTCTCCCTCTGCTTCTGACGGCCAAATGGATTGCAGAAGTGAGGAGAGGGCAGGGCAGCATTACACCCGCAAAAGGCAGTGAGTAACTTCCACAAGACTTGTTTTCCCTTTCTTGAAATAGAACATGAAGGTTATTGCATGCTTAATTTGGTAATTTGAGGCTCAAAAGCAACCTTGAAGCAAGTAACCTATAATTCAGGCACAGTGAACTTCCCAGTGCGAGCATGGAAATCAACATTGAATTGAAGATCTTGGCAAAGTTTCCACTGTCCTTTCATCCATCCTCTTCCTTTGCATCTCCTGTTTGCAAGAGCCGGTTCCGGAGAACATCTGCCATTCCCAACAGGGGGTATTTGAGGCTATGAGAGTTATAAGACCCTGATTCCCGGGCTCCATGCTGAGCTGCCTTGGTGAGGGCCCCTGCTCCCGCTCAGCTAGTGAGGGAGCTCACAGCAGCCCGCAGCTCCCTCGTCCCCACACGCAGCCCCAGCCCACGGCGCTGATGCGGGGAGAGCGGCAACGCGGCGCGAACCGGCTGCCCCGGCCCCACTTCAGCCCTTCGCCCCTGGGCACAACCTGCTGCTGCTTTTCCATTGCGTCCTCACCGGGACAGGGGGCTCCGCAGCGGGAGCGCGACGGAAAAGCGGCCCCAGCGTGGCCGTGACACAGGAGCATCTCTTGGGGGAGCTGCCTGAAGCTGACAGTGCGGAGGCAGCCGGCGGTGTCCAGAAGAAAGTTGGTGTTTCTGCTGAATTTAGAAATGTGCAATACTTCATTTCAACACATTAAATGTGAAACACTTCATTTTTTTAACACACTAAATATCCAGCTGTAGCAGGGTCCATAATCTCCTTTTCCCTTCTTAAGCCCTGTCCATTTGCATGAGAGGGAACCAGGTCTGAGGCCAAAACTTAGTGGTTACAATTGACCAATATTCATATTTCATAATAATTCAGTATTCACATTTTTCACACCTGTTTTCCTAATTATTCCATACAATAACATCCTGTCCCCAAAAAATAGACCCAAGCAAACTAATGAGAAAAAAGAATATTTTAGAATAAACATCAGATTTTGATTTTTCAATAACAGCAGTGCATTCTTCAATTCAGATTTATTTCCTATCTTGGTTTAACTGTCAGTGTTGGAAATATCTTATTTTTCTGAGATATTATTCCTACCAGAAGTAGTCAGGATGTCAGAGCAGTTCATTTTCCAGTCTGCAAACATAAGAGACAGTGAAATAGGTCCATGGCCACTGCAATTAATCAAATTCACAATAGCTGAGGATCTTGAATACATTTAAGTGCTGCTTAAGTAACTTTAAGCTAGAATTATCCCTTGGACACAAATACTCTAATTTCAGCCTTTTTAAAAAAACTACCTATTACTAAAGCTTCAGGCAAATAAAAAAGAGTATTTCCAAACATGGTTTTATAGTAAGCCTCAGTCTCAGCAGATAAGCAGACACCTGAACTGTATTCTTTGCTTGTTTTCTTCATGGTGTGTTTTAGTCTACTTAGCACTTCCCCTTAATGCTCCTACAGTTTATACATACAGATATAAAGTTACACTTTTCTTAATTCAGATATCCCAGGGCACTGGCTATACTTTTTATTAAATGATTATGCCCAACAAACACGTCTAAGAACTAATGAAAGACATTATGTCCTCAAACAAAAGCAGAATGTGACAGAACGACTGCTCTCCATCCTCAGTTAATCAATATTGACAGCTTCCCTATCGCAAGACTATTGCCTGGGATTCCTTATGTGTTTAACCTCTGATTAAACACCACTTAGCCTGATTGCACCATATTCCCTCTCATCAGTTTCTACAAATATTGCACATATGCATTCAATTTTACTATCTGAAACAGAAAACCAGAGGAAGTTTTCCAAGTTGTGAAGTTATCTAGGGGTGACTTGTTTGGACTGATGTCCGGAGAAGGTTGTTTTTGCTCTTTAACACTAGATTGTGCTGCCCTTTTAAGGTAAAACTTGAAGATATAAACCTCTTTTGCTTAATGTGCGTGAAGAAGTTTCTTGTGATTTTGGCCTATGAGCATCATGTGAAATACTCGTATTTGTTAATTCTGGTGTGTGCCACTCAGTTGTGTGTGTGCTCTTGTGAGTGCCTCTCAAAGTCCTAAAGGCACCAGGGAACTTTGGAAAAACTACTTGGTGGAATTGTTTTCTTCAAGTTTTCCTCAAGTAACTCAGGCTAAAACTACACAGGAGAATTACTACAGTTCACAACACTTTGTTACAAATTATGGTGCCTGAAGAGGCATGGGAAGGACAAATGGATCCACCCTAGCTCCTTCCTCCTCCAGCTGGTTCTGTTACTTTCATCACATACAGTCACCACATATAGTCAGCAGCAGCAGCTGCAGAGGGCAAAGAGAGTTGGCTACGGGATGCAATGGCACCATATGACCACTTTTCTTTTGCAAGTCTGGGACTTTGTTCCTCCTTTTTCACCATGCAGCAGGAATGCAGAGTCTGTAGATGGTTTCCCAGTTAAAATCAAATAGTCGCTGCCGCCATTTGCTGGTGGACTAAATTAATTTTATGGGAAATAGTCCTTTGGGGTAGCCAACTCGGTGAAGTGCACGCTAGTTTTGTCTTAGGGAGGCAAAGGGCAGGAGACTGAGAGGACTAAGAGGTCAGTCTATGCCAGAACTAGGTACATTTGGACTGTGACCCTTGACACTGAGGTCTCCTTCCCCTGCCTTTGAGTAACACCTCCCACTTGAGCAGCAGTAAAGCAGGGGACGAGGCTGAGCTCAGGGGTTGGCAGCGGGGTCCGGGCCGGGGTTTGTGTTGAGCAGCGTGGGCACAGGGACGGGGACGGGACTGGGACCGGGACCAGAACCGGGCCGGGACGTGCAGCCGCCACCTTTGCTGCAAGGCGGCCGGGAAGGGTGAGGCCCTGGCAGAGGCTCCAGTTCGGGGAGCCACAGGTAGGCGGCAGCCTCCTTTGCTTTTCCCAGGTTTGTGAGGCTTTTTTTTTTTTTTTTTCCCTCCTCCTTCTCCTCCTCCCAGCTCTCGCTTTCCGGGTTGGGAGTTTGGTGCGCTCAGCAAAGCGCCTGCCCCGGCACGGGGCTCCCCAGGTGGGGCTGCTCTGGGCTTTTCCCTCCCTTCCTCCCCCCCTTCTCCTCCTCCTCGGTGTCCCTCCCCTCTCCCCCTGGCCGCCTTCCCTTCTTTGTGGCTGCACCCAGGGCGCTTCACCCCCTCCCACGCTTCCTCCTCCCCCAGCTCCACTCGGGGCAGGGAGAGCCGCGCTCTTTCCTGCCTCCCCCCGCGCCCGCCGAGCGGCGCTGCCGCCGGCCCGGCCCGGCCCGGCCCCGGCTCCGACCCGGCCCGCCCGCCCGCACATGGGCGCCCGTCCCGCTCCGCCTGCCCCGCCTCGCTCCTCTCAACTTTTGCCGCCGCTCGGCGGATGAAGCCCGCGGCCGCCTAGCGTGTCCCCGCGCCCGGCCGCGCCGCGATGCCCTTCCCGCTGCGGAGCGTGGAGCCGCTGCGGCTCTGCCGGCCGGAGGAGGCCGGCGCGGAGCCCGCGCACGGCGAGGGGGGCGGCGGGCGCCGCCGCGGCGCCGCGCCGCTCTTCGGCGCGCTCGAGCAGGTCGCCTCGTACGCGCTCGTCTCGCTGCTCATGCAGCTCTCCGACCTGTCCCGCTGCGCCGGCGACATCTTCGGCGGCATCGCCAGCGAGGCGGACGCGCTCTGCCAGCGCAGCGGGCGGCTCCAGCGCCGCCTCGGCGCCCTCGAGGCGCTGCTCGCCCGCCTCGACCACCGCAGAGTCAAGATCCGTGAGTGTCCGCGCTGCGCGGGGCACCGGGGAAGGGGCGGGTGGCGGGGGGCTCGCTGCTGCTCCGGCGCCGGGTGGGTGCGAGGTCCGGAGCCATCGGCTCGGCCCCGGCGCCGTCGGTTCCCTTGTTACACGGGGAGACCCCGGTGAGTGGGAACCGTCCCGCAGCGCAGCGCCTTCCTGCTGGTGCCGCCGGGTCTGTAAGCGGAGCTCCGTGCAGAGCTCCGGGGTCCGGGCTTGGCCTCGGGTGCCTCGCTAGCATCGCTGCGGGGAGGTTCTCGTTCAGCTCCCTCCGAAGGGGCCAACCGCGGGAAGCCGTGCGGTCGCCCGGAGCCTTCCAGGTTTCGTCCCGCTCGGAGGAAGAGTCCTGTAAAAACTCTGTCTGCTACACGTAGTTTCATTCGTGTTTGCCTTGGATGTCCACTGAGCGAGTGAGAGGCTTTCAGCATCACCTCAGCTTCCTTAGCGTGTGCAGCGCTCCCAAGTCGCAGGAACTGGGTCTCTGCTGGTGTGGTAGCGCTGTGCTGGAGTGCGAGCCCGTCCCAACCAGCGCTGCTGCCTCAAGAGCACTGGCAGTGGAAGAAGAAGCCTGCTTTGTGTATGGTGCAATTGAGAGCAAAATTGATTATGAAGGCCTTTCGCAGGGAGACCCAGCAAAAATGGACCTTGTATCGTAACTTGTTCATTTTTGCGGAAATTATTCCTTTTGGTAATTTTTTTCCTTCCTTTGAGGAAGAAACTATCATCACCCTTATTGAAAAGCTGCTTCTGTGGTTCATCAGCTGATGTTTTGAGATATCCTTTTTTTTTTTTTTTTAAATTATGTTTATAACACTTAATGAACAGAAGTAACTTCTCTTCCTCACCAGCACAGGTATAACCTTTTTTTTTCCAATATAGTTTAAGGTTAATTTGAAGGCTAACTTGCACAGGCAAAGGAATAGCAGGCATATTTATAGTAGGGTGGTATTATGCTGGTGTCCTGACACAAAGCAGAATTTGCTTCTCTCTCTTGAAGGGGGGGCTCATTACCATACACTGATGTCATGTACCTCAAGTGGAGGTTGAAAGGAAGCTAGTGCTACACTCTGCAAATCTGAAATTTTATGCATGTCAGGCATTTGGTTGCTTCATAACTTGGGCCAAACAATTATAGATTAGCTAATAAACATTATAACGTAGTTCTTCAAGCTAGGCCTGTTATTGTTTTTAGTTTGATGGGTTTTGCTCTTGTCACTGCAATCCTCCGGACTGGATGCAGTTCTTATGTTTGGCTTGCCCATTGATTTTTAAATTCTTTAGTGATTAGGGTCTCTGTTGTCAAATTTCATTTTGTTTTATTAGTGGTTGCATTGCTGCTGCTAATGTTCAGTTTACTGTTTTTTTTTTCTTTTCTAAATCTTACTTATTAAAGCCATTGAGCCTTCTTGTAAAGCAAGACGGTATTTTACTTGTCTGCCTGTCATAAAGAATTGATATTCAGGCTAACCATGTTGACACTAAATTGGACATTATGTCATGTCACTTCTTTTGTTACATGCTTTCTTCATATTGTAATCTGGCCAGTGAGATTGGGTGTGATGATCAGTTGTAGTTAACGTCATGAACTCATCCATAATGGAAGCTGTCAAGGCTTGTCTGCAAGTTTAGCCCTGTTGCTGGCATTGAAGGTAAATATGTGTAAAACGAGGAGAATGGTTTAATTATACAGGCTTTGTTTGGGAACAGTGACAAGGGTTGTTTCTTTTTTTTCCTTTTCTCTTCCCCCCCCCCTTTTTTTTCCTCACCCCTTCCCGTTTCTGAAGATGCAAAAGTTTCCCAGAGGAAACGGTTGACTGGAGGGGACTCAGAGGAACAAGGACTATAAACTGTTTAACATTCTTTCCAATTTACCAAATATTCCTATTGCTTCTAAACACTTTTTTTGGGGAGAGGAAGGGATGAAATGCATCGCAAACTTGAGCATCAGTTGTTCATCACACATATCTCTTGAATTAATATTATTCAATTATAATGAATAAATTATTATTATTATTGGCACCTGATAGCTTCAGTATTTTGGTTTGGCTGTCGAGGGTGCAGCACATTGTACACCTGCTCTTCAACCCATGGGTGATTTCTATATGAAGAAATGGTTTCTGTGTGTGCAGTGGGGCCAAGAAAATGGGGACTGAAGGATGATTTTTTGATTACAGCATGCCTTTACGTGAGGGGGACCAGAGGGACCTCTGATATGGGTCCCAGCCATTTGTTAGGAGGTAGCCGTGGGCAGGCAGCTGATACATGAAGCTATACTTTGTATATTCCCAGTGCTTGGGAAAGTACATACTTTGGAAACATGAGGTGTTTTGGTGTGAATTATAATTTTATTTCAAAATACTGTTTCCACATGGAGTCTTTCAGCCCTGGTGTTTGCTAAAATTTGTCCATCGCTCTATTAAGGCACACGTGAAGGGGAACAAAGACATTACACAACTCCTTGCCTGCAATTAGTCGTTCTTTACACGGTCATGAACTGCCTGGCCATACAGTATGTTCTTAAGTGTGTGCCGCACAAACATGCTCCTAGATATTGCTGTCATACATAGGTATATGTCTGTATATCATATCTATAAATAAGAGTACTAGTAGTTAAAAAATCTTGAAAGAGTCCAATTTTTTTCTGTTATATACTCTTTGTTATCATCCAGTGACTTGCATGTGTTAGTTAAAGCACATACAGTCGTTCCCACGCGCACACAGGAACTTCCAGTTTACCCAGATGGGTTAAGGATGTTCTGTGTTGCAGTAGGCTCACACAGCTGCAGTCCTTACAAGGCGGAGGGTTCTCTCTTATTGAGGCTTTGGATTTCTGTAGTGTTCTTCAACTGCAAGGCCTGCTTTCCTAGTGTGTTACACAGGTGTATCCTGCGTTCTCGGGTAGGTTGTGGCCTTGCGTGTGCTTCAGGGTGCTGAAGGAGTCATCAGTTGTGGGGGACCTTGCAATCATAACTAGTGCTCTGCACTGGTGGTGCCTCACTGGCATAGGTTGGCTCTTGGTTTGGTTTGACTTAAGCTCTTTGTTTCTGGTGATCAAGGACCTGCCGTTTGCATCATCTGACTTAGAACCTTGCAGCTGATTTTTTAATGTAAGGGTATTTTAAGGCCATCTAGGAAAACATTTTCTCAAGACTTATTTGAGGTCTTCAGATGAGCAGAGTGTTGTGCTGTAAGAAGGGACATGAGACATGTCCCCGTGGGGCCAATGACTGGTTTATAGCTCATGGTGGTGGGAGGCGCTAATGGCTAAAGGCGGTTTATAAAATATAAGTACTGTACGTGGTACTGGTGAACTTAGTTAAACTGCAGCAGCCACTTCCAGAAGATTAATTAGATTCAGTATTATTTTAATACTCTTTCATCAGGTCTTCATTAAGCCTAAGTGCATCACTGTGTTTTGTGTGGTGTGTTGCTGTATATTTCCAGCACACCATCTTCATACCATAGCTTGCACCCTAGAACTTGCCGAACAGCTTTTCACCTCCTAGGCACTGTGCATCTGTATCTGCGACGTAGCATTAAGTGCTGTTGTTTTCCTGTCTTTTAGCACTTAGGCATCAGGCTGAAGAAATGCCTCTTAGAAGCCATCAGGGCACGTATGAGGGCAACAGAGCTGCTTTGGGAAATTACAAGGCAGCCCTTGGAAATGCTGTGAGGCCCTGAACAGTCACTGTTCTTGTAGGGAGTAGAGGACGACACTTCTTCCATGCATATTCTTCCACAGCCAGATATCTCTGCAAAAACTAATATTGCCCTTCTTTTCAGTGGGCCATAATGGTCTGATAGTCTGGAAGGCTGCCCCTGCTGTCCCCTGTGCTATTGTTTTTTTTTTTTTTTTTTTCCTCCTTTTGGTCTTTCTGAAGACATGTTTGAGAAATGCTGGTCGGTGGACGGAAGGATGATTTCTGATTCAGTTTCTCTGGTAGTAAGAAAGGGTTTGGTCTGTTGTACCTCCTGCTCTAACAACTAGAAACTGATCCTGTGGGAGGGAGGAAATGCTACCTCCTAATTACTGTTGTTCCAAATCCTCCAGTGTTTGGTTTTAAAGGCACAGCATTGTCCTTTTATGTTCATGTGGAACATATGCATACATATGTGTATATTTTTTCCAAGTCCAAGCACGCTAATCAAAGGGAGCTCGGGGGATGGGGCATATGGCTTTCTGTTTATCTGCATGATGTAAGGACAATCCAGTTTACCCTCCGTCTCCTGCTATTTTGTTTAGTAAGTATTTTCCACTCTTTGTGTGTAAGGCAGTGCTGGAGCACATTTCCTGCTTTGGCTGAACAGGAAGCTTTATTCAGCTTATTCCTAGGGAAACCCCTCCTCCATCCCTCACCACCAAAAGTGAGCGCTCTGCAGGCCGCGCTCGGCCCTGGCCACGGGTCGGCCCGGCTGCCTCGCGTTCTGGGCCCTCTCTAGCCCTTGGAGTAGGGAAGGATTGTATAAGGGAGGACATCCTTGTAACAACAGAAGGAAACCCTCTTTAAAAAGCAATAGAAAACACACATGCACCCTCCACCGCCACCAAGGCATGCAGTCTAGGAAAAGATGAGGAAATCTGTTCTGACAGTTTTGGGGAGCTGCAGTCCGGTTGTGGTCCCCCCTGGCTGCTTCAGGTGCTCTGGTACTTCGAAGTGCAGCCCAAAGATTCAGCAGCAGAGTTTAAACCCCGTAAACAGTTAACTGCTCAATTTCCCTGGAAAAAAAAAAATCTCTTTTACCCTGTTTGTAATTATTCAGATTGCTGCTCGGGAGCAATATAACCCTTGTTTTATTTAGCTAGTGCAAGACTAATTATCTGTGGAAATTCAACCTGACCCAAAGGAGATCTCATTTGAAATGAGCAGGAAGAAAGCCGGAGCTGGAGAAAGATTTCCCATGGGCACAGAGGACCAGCTCACTGTCCTGCCGAGTGGCAGCGCTCCAGTCGAATTCAGTTTGAGGAGGATTTGGCTCCCCGCTTTGAAAACAGTTGACACTCTTTGGCTCAAATTTAGAACTGCTTTGTGTGTTACTCAGAACTCATTACACAACACCTATGAACGTTTATTTCCCGAGATCTTATGATTGGCTTGATCATTCAGGAAAACAGTGTTTAGGAGAAGTAGTTAATGAATTAAACATACTGTACTTAGTTGTTTTTAATTAGAGTCTATTCTGAACATTCTTAGATATTTTAGGATACAATAATATACTGTCAGAAATTTCTCTTCCTATTAGTATTGGCACAGTCTCAGCTTGGTTCAGGGAGAGCTAGTAATCTTGGTCTTGTGGGCTTCTTTCCTAAGCTGCTAATGTGAAGCTCCTGCAGAAGTGGCATTTTTGGGGTGAACCCATTAGCCAACATAAAACAACATACTGGAAGCCACTGAAATTCCTCAAAACCTCTGTCTTGCAGTTTAAACCAACCTCTAACTAGTCGAGAGTGAAATGAGGTTTTCAAGGGGGCAGGGAGCAGATTACCCCACGTGTGCTTGCTGAGTCCTGCACCTTCCCCTGCAGCTTTTGGGATACTGTGACTTGTGTAGACAAGGCCAGGCGCACCAGGGTAATGCTTGGGCTTTGCCACATTTTGAGGGGAAGGAGATGGAATCCCTCTTAGTTCTTTCTTTTCTGCATGTGCAAATAAATGATAATATAGTAAGGACATGTGATTTGGTTCATGATGCCTAGAAAAACTAACTGTGTAAAACATAACCAAAGCGTGTGATTTGTCGAAGCTTGTGCTATACTATAGTAGGCTAGAGTGCTTAAAAAGTATAAAAAATGATCTAGTTGTCCTTTATTTGCATCATATTGATGAGTACCTTTTTGCCAAGTTTTGTGTGAGGTTACTCTCAGTCACAATAGTTGGTTTGCTGTGTATTTTTTTATTAGGTGTTTATGAAGCCATCATGTATGCTTTATCTTGCAGAGAAAGTGTGGTGAGAGAAGTATGTTTATTTTTCTTTTTTTCTTTTTTTTTTAATTCCTGTATTTTCTATACTGCTTTGACTGCCTCCTCTGTAGAGCTAATGTTAGTGCAATACAATTAGAAAAGGAAATTGAGAAATAGGGTGAATTTAAAAAAACACACTTTGAAAGGCTTGGCAATTATGCAAAATCCCTGCTTCTTTTGTAGTCCAAACCTAGTTATCAGAAGACAAGATCAAAGTTGTCCACTGTGACAGTTAACAAGATCAACTGAACGTGGTAATTAAATGTTGTTCATGGGTGTAGGTTTGATAGGAGACCTGCTGATTGGATGACAGTCTCCTATGAGACTGGATGACATGCCACTTAAAAGACTAGAAAAAATATCTTTGTACCTGTGGGTTAAGCATAGATTAATGTGGGTGGACTTTGTGAGCTGTTTGTATTTATAGAGTACAGTCTTAGTTGGGCAGGGCTTCTTCTACCTTCAGGCTGTCCTGTCTTTTCTCTTCTTATTACCTATAAATTATTTGTTTATTGGTCTCTTGTCCTTTAATCAGCATTGTACATATGAGATTTTGCTACATTTTCTGGGAATTGTGAAGAGCTAGAATATGAATGTTTAAGATATTGTTTAATGTGGTTTAGCTTACGTTGCTTTGAAACCTCAAGGCAGAATTGTGCCTGCAAAGGGCGTCAGTGCAAAGCAATTATATTTGCCATAGTTCTTCTTGGTGATTTCCACATGAGAGCCACTGATTGTGCAGACTTTTTACGTTGAGACCTGATTTTTATTTTTAATTTTTCCTCTTCCTTTTCTTTAGCAGTTGGGCTTCTCACCCCTCACGCTGTGTACGCTCTGGTCTGCGTCCTCCTTTCTCCAAGACCGTGTCCTGGCTCTGTTTGTGTTAACAGCTCATGCTGTCTGCTGGGCTTCCCACCACCCCATTGCACCCAGCAAAACTGGCTCTGGGCATCTCCTCTTCCTTGCAGAATACAATGCTCTGCACATCTGCTACTTGGTAAAATTTGGGAAGGCGCAGGGGCAACAAGTAGGATGAAGATTCCCAGAGCACCTTTGCTTTGTCTTGGCAGCTTTGGTTTCCTCTTGCTGTGCCAGCTCAGGGCTGTGGTGCAGCAGATAGCACTGTAGTAATTCCTGTCTTAATTTGTCCCATGAATGAAGCAAGTCATTATTGCCATTTTTCAAGTATTTGGAAAATAAACAACCCAAAAACTATATTGCAGAAGTTGATCTTTTCTGAAGTCTGAGTCTCTGTTCTCTGCTTCAAGCTTTGGGGCTCAGCAAACTGCTATAGTACAGAGTTTGCAAAGATCTTGGTGAGAACAAATAGATTTTTGTTTGTCTTTTTTTTTCTCCTTTCAGGCTTTCACAAAAGTTCGTAATTGGGTCTTGCTTATTTGTGAAAATGCATCCAAGTCCTTCCTATGAATGAATGAGAAGAGAGAATGAACTTTGCTATAATAGTGTAAACTGAGACCAAAAGCATTTGCACTGATTGCAGTGATAGAAATGAGAGTATCTAAGTATTAGGTGAAATGTAAAACTCTAAGGAATTCATTTTAATTTAAGTCTGTGACTCAGGTTTACAACTTTTGAACTTAAAACACTTTTAAGCATCTTGGTAGGTTAAGTTTTCCTATTCTACATGTCAGCAGTAAGTCTGTTTTAATCTCAAAATTACTGTCTTGAGAACTGGCAGATATGTTAACTTGATCAGATATGCTTATCTTTCTTTTTTCTCTGCAGTTAGGTCTGGGCTAACTGGAATCTAACTAAGCAAATTATGATTCATTTAAGAGTTTAGATTTTTTTTAATTGACTTGATCATAATCTCTAAAAAGTAGGATCTATCATAGATGTCTTAAATAAATTAGAGCTATAGATGCTTACTATAGCTGAAGAATTGAACCACTGTTTTCTTTTTTCTTTTCTTTTCTTTTCTTTTTTTTTTTTTTTTTTACAAGCGATGAAAATATGTGAAATCGAGGTTACAAGTATATAGAGAAATAGTGACAATGTGATCTTTTTCTTTCCTGTTCTTGAATTGTCAAGTAGAAAGTAAAAACTAGAGACTTCTCCAGAATATTTTGAATGGCAATCTGTTGTACTTGAATGCTCTTTTTTCAGCTTAGATTCCCACCTTTCTTTCCCCCTCCTTTTTATAATCAAAATGCAGACTAAAGAAGAGCTCTCATCAACTTCTAAGTGGTGGGATAAATATTACCGCTCACTGGTTTAACTGTATTATTGTAGGCTTAGGTGTTCTTGCATTGGTAAGTTTTCTCAAAAGTTTACTTGAATAAGAAAAAAAGCTTAGTCTTTCTCCGGACAATCTGACATCTGTCTTCTGTTTTCTACTCTGGCTAGTTTGGGCTTTTGGCAACAGATGGAGTTCACTTATAGGAAGCTCCACAGGATTTGAGAGAACTGCTTTGTAGGTTATCTCTGATGGCACCTTTTGTTCCTGTTGTATTGGAGGAAGGAGCTCCCAAGTGAATGGTGTTGGCTTTCCCTTCCTATTTAATATATAGATGAACTTGTTTGAATGCCTTGAAAAACCAAGTGATGTTTGGTTAATGGAATATCTTTAGATGTTAAAAATAAAACCTCAAAATATTGTTAGCCACGTGCTCCTTAGAAATGCTTAGGATGTTTTGAATTAGAAAAGAGAAGCCAACTACCAGGAAACAGGAACAACCTCTTACAAAATGTATGCAAAATATATTCCTTTTTTTTTCTCTCTCTCTCTCTCTCTCTCTCTTTTTTTAAGCCGTGATACTTAATTTTTAACACAGAAGGAATACAGGAACTGCACAGTTTGACTATATAGCAGGATTTTTTTTCCCCAACTTGTTCTAGACATGTTGCAATGAAAATACTTTCATTTTTCAATGTTTTCTTCTGCCAAAATATACATTTTATATCAAAAATGTTTCTTTACAGAAGTCTAAGTCTTCCAGTAGTTTCTGGAAATAAGTAGAAACTGCAAGGTTGACATATAATATATAGTTAATATATATTAACAGGTACTTTATTGCATAATTGTTATAGTCATTTTTTTCCATTTTGATTCATAATGTTGGAATGTTAAAAGCTCTATTTTATTAAGTAGGAAAAAACACAGGATATGTAGAAATTTTAACCTTCTGTAATTCTAAGTAGGAGAATAGATTTAACAAGTTTCTCCTACGTTTATCACAAGGAGAAAGACAATTAAAATACAGTAATGTTCATAACATGCCTTGGTGTGTTCAGACATAGGTTTTTTAAATTTTGTTCTTTACATTAAATCACTTCCTCATTCCAACAAAATTAAAGTAGTTTGCTGCTACTGTATGCTTCCTCCTGCTAGGTTACTACTTACAGCATGTGTATATATAAAATCAAGAGCACTGAGCTGTAAACGTGATATTTATCGTGGAAAGGAGGTTTGCGAGGATGAATATACTCCATAGGGGAAGAGGTAGGGTGAGAAATAGAGTGATAAAATGGAAAGGTTTAGTGAAAGATGTGCGCAGGAGCCTGAAGAAAGACAAGATAGAGGAAACTGGTATAGCAGCCCCTCTTGAGAGCCTCCTGCGTCCCTGGGCTTTACCCTCATATCGGGGAGTGAGGACCGGCCTGTTTGGCCACCTGCAGGAACGTGACCCCTGATGCTATTCCCGACACTGGCAGCATTCCTGGGGGCCCTGACCCTGTCAAGCTGTGCCTGGTGTGGCCTGTGCAACACAGGCATAAAGGCAGCCCTGCCACCATGCTGGCCAGTATCCCGCGCGGCATCATGTCGGGTTTACCCCAAGCACCAGCCAGTCTCCTCCTCCTCCTCTGGAGGAAAGCAGTGATCCTGGCGATGGTTTGTAAATACATTATAATAATCCATTTTGTAATTGCAGTCGCAGTTATGATTATATAATAATTAGAATACATAATATGCAGGATTATCGTTCTCTGTAATCATAAGCCTTGTGCTCAGGAGAGGCAGTGGAGATGGGGAAGACGAGGTGGACACGAGGCTGGTGCTCTCGTGGCGCGCAAGGCTGTGGTTTAGTGAGACAACCAGGGTGTGGGGAGGAGGGAGGCTGCTCTTGCTGATCCTGAACGAAGCGCTAACTGCAGAGCTGGCCTGCTATGATCACAGGTTTCCTTAAAATATGAGAGAGCATTGGTTCAGCGTGGCCACAGCACAAACTTAGCCAAGCAACATGCCTCCGTTTGCCCCAGGAGAAGCTGGTCATAACACACTTGAGAAGAGCAAGAAGATGGCAGCTTATTTAAGTGTGGCTTGAAGAAGTTTGTGTTGAAGAAGCCAAGGTTTCACAATAGTTATGGACCTTCTTGAGGTCTAGAGGAAGAGCAGCTAGTAAGAAATCCTTTGAGAGTTTGCCTGAGGGGAAGACTACCACCAAAGAAAAAAAAAAAAAAAAAGGTTCTTGCTGTTTTTTTTTTAAGTTCTTGTTTTACAAAAGCCTCTGTTTCTTCCATATCTAATAGGGAGACACTATGTCTCCTTGATGGTAATGGAGACCGAAACCATCTGTAATACTTATTATCTTGTGTGCTCCCACACATTGCAGCATTTGGCTTTCGTTTTGTAATTCGTGATGTCTTCTCTGAGAAGCATGGTGTACAGTATGGGGAGGGAGTGCTTCTAGTGACATGGTGTTCTGACCCTGCTGCTCTAACAGAGATGTTTTCCTCTCCCTTCCCCTTTTCCCTACGCACAAAATATGGTAGCTTTTTCCTTAATAATCTTTTTGTTACTGTTAAAAAACCCTACAGACGAATTCTGAAACTTGCTGCGTTCTGAAAAGAGATGTAGCTGGCAAGCAGTAGGATGAAGGATATGTAATCTGGCTTTGTGCATGCAAAGAAGTCATTGACTGGTACAACTGGTAGGCTTTTGATGGAATAAAACTTTCTGAGAAAAAGTTCTTGAGGCTGCTCGATGGAGATCATGTGTCAAGAACTCTGTAACTGAAAGGGTAGTTGCTCTCGTGGGAAGGGACCTCTGAAGAGTATCTAGTTCAACCATCTTGTTTGTAGCAGGGTCTCCTAGAGCAGGTTGTTCAGGGCCAGGTCCAGTCAAGCTTTGAATATCTCAGAGAATGGAGCCTCCACAGATCCTCTGTGCAGCCTGCTCCAGTGTTTTACCAGCCTTGCAGCAAAAATAGGTATATCTTATGTTTAAATGGAATTTCATGTATTTATTTGCCTGTATGCCTTCTCTCATGTCCTGGCACTGGGTGTCACTAAGAAGAGTCTGGCTCTGTGTTCTTCCCCCTATCATTCCTGTGCATTGATAAGATCTCCCCTGAGCCTTCTCTTCTCCAGGCTAAACAGTCCCAGCTCCCTCTGTCTCCCCTTGTATGTCAGATTCCCCAATATCATAATCATCTCTGTGGCCCTTTGCTGGACTTGCTCTGGGATGCCCATGTCTTTCTCACACTGGAAGCCCAGAACTGGATTTATTGGTAGATAAGTCAAAGCTCTGTAAACAGGAATGCTGAGACTTCTCAGCATTCTGCTGCTTCTCTCTTATTGAAAGGTTGTCAGAGAGATACTGCACCAAAGATGGACACCTGACCAGGAAAGTTCTGTAGCCTTAGGTAAATGTTTTAGCAATTTATCTGAAAAAGGATAGATAAAGGAGGGTATTGGTTAACTAGGTAACAGAGTTGGCAGCCAGGGATCACATAATTATTTATCTGAGGGTATCTGATCTTGCAAAGTTTCCTTGGAAGAACTTTAATGGTCTCAACTAAAATATTTACTACTTGTGTACAACAATATTTACCATTTCTGTTGGAAGACAATGCAATCAACTGATGATATCAGATCAAAAGTGTAGACTATTTCCAGGGTCTTGTCTTAAGAAACATTTCTGACAGTATCTCTTAACAGAGTGAAAAATATGCAGCGTTTACACAAAGAGTCTCGAACAACCCTTCTGAATGCTTAAGAATTTCGAAATCAGCTTCCCTTACAAAATTCTGACAGAAGTTCTTGGCCAGTTTCTTGGAAACTGTCTAAGGATCTAGGTTATGTTAATACAATGCCCCTTTTTTTGCTAGTCTCTGGGAGCTTTTTTAAGCTGGTTAGAAGGATGTCACACAGTTCTGTTCTTCATAGTACTTCGGACAAGCAAGTGAACCCCAAAGAGAAACACAGGGAACATCCTTCTTGTCATCTAGAGCAGTATTTGATAATGTAGATCTTCGGTATGCTGACTTGGTGGTAATTAACACATTTCCCTGTGCCTACCCTGAGTAACCATCCTTTTAGGCTAAATTAATTGGCAGCGCTTTCTCCATGTGATGGTGCTTTAAATGAAACTTGTGATTTAAAAGCTATTGGAGAAAACTCACTTGCTTTAAAAATATTTTGTTAGATTCCAGCATTATCTTGTATTTTATGTAACCTATTACTTACATAGATGACAAGCTATTATTATACTTTTCTTTCCAAGGAAAGTTCATAAACTCTAGTTAAACTATTCAAATTCATATGGAGGAAGCCAAAGTGGCATTTTATAGAATCATATTTAAAGCTCTCAGAGGGGACTCCAACCTGACGTGGAAGACGTTACATGTACATTCTTGGGATAAAGCCTTAAAAAGTTTTGACATGAGGTTTCAAAAGACTACCAGATCATCCTAAAGTTAAGAGATTGAAATCCTAGCTCACAGTTCTGTGTCAGAGTTCTCATCTTTTGCAGGCCTTTTCCACAGCATATTTAAATTGACTTTGTCACAGTACCTCTGGGAAATTTGCATTGGATAGCCTCATAATTTTCAGTTTTTTGGCACCTCGATTGCTTTCTGCTGTGGAATCTTGCAAGAACAGGGTTCACTGAAAAGCATGATGATTTTTTTTTTTCTTGTTGCATACCTAGGGAGACTAGTTGCAGCCTGCAGAATAATCCTTTTTTTGCTGCCACTATGAAAGCCTTGCTTTTATATTCACTATGGTTACTTTTTTCTTTTTCATTTAGGCTACCCACATCTGACCCAG